>NC_073636.1:1212121-1515151 GCF_029407905.1 Bubalus kerabau
AAACAATGGAAACAGTGAAAGATTTTATTTTGGGGGGCTCCAAAATCACTGTAGATGGTGATTGCAGCCAGGAAATGAAAAGACTCTTGCTCCTTGGAGGAAAAGCTATGACCAACCTAGACAGCATATTAAAAAGCAAAGCTGTTACTTTGCCAACAAACGTCTGTCTAGTCAAAGCTATGGTTTTTCCAGTAGTCATGAATGCATGTAAGAGTTGGACCATAAAGAAGGCTGAGTGCCAAAGAATTGGTGCTTTTAAACTCTGTTGTTGGAGAAGACACTTAAAAGTCCCTTTCGCTGCAAGGACATCCAACCAATCAATCCTAAAGGAAATCAGTCCTGAATATTCATTGTGAGGACTGATGCTGAAGCTGAACCTCCAATACTTTGGCCACCTCATGCGAATAACTGACTCATTGGAAAAGACCCTGATGCTGGGAAAGATTGAAGGCAGGAAGAGAAGGGGATGATAGAGGATGAGATGGTTTGATGTCATCACCAACCTGATTAACATGAGTTTGAGCAAACTCTGGAAATTGGTGATAGACAGGGAAACCGGGGGTGCTGCAGTCCATGGGATCACAAAGAGTCAGACATGACTGAGCGGCTGAACTGAACTGAATTGGGAGCATTTTGTAATAGGAAGACTTAAGAATATGCCATATTGCACTTTAGAGCTACTCGGATATGGAGACAGGGAACAGATAAAGAAAAGAAACAGAAAATTCCAGATGGAGATAATGCCCTGATAATAAGAAACTATTAAAACCTCCAAACTCTCAAACTTAAAGAGAAAAGCTAAAAATCTAAGCCATGTTTATTGTGAACAAATATCTGTTGTCTTTTGTATTTGAAACCTGGGATATCAGGAACTAATTGTATGCATGCACTTAACACATTTAGTCAAGATATGTTTTTATTCTGAAGAAGAAATTGGAAAGCAGCAAAGATGTCCTTTGAGTTTATTGTTTGGCTCCAAGGCAAGAAAACCTGCTAATTAAATCATCGGTTCTTGGTATCGATACAAGAATTCACTTTACAGATCTCATTTTGGTAATATTTTTGATATTTGAACCAGATATTTCCCAAAGACTTAATTAATGTATTTAGACAGTGTTTCCTTTTGTTTTGTTTACATTTCAGTGAAGGTAAAGAGACAACTGTTCACCAGTTAATAAACTTTATATTCCTAAGCATAATTTTTACCCTTATTTCAAACTCCTCTCCCTCTGTCATTATGCACAATTTCAAAATCCAAAATTAGAAACAGACAGGGACTGTCCTGGTCATCTAGAGTCCAGGTTCAGTCCCTGGTCAGGGAAAGAGATCCCACGTGCCACAACTAAGATCAGGCACAGCTAAATAAATTACTAAATATTTTTTAAAATTAAATACAGATAGGCATTAACATATTTGATAATGCAGGCCAGGTGTTGAATGTTTTGCTTTTTACCTAACAAAATAATCTAGGATATTTGAAAGATGATAGTGAAAGTCACTCAGTCGTGTCTGACTCTTTGCAACCCCGTGGAATATATAAACCATGGAATTCTCCAGGCCAGAATACTGGAGTGGATAGCCTTTCCCTTCTCCAGGGGAACTTTCTGACCCAGGAATTGAACTTGGGTGTCCTGCACTGCAGGCAGATTCTCTACCAACTGAGCTATCAGGGTAGCCCCTAGGATATTTACTAGGCAGTAATTTATATGTTACTGATAAGAGCTGAGAAAACAGGGTACATTCTATAGGAGAAAATACAACTAAAATTTGACTGAAGCAAAAGTTCACATTTCACAAAAATTACTAGTAGTACCACTAAAGCATTAGCATAAAGAAAGAAAGTGAAGTTGTTCAGTCATGTCTCTTTCTGACCCCATGGACTGTAGCCTTCCAGGCTTCACCATCCATGGAATTTTCCAGGCAAGGATACTGGAGAGGGTTGCCATTTCCTTCTTCAAGGGATCTTCCCAACCCAGGGACCACATTGCAGGCAGACTCTTTGCCATCTGAGCCACCAGGGAAGCACAAAAAAGACCTTAATGACCCAGATAACCACTGTGGTGTGATCACTCACCTAGCGCCAGACATCCTGGAATGCGAAGTCAAGCAGGCCTTGGGAAGCATCACTATGAACAAAGCTAGTGGAGGTGATGGAATTTCAGCTGAGCTAGTTCAAATCCTAAAAGACAATGCTGTACTAGTGCTGCACTCAATATGCCAGCAAATTTGGAAAACTCACCAGTGGCCACACGACTGGAAAAGGTCAGTTTTCATTCCAATCCCAAATAAGAGCAATGCCAAAGAATGTTCTGAGTACCACAGAATTGCACTCATCTCACACACTAGCAAAGTAATGCTCAAAATTCTCCAAGCCAGCCTTCAACACTATGTGAACCTTGAACTTCCAGATGTTCAAGCTGGATTTAGAAAAGGCAGAGGAACCAGAGATCAAATTGCCAACATCCAATGGATCATCAAAAAACCAAGAGTGTTCCAGAAAAGCATCTACTCCTGCTTTTTTGACTATGTCAAATCCTTTGACTGTGTAGATCACAACAAACTGTGGAAAATTCTTAAAGAGATGGGAAAACCAGACCTCCTTACCTGTCTTCTGAGAAATCTGTATGCAGGTCAAGAAGCAACAGTTAAATCCAGAAATGGAACAACAGACTGGTTCCCAATTAGGAAAGGAGTATGTCAAGGCTGTATATTGTCACCCTGCTTATTTAACTTATATGCAGAGTACATCATGCAAAATGCCAGGCTGGATGAAACACAAGCTGGAATCAAGGTTGACAGGAGAAATATCAATAACCTCAGATATGCAGATGACACCAGCCTTATGGCAGAAAGTGAAGAGGAACTAGAAAGCCCCTTGATGAAAGTGAAAGAGGAGAGGCAAAAAGCTAGCTTAAAACTCAACATTCAAAAACTGAAGATCATGGCATCTGTTCCCATCACTCCGTGGCAAGTAGATGGAGAAACAATGGAAATAGTGACAGACTTTACATTCTTGGGCTCCAAAATCACTGCAGACGATGACTACAGCCACGAAATTAAAAGATGCTTGCTCCTTGGAAGAAAAGTTATGACCAAACTAGGCAGCATATTAAAAAACAGAGACATTGCTTTGCTGACAGGGGTCTGCTCTAGTCAAAGCTATGGTTTTTCCAGTAGTCATGTATGGATGGGAGAGCTAGACTATAAAGAAAGCTGACCCCCGAAGAATTGATGCTTTTCAACTATGGTGTTGGGAGAAGACTCTTGAGAGTCCCTTAGACTGCAATGAGATCAAACCAGTCAATCCTAAAGGAAATCAGTCCTGAATATTCACTGCAAGGACTGATGCTGAAGCTGAAACTCCAATACTTTGGCCACCTGATGCAAAGAACTGACTCACTGGAAAAGACCCTGATGCTAGGAAAGATTGAAGCCAGGAGGAGAAGGGGATGACAGAGAATGAGATGATTGGATGGCATCACTGACTCGATGGACATGAGACTGAGCAAGGTCCAGGAATTGGTGATGGACAGGGAAGCCTGGAGTGCTGCAGTCCATAGAATTACAAAGAGTCGGACCACATGAGTGACTGAACTGATACAGTGGACTATTAGCTATATAAAAAGAACAAAATAATACCATTTGTAGCAACAAGGATGGACCTAGAGATTGTCATGCATAGTGAAGTAAGTCAAACAGAGAAAGACAAATATCATATGATATCACTTATATGTCAAGTCTGAATCAGACACACTTATGCAGTGCTGGGAGCCACAGCAGTTTGTTGGCGAGAACAGGGCCGAGCACAAAGGCACCTCCCACCCGAGATAGAATCACGCTGGATGGCGCCCACACCAATCCTCAAATCAAACTCTGTGCAGCGGGCACAGCGCTTCCCAACTCCCCAACCTCGGCCTGCCAGCGTTCAGATATTCCTCACCAGCGAGCAGGAGGGAGATACTTCAGAATTACAGACGTGGTAGGATAGATTCTGTGTAACACCGTTTAGCCCAATTGTCAGTGATTTGCTGGATCACTGATACTACTAATCACTTGTGGGATTAACAACCCACAACCCTGAGGCTGAGAAGCTCAGATTAGTTGAGTTTGCCAATTTCTGTGTGGTAACTACTCCCACATGATTGATTTCAAACTGCCAACTTGATGTCCAAGAACTAGTAGCATTTCTGAAAATTGATCAATTGGCTCTTACAATCTCAGGCAAGATGCCTCCAGAAGCCCACTACAAGCACTGATAATACTATGCTACCACTTAATACAATGCTTATCCTTTGTTGTTCTGAATACTATAGATGTGGATGTAAAAACTTTAAAATACTTTATATGAATATAGGTGTGTGAATGTAAGAAAGTGAAAGTGGAGAGTGAAAAAGTTGGCTTAAAGCTCAACATTCAGAAAACGAAGATCATGGCATCTGGTTCCATCACTTCATGGGAAATACATGGGGAAACAGTGGAAACAGTGTCAGACTTTAGTTTTGGGGGCTCCAAAATCACTGCAGATGGTGACTGCAGCCATGAAATTAAGAGACTCTTACTCCTTGGAAGAAAAGTTATGACCAACCTAGATAACATATTCAAAAGCAGAGACATTACTTTGCCAACAAAGGTCCGTCTAGTCAAGGCTATGGTTTTTCCTGTGGTCATGTGTGGATGTGAGAGTTGGACTGTGAAGAAAGCTGAGCTCCAAATAATTGATGCTTTTGAACTGTGGTGTTGGAGAAGACTCTTGAGAGTCCCTTGGACTGCAGGGAGATCCAACCAGTGCATTCTGAAGGAGATCAGTCCTGGGATTTCTTTGGAGGGAATGAGGCTGAAGCTGAAACTGCAATACTTTGGCCACCTCAGGTGAAGAGTTGACTCATTGGAAAAGACTCTGATGCTGGGAGGGATTGGGGGCAGGAGGAGAAGGGGACGACAGAGGATAAGATGGCTGGATGGCATCACTGACTCAATGGACGTGAGTCTCAGTGAACTCCGGGAGTTGGTGATGGACAGGGAGGCCTGGCGTGTTGTGATTCATGGGGTCGCAAAGAGTCGGACATGACTGAGCGACTGAATTGAACTGAAATGACCCACTCCAGTATTCTTGGGCTTCCCTTGTTGCTTAGATGGTAAAGAATCCACCTGCAATGTGGGAGACCTGGATTTGACCCCTGGGTTGTGAAGATCCCCTGGAGAAGGGAAGGCAACCCACTCCAGTAATCTGGGCTGGAGAATTCCATGGACTGTATAACCCATGCCATTGCAAATAGTCGGACATGACTGAGCAACTTTCACTTTCATTTCACTGACCCAGCAATCCCATTCCTAGGCATATACCCTCAGGAAACCAAAATTGAAAAAAGACACATGTACCGCAATGTTCGTTGCAGCAATATTCACAATATCTAGAACATGGAAGCAACCTAAATGTCCATCAACAGATGAATGGATAATGACGCTATGGTACATATATAAATGGAATACTAGTCAGCCATAAAAAGCAACACATTTGAGTCAGTTCTAATGAGGTGGATGAATCTAGAGCCTATTATACAGAGTGAAGTAAGTCAGAAAGAGAAATATAAATATTGTATACTTACAATATATATGAAATCTAAAAAGATACTGATGAATTTATATCAGGGCAGCAATGGAGAAACAGAGATAGAGAACAGACTTATGGACACAGGGGGAAGGGAGGAAGGAGAGGGTGAGATGTATTGAGAGAGTAACATGGAAATTTACAATACCATATGTAAAATAGATAGCCAATGGGAATTTGCTGTATTACTTAGGAGTCTCAAACAGGGTTTCTGTGACAATATAGAAGGGTGGAATGGGGAGGGAGATTGGAGGGAGGTTCGGGAGAGAGGGGAGGTAGGTGTACCTATGGCTGATTTTTGTTTATGTATGACAGAAAACCACAAAGTTCTATAAAGCAATTATCTTTCAATTAAAAAATAAATTAAAAATTAAAAAGAAAACTAAAATAGAGGCTGAATTTTATCAAACATGTGTTCTTCACCTTTTAAAAATATCACAGAATTTTTTCCTCAAAAATTATCATGTAGCACTGTATTAACTGACATGTGAATATGAAAGCAACCTTTCATTCTTCGGGAGAGCTATCTTATATTTCAGTTCAGTTCCGTTGCTCAGTCATGTCCAATTCTTTGCAAACCCATGAATCGCAGCATGCCAGGGCTCCCTGTCCATCACTATCTCCCGGAGTTCACTCAAACTCATGTCCATCGAGTCAGTGATGCCATCCAGCCATCTTATCTTCTGTCATCCCCTTCTCCTCCTGCCCTCAACCCCTCCCAGCATCAGGGTCTTTTCCAATGAGCCAACTCTTCGCATGAGGTGGCCAAAGTATTGGAGTTTCAGCTTCAGCATCAGTCCTTCCAATGAACACCCAGGACTGATCTCCTTTAGGATGGACTGGTTGGATCTCCTTGCAGTCCAAAGGACTCTCAAGAGTCTTCTCCAACACCACAGTTCAAAAGCATCAATTCTTCAGCGCTCAGTTTTCTTCACAGTCCAACTCTCACATCCATACATGACCACTGGAAAAACCATAGCCTTGACTAGACGGACCTTTGTTGGCAAGGTAGTATCTCTGCTTTTCAATATGCTATCTAGGTTAGTCATAACTTTTCTTTCAAGGAGTAAGCATCTTTTAATTTCATGGCTGCAATCACCATCTGCAGTGATTTTGGAGCCCCCAAAAATAACATCTGACACTGTTTCCACTGTTTCCTCATCTATTTCCCATGAAGTGATGGGACCAGATGCCATAATCATAGGTTTTTGAATGTTGAGCTTTAAACCAACCTTTTCACTCTCCTCTTTCATTTTCATCAAGAGGCTTTTTAGTTCCTCTTCACTTTCTGCCATAAGGGTGGTGTCATCTGCATATCTGAGGTTATTGATATTTCTCCCGGCAATCTTGATTCCAGCTTGTGCTTCTTCCAGCCCAGTGGTTTTCATGATGTAATCTGCATAGAAGTTAACTAAGCAGGGTGACAATATACAGCCTTGACGTACTCCTTTTCCTATTTGGAACCAGTCTGGTTTTCCATGTCTAGTTCTAACTGTTGCTTCCTGACCTGCATACAAATTTCTCAAGAGGCAGGCCAGGTGGTCTGGTATTCCCATCTCTTTCAGAATTTTCCACAGTTTATTGTGATCCACATAGTCAAAAGCTTTGGAATAGTCAATAAAGCAGAAATAGATGTTTTTCTGGAACTCTCTTGCTTTTTTTATGATCCAGCAGATATTGCCAATTTGATCTCTGGCTCCTCTGCCTTTTCTAAAACCAGCTTGAACAACTGGAAGTTCACGGTTCACATATTGCTGAAGCTTGGCTTGGAGAATTTTGAGCGTTACTTTACTAGCGTGTGAGATGAGTGCAATTGTGCAGTAGTTTGAGCATTCTTTGGCATTGCCTTTCTTTAGGATTGGAATGAAAACTGACCTTTCCAGTCCTGTGGCCCCTGCTGAGTTTTCCAAATTTGCTGGCATATTGAGTGCAGCACTTTCACAGCATCATCTTTCAGGATTTGAAATAGCTCAACTGGAATTCCATCACCTCCACTAGCTTTGTTCATAGTGATGCTTTCTAAGGCCCACTTGTCTTCACATTTAAGGATGTCTGGCTCTAGGTGAGTGATCACACCATCATGATTATCTGGGTCATGAAGATCTTTTTTTGTACAGTTCTGTGTATTCATGCCACCTCTTCTTAATATCTTCTGTTTCTGTTAGGTCCATACCATTTCTGTCCTTTATAGAGCCCATCTTTGCATGAAATGTTCCCCTGGTATCTTTAATTTTCTTGAAGAGATCTCTTGTCTTTCGCATTCTGTTGTTTTCCTCTATTTCCTTGTATTGATCGCTGAGGAAGGCTTTCTTATCTCTCCTTGCTCTTCTTTGGAACTCTGCATTCAGATGCTTATATGCTCCTTTTCTCCTTTGCTTTTTACTTCTCTTCCTTTCACAGCTATTTGTAAGGCCTCCTCAGACAGCTATTTTGCTTTTTTGCATTTCTTTTCCATGGGGATGGTCTTGATCCCTGTCTCCTGTACAATGTCACGAACCTCCGTTCATCAGGCACTCTGTCTATCAGATCTAGTCCCTTCAATCTATTTCTCACTTCCACTGTACAATCATAAGGGATTTGACTTAGGTCATGCCTGGATGGTCTAGTGGTTTTCCCTGCTTTCTTCAATTTAATTCTGAATTTGACAATAAGGAGTTCATGATCTGAGCCACAGTCAGCTCCCAGTCTTGTTTTTGCTAACTGTATAGAGCTTCTCCATCTTTGGCTGCAAAGAATATAATCAATCTGATTTCAGTGTTGACCATCTGGTGATGTCCATGTGTAGAGTCTTCTCTTGTGTTGTTGGAAGAGGGTGTTTGCTTCCTCACTTCCTTCAACAAGGGCCCCTACAGTTACAGATTCAGTCGTAGATGAGAAAGAAAGTGAGACTGGAGGAGACATGGCCGACTTCACAGCAGCAAAAAAAGGAGAGAAAAATAGAAAGTCAGTGATAAACTGTGGGCTTCTTGATATGCATTGAGAGACCCTGCTATTTATAAAAGCCAATGACAATCTGCTAACAAGAGCAACTATATGTACATATGTAGTAATTTTAATTTACATTTTTGAAATTTTCTAAGAAAAATTTCCCATGTTTGATTTGTTTTGTCTCAGTGGTAGACCTATCAGTTTTCTATGGAGTACTTGTCTATGGAATTTTTTCAAAATACACTGGTTTTTAAAGTATAATTTAGTATTTAAATACCTTTCTAATATATATATATATATATATATATATATATATATATATATATATTATAATCAGCACCTTTGAGTGACTTACATGTGTCCTTTTCTCTTGTTGTTATTGATCAGAGGCCAAGTCCTGTCTGACTCCTTGTGAATGACTCCATGGACTGCAGCACCCCAGGCTTCCCTGTCCTTCACCATCTCCCAGAGTTTGCTCAAACTCATGTCCATTGAGTCGGTGATGCCATCCAATCATCTCATCCTCTGTCGTCCACTTCTCCTCTTGCCCTCAATCTTTTCCAGTATCAGGGTCTTTTCCAATGAGTCAGCCTTTTGCATAAGGTGGTCAAAGTATTGGAGCTTCAGCTTCAGCATAGTCTTTTCAATGAATATTCAGGGTTGATTTCTTTAGGATTGACTAGTTTGATCTCCTTGTAGTCCAAGGAACTGTTGAGAATTTTCTCCAGCACTATAATTCGAAGGCATCAATTCTTTGGCACTCACCCTCCTTTATGGTCCAACTCTCACATCCGTACATGACGACTGGAAAAACTGTAGCTTTAACTACACGTAACTTTATCAGGAAAGTGATATCTCTGCTTTTTAATATTCTGTCTAGGTTTGTCATAGTTTTTCTTCCAAAGAGCAAGCTTCTTTTAATTTCATGGTTGCAGTCACTGTCCACAGTGATTTTGGAGGCCAAGAAAATAATCTGTCACTGCTTCCACTTTTTCCTCATCTATTCGCCATGAAATGATGGGACTGGATGCCATGATCTTAGCTTTTTTAATGTTGTTTTAAGCCAGCTTTTTCACTGTCCTCTTTCACCCTCATCAAGAGGTTCTTTAGTTCCTCTTCACTTTCTGCTATTAGAGTGGCATCATCTGCATATCTGAGGTTATTGATATTTCTCCTGGCAGTGTTGATTCCAATTGATGATTCAGCCAGCCCATCATTTGTCATGATGGACTCTGCATATAAGCTTAATAAACAGGGTGACAATATATAGCCATGTCATATTTCTTTCCCAATTTTGAATCAGTCCATTGTTCCATGTAAGGTTCTCCCTGTTGTTTCTGGACCCACATACAGGTTTCTCAGGAGACAGCTACGTTGGTCTGTTATTCCCATGTCTTTAATAATTTTCCATAGTTTGATAGTGTGGATCACAATGATCCACACAATCAAAGGCTTTAGTGTAGTCAGTGAAGCAGAAGTAGATGTGTTTCTGGAATTCCCTTGCTTTTTCTATTATTCAACAAATGTTGGCAATTTGATTTCTGGTTCCTCTGCATTTTCTAAGTCCAACTTGAATATCTGGAAGTTTCAGTTCATGTACTGCTGAAGCCTAGCTTGAAGGACTTTGAGCATAACCTTACTAACATGCAAAATGAGAGCAACTATACAGGTAGTTTGAACATTCTTTTGCATTGCTCGTCTTTGGTACTGGAATGAAAACTGAACTTTTCCAGGCCTGTGGCCACTTCTGAGTTTTCTAAATTTACTGGAATATTGAGTGCAAAACCTTAACAGCGTCATCTTTTAGGATTTGAAAAAGCTCAGCTGGAATTATATCACCTCCATTAAGCTTGGAGCTACTACTGCTTCCTAAGGCACTCTTGACTTCAGACTCTAGGATGCCAGGCTTTAAGTGAGTCATCACACCATTATGATTATCTGGGTCATTAAGATCTTTTTCGTATTGTGCTTTTGTGTATTCTTGACACCTCTTTTTAATCTCTTTGCTTCTGTTAGGTCCTTACAGTTTCTGTCCTCTGTCATGCTCATCTTTGCATCAAATGTTCCCTTGGTATCTCCAATTTTCCTGAAGAGATCTCTAGGTTTTCCCATTTTATTATTTTCCTCTATTTCTTTGGACTGTTTGTTTAAGAAGGCCTTCTTATTGCTCCTTGCTGTCTCTGGAACTCTGCATTCATTTGGGTATACCTTTGCCTTTCTCCCTTGCTTTTTGCTTCTTCTCTTTGCTCAGCTATGTGTAAAGCCTCCTCAGACAACCATTTGCATTTCTTTTTCATTGGCATGGTTTTCATCACTGACTTCTGTAATAATGTTATGAACCTCTGTTCATATTTCTTCAGATACTCTATCAGGTCTAATATCTTGAATATATTTGTAACCTCTACTCTATAATCATAAGGGATTTTATTTAGGTCATACCTGAATGGCCTAGTGATTTTGCCTACTTTCTTCAACTTAAGCTTGAATTTTGCAATAAGGAGTTCATGCTCTGAGCCACAGTCAGCTCCATGTCTTGATTTTGCTGTATGAGCTTCTTCATCTTCAGCTACAAAGAATATAATCAATCTGATTTTAATGTTGACCATTTGGTGATGTTCATGTGTACAGTAGTCTCTTGTGTTGTTGGAAAAAGGGTGTTTTCTATGACCAGTATGTTCTCATGACAAAACTCTTTGCTCTGAGTCATTTTGTACTCCGAGGCCAAACCTGCCTGTTACTCCAGGTATCCCTTGACTTCCTGCTTTTCCATTCCAGTTCCTTATGATGAAAAGGACATCTGTTTTGGGTGTTAGCTCTAGAAGATCTTGTAGGTCTTCATAGAACCATTCAACTTCAGCTTCTTCAGCATCAGTTGTTGGGTTATAGACCTGGATTATTGTGATATTAAACGGTTTGCCTTGGAAACAAACTACAATCATTCTCTCATGTTTGAAATTGCACTTAAGTAGTGCATTGCAGACTCTTTTGTTGACTATAAGAGCTTCTCCATTTCTTCCTAAGGATTCTGGCCCACAGTAGTAGATATAATGGTCATCTGAATTAAATTCTCCCATTCCTATCCATTTTAGTTCACTGATTCCTATGATGTTGATGTTCATTCTTGCCGTCTCCTGCTTGACCATGTCCAATTTACCTTGATTCATGGAGCTAACATTCCAGGTTCCTGTGAAATACTGCTCTTTACAGCATCAGACTTTACTTTCACCACCAGAGACATCCACAATTGAGCATTGTTTCCACTTTGGCTCAGCTGCTTCATTTTTCTGGAGCTGTTAGTAGCTGCCCTCAGCTCTTCCCCAGTAGCATATTAGACACTTTTGGACCTGGAAGGCAGATCTTCTGGTGCCATATATTTTTGGCTTATCATACTTTCATGGTTCTCAAGGCAAGAATACTGGAGTGATTTTCCATTCCCTCCCCCAGTTGACAACATTTTGTCAGAACTCTTAACTAAGACCCATCCGTCTTGGGTGGCTCTGCAAGGCATGGCTCATAGTTTCATTGAGTTATGCAAGCCCCTTTGCCATGACAAGACTGTGTTCCATGAAGGGCATGTTCTTGTTTAAACTGTACTAAATACTAAAATCAGTAGGTGTGGCATATAGCCTGTTGTCAACCATCTGAAAGACACTTAGAAACAGTTTGTGGCTTTAATTTATTAGAGGCCATTGTCACATTGAGCCATGTGCATTTATAGAATAGTTTCAACCTCACACGTATTACATTATAAACCCTTCACAAGCTCAGATTTGTAAGTGAGCAGCTGATGTTAAGAAGGACACAGTGAAGTAATTTTCAGTTAATTAGTTATCAGAAAGTTATCCCTGACCCTATATTGCAGATGGGAAATATTTTGCAATATTTAAAATACAAAATTTGTAACATATACAAACACTTCTATTTGTTAAAATGGGATTTTATTCCAGAATGACCAACTTTGAATTCATAAGCAAGTCAGGAGGGAGGATGTAGAGACTCCCACAGGTTTTGTAAAGTGAGTTTGTTCATTTTATGATAATTTATTGGGTTATACACTTCTGTTTCATGTGCTTTATATATATATATATATATATATATATATAATGTAATGTTTAATGTTTATTTAAGTATCTACTTGCATTTTCTTCCCCCTTTATTTTTTCATGGCATTTTTATTGTTGTTGTTGTTGTTTTATTTGTTTATTTTTAGGCCATGCTATGTGGCATGCAGGATATTAATTTCCTGACCAGGAATCAAACTAATACTCCTGCACTGGAAATGCAGAAACTTAACCACTGGATGTCCAGGGAAGTCCCTGTATACTTTTATATATGCATGTATTACTGTACCTAAAGTATTGGAAATTTTCATATTCTTGAGTTTGTTTAACATATGACAATGTTGATCATGTTGGAAAATCAATACATTAGGTAGGTTATAAAATACCACAGTAATATAATACCATGTTGGAAAAATACACAAGCATGTTCATGCACTCATAAAAAACTGAATATATACTCACCAGTGATTTTCTAGCTGTTAATGAATAGTGTGTAGCTACAACTAGTCTAGTTATAGATAGTACTATATTAGTATATAGGAACAATCAGAACAATCAAGAGTTCCTTGATTTTTTACCACTTCAGTATTTATGTATAGTTTCAGTTTTCTGTTGATGACATTTGGTTTATTTCTAAACTTTACCCTCCTAACATTGTTGCAATGAATAATCTTTTACACATAATGTATTGCCTGAGTGCAAGTCTATCTATAGAAGAGTTTCCTAGAAATAGAATTGCTGACTTAAGGATGTATGCATTTGTATCTTTAACAGCCATGGCCCAATGGTCTTTCAAAGAGATAGTTTCGATTTTATGCTCCCATAAGCAATACACAAAAGTACCTGTTTCCACATCACAGTATGTATGAAAGTACTTTCCAGTCAATGAGATTTGTTTGTATTCTGTTCCCCACTCCCCAAAATTTGCTTAATGCAGAAAATATTAAAGCTACATGACAAATAAATACTTTGGATGGTATTATAAATGATCACCTACCCCCCATTTTTTGCTTTGCTTTTTTCTTAGATTTTCAAATTAACAAGAAAAAAAATCAAGCTACAGAAGAGTATGCATAATATGCTACCATGTGTATAAAAATATTAGAAAAATTATATTACTGTATATTTATGTATGTTCAGAGAAGTTCCCTAGAAGTCGAAATAGTTCATAAATTCCCATGAATCAAAGAGTTATTTCCTAGTCCTGAGCTTTGTTAAGTATGTCAAGGGCATACAGAACCAAAATGCTGAGATGAAGCAGACAGAGGTCTGTGAAGTTACGGAGCCTCCCCTTCTATCCCACATCAGCTGGAGCTTCATTCTCACTGTGGGATCCCCTCCCACAGTGGGAGCATTCAATTAGAAAGCATCTCCATTTTATACCTAGATATAGCCCACCTGACATTCTTCTTAAATGCCCATGTCTATGAAGCTGGATTACATTTACTATAGGCTTTCTTTAGCCAGGACCACCCACCAAGGGCCTTTAAGAAACAGTGCCTCTGCCTTCCAATAGGAATCAGTGACTCTGCTTACCTGGAGGTCCATGAACGGAGGTCCCTTATCTGCCTTTCCCATGGGGGTAAATCCTCTGTAAAGACATGAGCAGATCTCAGGCAACTGATTTAACTCTTTCTTCCTGAAGGATAAAGTAGAGTGCCTTTAAAAAGTTGAATAGCTGGGAATAGGGTGAGATGGAGGTTTTAATCTGAATATCTTTTTTGTCCATATAAATGTATTACCTATTAAATGATCATATAAATACAAATAGCAAAAATAGTAAGTTAGAAACATCCAGTTTATAACCATGAGAATATGATATTTCTGGATCTTTATTTTGTCTGTACTCATGGAAAATATTTCTATGTTATGTTTAAACATCACTAACTTAATTCTGGTAATGGAATATTTGGCACAGAAAAATTTGAGAATAAGAAAGAAAGTGTAACAAGATTAAACTCTTTTGGCTAAGAACAGTACAGATCCTTGTGTTTGGATTTGAAGCTTTGCCTAATAATAGCTTATTTTTTCATCCAAACTACGTTAGTGGATTTTCTGGGCACTCTGGTGGATTAATGGCATTCCAATTTTTAGGGATGACCATTGTATTTTATTGTGTTTTCTTAAGTAATGGTGAGGCTTCAGGACATTGTACTAGCCCTGTCCTCGTTACTTTATTGCCTTAGCAAGGCATAACTTTTTTGTCTTAGATGCAGATGTAATATGTTACAGACCTAGAATTTGGGCCACTTCTTACTTATATGACTTCAAAGTTATTCAGCTTCTACAGGTTTCACTAATATTCTTCCCATCTGTAAAATGGGGAAATCAATGACAACTGTTTCAGCCCAGATCCTTAGAAAACAGCCTGAGGCCAGGTCGAAAGCAATGATGCTTAATGTGTTGGGTTCATGAAAGTCTGAGACAGTACAAAGTCAGGAGGTACGGAGTCATGGAGGTATGGAGTCAGAAGGTATGGAGTCATCAGCAGATGTATCCACCTGGCACAGACATCCTGGATAACAGGAAAGAGTATCCTTGCACCAGATGAGTTCTTCAGAAGGAGGAAAAAGAGGGAATGTTTTGGCTAGGTGTCACATTTCTCCTCTTTCCCACAGGAAAAAGTTCCCATCAAATGGACTTCAATCCCCTTCACTGCCAAGTGGCATCATTTGGCCTTTCAGCTGCCTCTTGGGATTCTGTAGCCCAAGTCCTGTGGTGTAATATTTTATCAAAATCCTCAAGTGTCTGCAGGAATCAGAACTTTAGATGGCCTGCTTAGCTACAAATTATATATTTCATCACAGGCTATATTTTTTGGAGATATCTATTCTCAATTCTCCTACATCAAGTCAGATAAGATACGAAATTCAGTGTTTTGTGAGAGAAATATTATTTGATTATATCAAAAAAACCTATAGCTTTACCATCATAATTATGCCCAATATCTATACATTTTCACAGCCCAGCTGTGTTCTATAAAAATTAACTATTAATTAAAATCTTTCAAGTTTTTATGTAGGCCTTTGATGTAATTCTTTCAATTATTTGTCTATCCATTAACTTAGTTATCTCTGAAGAATAAGAAATGTCTGCTATGATTTATTTTAAAATAGTAAAATCATTTTAAAATAATCATTCTCAACAGTTCATAAATACTTTGCTATATTTTTAAGCTATTTCGAAATAGTTGACTGAATACACATTTTTTCTTGTTTCTCTAAAATAGATTTCATCCCATTAGAATGCTGAAAAGTTCAATCTCTCTGTCTCTAAATATATATATATATATATATATATATATATATGCATACCATTTATATATACACATAGCATTTCTTTCTAAACATTTGAGGTAGCCCAAGTCATATAGCTATGTTTCAAGACTAACTCCGGAGAAGGCAACGGCACCCCACTCCAGTACTCTTGCCTGGAAAATCCCATGGATGGAGGAGCCTGGTAGGCTGCAGTCCATGGGGTGGCAAAGAGTCGGACACGACTGAGCGACTTCACTTTCACTTTTCACTTTCATGCATTGGAGAAGGAAATGGCAACCCACTCCAGTGTTCTTGCCTGGAGAATCCCATGGACAGGGGAGCCTGGTGGGCTGCCATCTATGCGGTCGCACAGAGTCGGACACGACTGAAGCAACTTAGCAGCAGCACCAGCAGCAAGACTAACTCAGCACAAGAACAGTGAGAAAAGATGAAGAGGAAATAATATTTTTAAAAGGTTTAAATGCAATAGTAAGGCCAATCCCATTCAATAGGAAAAAGAAAATCTTTTCAGCAAATGACATTGGTAAAACTGGATACATAATATGCAAGGGAATAAAGTTGGACTCTTACCTTACTCTGTTTTTTAATTCAAAGCAAATTAAAAAGAACTAAACATAGGGATGAAACTATTAAAGCCTTAAAAGAATACAGGGACAGCTTCAAGATAGTGGATGTGGCAATAATATCTTGAATGTGATACCAAAAGCATAGTCAACAAAATAAAAAACAGATAAATTGGACTACATCAAAATTTAAAATTTGTGTGCAAAGGACACAATCAATAGAGTGAAAAGATAACCAATAGGATGGGAGAAAAATATTTTCAAGTCATATATTTGGTAAGGGGTTAATGTCAAAAATATATAAACAATCCCTACAACTTAATGACAACAAAAACAATGCAACTGAAAAATGAACTTTAATAGATATTTGTGCAATGAAGATTTACAAGTGAACAATAAGCACAGAAAAGATGCTTGACATCATTAATCATTCAGTTCAGTTCAGTTCAGTTGCTCAGGCTGTCTGACTCTTTGTGATCCCATGGCCTGAAGCACGCCAGGCCTCCCTGTCCATCACCAACTCCTAGAGCTTGCTCAAACTCATGTCCATCGAGTCAGTGATGCCATCCAACCATCTTGTCCTTTGTCATCCCCTTCTCTTCTTGCCTTCAATTTTTCCCAGCATCAGGGTCTTTTCCAGTGAGTCAGTTCTTCACATCAGGTGGCCAAAGTATTGGAGTTTCAGCTTCAGCATCAGTCCTTCCCATGAATATTCAGGACTGATTTCCTTTAGGATTGACTGGTTGGAACTCTTTGCAGTCCAAGGGACTCCCAAGATATTCTCAGACACCACAGTTCAAAAGAATCAATTTTTTGGTGCTCAGCTTTCTTTATAGTCCAAACCTCACATCCATACATGACTACTGGAAAAACTATAGACTTGACTAGATGAACCTTAGTCAGTAAAGTAATGTCTCTGCTTTTTAATATGCTGTCTAGGTTGGTAATAGCTTTTCTTTCAAGGAGCAAGCGTCTTTTAATTTCATGGCTGCAGTCACCATCTGCAGTGATTTTGGAGCCCCCCCCCAAATAAAATCTGTCACTGTTTCCATTGTTTCCCTATCTATTTGCCATGAAGTGATCATTAATCATTAGGGGAATGCAAATCAAAACTATAAGGAGATGGCATCTCATTCCATTAGGATGGGCTACTGTCAAAGAAAACAAAATAACGAGTGTTGAAAAGATGTGGGAAAATGGGAACTTTTATGCACTATTTGTGGGAATGTGAAAGATGAAGACGCTGTGGATAAAAAGTATGGTAGCCCCTCAAAAAACTAAAGAGGAACTAAAGAGCATCTTGATGAGGGGGAAAGAGGGGAGTGAAAAAGCTAGCTTAAAACTCTACATTCAAAAACGAAGATCACGGCATCTGGTCCCATTATTTCATGGCAAATAGATGGGGAAAAAGTGGAAACAGTGACAAATTTTACTTTCTTGGGCTTCAAAATCACTGCAGACAGTGACTAAAGTCATGAAATTAAAAATCACTTGCTCCTTGGAAGAAAAGCTATCACAAACTTAGACAGCATATTAAAAAGCAGAGACATCACTTGGCTGACAGAGGTCCATATAGTCAAAGCTATGGTTTTTCAAGTAGTCATGTACAAATGTGAGAGTTCCACCATAAAGGAGGCTGAGTGCCAAGGATTTGATGCTTTTTTTTTTCTTTTTTTTTCTTTGTGGATTAGATGCTTTTGATTTGTGCTGTTGGAGGAGACTCTTGAGAGTCCCTTGAACCTCAAGGAGATCAAAACAGTCAATCCTAAAGGAAATCAATATTCATTGAATATTCATTGAAATCAATATTCACTGAATATTCATTGAAATCAATATTCACTGAATATTCATTGAAAAGACTGATGCTGAAGCTGAAGCTCCAATATTTTGGACATCTGATGTGAAGAGCCAACTCTTTGGAAAAGACTCTGATGCTGGGAAAGATTGAAGGCAAGAAAAGGGGTCAACAGAAGATGAGATGATTAGATAGCAACACCAACTCAGTGGACATGAATATGAGCAAATTCTGGGAGATAAAGGAGGATAGAGGAACCTTGCATGCTGCAGTCCATGGGTTCACAAAGAGTCAGACAAGACGTAGCAACTGAACAACAACCAAGTACTAAAAATAGAATTACCATATGATCCAGTAATTTCACTTCCAGCTCTATATCCAGATAATTGAGAGCAAGGTCTTATAAAAATATTTGTACAGTCATGTTCATAGCATCATTATTCACAATAGCCAAGAGGTGGCAACAACCCAAGTGTCCATCAAATGGATAAATGGATAAACATAACGTGTAGTGTAAGTATAATGAAATATTATTCAGCTTTAAAAGACAAGTAAATTCTGACACAAGATGCAGCGTGGGTGAAGCTTGAGGATATTATGCTAAGTGAAAATTTCAGTTCAGTTGCTCAGTCGTCTCTGACTCTTTGCGATGCCATGAACCACAGTATGCCAGACCTCCCTGTCCATCAGCAACTGCTGGAGTACACCCAAACCCATGTCCATTGAGTTGGTGATGCCATCTAACCATCTCATCCTCTGTCTTCCCCTTCTCCTCCTGCCCTCAATCTTTCCCAGCATCAGGATCTTTTCAAATGAGTCAGCTCTTCACATCAGGTGGCCAAAGTATTGGAGTTTCAGCTTCAACATCAGTCCTTCCAATGAACACCCAGAACTGATCTCCTTTAGGATGGACTGGTTGAATCTCCTTGCAGTCCAAGGGACTCTCAAGAGTCTTCTCCAACACCACAGTTCAAAAGCATCAATTCTTTGGCACTCAGCTTTCTTTATAGTCCAACTCTCACATCCATACATGACTACTGGAAAAACCATAGCCTTGACTATATGGACCTTTGTTAATGAAGTAATGTCTCTGCTTTTTAATATGCTATCTAAGTTGGTCATAACTTTCTTTACAAGGAGTAAGCATCTTTTAATTTCATGGCTGTAATCACCATCACATGCAGTGATTAGAGCCCAAAAAATAAAGCCTGACACTTTTTCCACTGTTTCCAAATTTGCTGGCATATTGAGTGCAGCACTTTCACAGCATCATCTTTTAGGATTTGAAATAGCTCATCTGGAATTCCATCACCTCCACTAGCTTTGTTCATAGTGATGCTTCCTAAAACCCACTTGACTTCACACTCTGAGATGTCTGGCTCTAGGTGAGTGGGGGTGATAATAAGCTAGTCACAAAAAGGCAAATTGGTATGATTCTAGTTATATGAGGTACCTAGAGCAGTAAAATTCATAGATTGGAAAAGTAGAATGGTGATTGTCCATGCTAGGGGGAGAATGAAAATGGAGGTTATTGTTTAAGGCTGCATAGTTTCAGTTTTGCTAGATGAAAATTCTCTACTTAATGCACAGGACTGCACACTTAAAATTTTTAAATGATGACTTTTATGTTCTATGTATTTTATCACAATTTAAATAATTATATGACAAAAATACAAATGCAATTTCCAAGAAATTGGAACACATGTACATTATGGTTGAGAATGTAAAATAATTTTAAGTGTGAGAAACAGTTGGGTGGTTTCTCAGTAAGTTAAATATAAAATTATCAGATAACTCAATTACACTCATAGGTATATACTCAAAAGATTTTAAAACGGGGACTAAAATAGATCTTTATGCAAATTATCACAAAAGCATTATTCAAATAATCAACAGGTGGAAACAACCCAACTGTCCATCAACAGATTAATATATAACCATAAAATGGCATTTACCTACCATAGAATATTCTCCAGCCATAAAAGGAATGCAGTTCTGTGAACTTTAAAAGCAATAAACTTCCCAAGTGGCTCAGTGGTTTAAAAAAAAAAACATCTGTCTGCCACTGCAGGAGATTCAAGAGACGGCCGTTGGATCCCTGTGTCGGGAAGATCTCCAGGAGAAGGAAATGGCAACCCACTCCAGTATTCTTGCCTGGAAAATCCCAGGGACAGAAGAGCCTGGCAGGGTACAGTAAATGGTGTTACAAAGAGCCAGACGTGATTGACCAACTGAGCATGGATATACAAGTGAAATAACCCAGACACAAAAGGACAAATATTGAAAGATTTCACTTTTATGAAATATCTACATAGGAAAATTCATAAGGACAGAAATGATTAGAAGTTACCAGAAGCAGAGGAGGAAGGAAGGGAGTTATCGTTTAATGGGTTGTTGTTTTTCAGTCACTCAGTCATGTCAGACTCTTTGCAACCCCATGGATTGCAGAATGTCAGGCTTCCCTGTCCTTCACCATCTCCCAAAGATAGCTCAATTTCATGTCCATTGAGTCAATGATGCCATCCAACCATCTTGTAATCTGTCGTCCCCTTCTCCAGCCTTCTATCTTTCCCAGCATCACGGTCTTTTCCAATGAGTTGACTCTTCGCATTAGGTGGCCAAAGTTTTGGAGCTTCAGCTTCAGCTTCAGCAACAGTCCTTACTATACTGTTCAGTGTTGATTTCCTTTAGGGTTGACTGGATTTGATCTTGCAGTTCAAGGGACTCTGGAGTTTTATCCAACACCATAGTTCAAAAGCATAAATTCTATGGCATTTATCCTTCTGAGGTTCAGTTCTCACATCCATACGTGACTACTGGAAAAACCATAGCTTTGACTAGACGGACCTTTGTTGGCAAAGTAATGTCTCTGCTTTTTAATAAACTGTTTAAGTTTGTCATTGGGCCTCCCTGGTGGCTCAGCTGGTAATGAATCCACTTGCAATGTGCGAGACCTGGGTTGAATCCCTGGATTGGGAAGATCCCCTGGAGAATGGAAAGGCTACCCACTCCAGTATTTTAGCCTGGAGAAGTCCATGGACTGTATAGTCTATGAGGTTGCAAATAGTCAGACATGATTGAGTGACTTTCACTCCTAGGTTTGTCATAACTTTTCTTCCAAGGAGCAAGTATCTTTTAATGTCATGGCTGCAGTCACAGTCCTTGGTGATTTTGGAGCCCAAGAAAATAATGTCTTTCACTGTTTCCATTGTTTCCCCGTCAATATGCCATGAACTAATCAGACTGGATGCCATGATCTTAGGCTTTGAATGTTAAGTTTTTAAAAAATTTTTAATTAATTAATTTTTTATGTAAGTGTAATTGCTTTACAGAATTTTGTTGTTTTCTATCAAACCTCAACATGAATCAGCCATATTTATACATATATCCCTTCCCCATCCCACCTCCTAGGTTGATACAGGGCCCCTCTTTGAGTTTCCTGAGCCATACAGCAAAATCCTGCTGGCTATATATTTTACATATGATAATGTGAAATAGATTTCCATGTTTCCAAAAATTTTGATGTTGCTCTTTCCATACATCCCACCCTCTCCTCCCCTCTCCTCATGTCCATAAGTCTATCCTCTACGTCTGTTTCTCCATTCAGTTCAGTTCAGTCGCTCAGTCATGTCCAACTCTTTGCGACCCTATGAATCGCAGCACACCAGGCCTCCCTGTCCATCACCAATTCCTCGAGTCTACTCAAACTCATGTCCAACGAGTCAGTGATGCCATCCAGCCATCTCATCCTCTGTCGTCCCCTTCTCCTCCTGCCCCCAATCCCTCCCAGCATCAGGGTCTTTTCCAATGAGTCAGCTCTTTGCATCAGGTGGCCAAAGTATTGGAGTTTCAGCATTACCATCAGTCCTTCCAATGAACACCCAGGCTGATCTCCTTTAGGGTGGACTGGTTGGATCTCCTTGCAGTCCAAGGGACTCTCAAGAGTCTTCTCCAACACCACAGTTCAAAAGCATCAATTCTTCGGTGCTCAGCCTTTTTCACAGTCCAACTCTCGCATCCATACTTATTAGAACTGACTCAAATGCATTCCTTTTTATGACTGAGTAATATTCCATTGTGTATATGTACCACAACTTCTTTATCCACTCATCTGTCGATGGACATCTAGGTTGCTTCCATGTTCTAGCTATTGCAAATAGTGCTGCAATGAACAATGGAATACATGTGTCTTTTTCAATTTTGGTTTCCTCAGGGTATATGCCTAGGAGTGGTATTGCTGGGTCATATGGTGGTTTTATTTCTAGTTTTTTAAGGAATCTCCATACAGTCTTCCATAGTGACTGTATCAATTTACATTCCCACCAACACTGCAAGAGCATTCCTTTCTCTCCACACCCTCCCCAGCATTTATTGTTTGTAGACTTTTTGATGATGGCCATTCTGACTGGTGTGAGGTGATATCTCATTGTAGTTTTGATTTGCACAGAGTCGACTCATTGGAAAAGACTGATGCTGGGAGGGATTGGGGGCAAGAGGAGAAGGGGACGACAGAGGATGAGATGGCTGGATGGCATCACTGATTCAATGGATGTGAGTCTGAGTGAACTCTGGGAGTTGGTGATGGACAGGGAGGCCTGGCGTGCTGCGATTCATGGGGTCGCAAAGAGTTGGACACGACTGAGCGGCTGATCTGATCTGATCTGATCTCTAATAATGAGTAATGTTGAGCATCTTTTCCTGGGTTTGTTAGCCATCTGTATGTCTTTGAAAAAATGTCTGTTAGGTGTTTTTCCCACTTTTTGATTGGGTTGTTTATTTTTCTGGTTGTATGAGTTGCTTGTATATTTTGAAATTAATTCTTTGTCAGTTGTTTTATTTGGCATTATTTTATCCCCATCTGAGGGTTGTCTTTTCACCTTTCTTGCAGTTTCCTTTGCTGTGCAAAAGCTTTCTGTTTAACCAAGTCCCACTTGTTTACTTTTGTTTTTATTTCCATTACTTTAGGAGGTGGGTCATAGAGTATCTTGCTTTGATTTATGTCATCGAATGTTCTGCCTATGTTTTCCTTTAAGAGTTTTATAGTTTCTCGTATTACATTTAGGTCTTTAATGCATTTTGAGTTTGCTTTGTGTATCATGTTAGGACACATTCTAATTTCATTCTTTTACATGTAGTTGTCCAGTTTTCCCATCACCATTTATTGAAAAGGCTGTTTTTGCCCCATTCTTATTCTTGCCTCCTTTGTCAAAAATAAGGTACCCATAGGTGCATGGGCTTATTTATGGGCCTTCTATCTTGTCCAATTGGTCTATATTTCTGCTTTTGTGCCAGTATCATACTGTCTTGATGACTCTATCTTTGTAGTATAATCTGAAGTCAGGATGGTTCATTCCTCCAGCTTCATTCTTCTTTCTCAAGACTGCTTTGGCTATTCAGGGTCTTTGTGTTTCCAAAAGAATTGTGAATTTTTTTGTTCTAGCTCTGTGAAAAATGCCATTGGCAATTTGATAGGGATCAAACTGAAACTGTAATTTGTGTCTGGTAGTATAGTCATTTTCTCAACATTGATTCTTCCTACCCAGAAATATGGAATATCTCTCCCTCTGTTTATGTTATTTTTTTCTTTCATTAGTGTCTTATAATTTTCTGTGTACAGTTCTTTTGTCTCTTTATGTAAGTTTATTCCTAGATATTTAATTGTTTGTTGCAATGGTGAATGGGATTGATTCCTTAATTTCTCTCCCTTTCTGATTTTTTTTGTTTGTTTGTTTTGTTTTGTTTATAATTTCTATTTGATCTTGGTTCAGTCTTGGATGATTGAACTTTTCTAAGAATCTGTCCATTCCTTCAAGGTTATCTATTTAATTGCCATATAGTTATTCATAATAGTCTCTTCTAACCCTTTGTATTTCTCCATTGCCTGTTGTAACTGCTCTCTTTTCATTTCTAATTTTGTTGATTTGATTCTTCTCTTATTTTTTTCTTGATGAGTCTGGCTATAGGTTCATCAGTTTGTTTATCTTCTCAAAGAACCAGCTTTTAGTTTTATTAATCTTTAATATTGTTTCTTTCATTTCTTTTTCATGATTTTTGCTCAGATCTTTATGATTTCTTTCCTTCTACTAATTTTGGGGATTTTTGTTCTTTTTCCAATCGTTTTAGGTGTAAAGTTAGTTTGTCTATCTGATGTTTTTCTTGTTTCTTGAGGTAGGATTGTATTGCTATAAACTTCCCTCTTAGAACTGCTTTTGCTGCATTCCATAGGTTTTGAGTTGTCGTGTTTTTGTTGTCGTTTGTTTCTGTAAATTTTTTAATTTCTCTTTTTGTTTCTTCAATAACCTATCAGTTATTTAGAAACATGTTGTTTAATCTCCATATGTTTGTGTTTCTTACAGTTTTTCCTTGTAATTGATATCTAGTCTCATAGCATTGTGGTCAGAGGAGATGCTTGATACAATTTCAATTTTCTTAAATTTACTGAGGTTTGATTTGTGACCCAAAATGTGGTCTATCTTGGAGAATGTTCCATGTGCAGTTGAAAGAAGGTGTATTCTTCTGCATTTGGATGGAATGTTCTGAAGATATCAATGAGATCCATCTCATCTAATGTATCATTTAAGACTTGTGTTGCCTTTTTAATTTTCTGTTTTGATGATCTGTCCATTAGTGTGAGTTGGGTGCTAAATTCTCCTACTATTATTGTGTTACTGTCAGTTTCTCCTTTTATGTCTGTTAGTGTTTGTCTTATGTATTAAAGTGATCCTATGTTGGGTGCATAGACATTGACAATTGTTATGTCTTCCTCTTAGACTGATCCCTTGATCATTATTTAGTGTCCTTCCTTATCTCTTGCAATATTCTTTATTTTAAGGTCTATTTTGTCTGATATGAGGATTGTTACACCAGCTTTATTTTGCTTCCCATTTGCATGGAATATATCTTTCCATCCTCTCAGTTTCAGTCTATGTGTCTTTAGGTCTGAAGTAGGTTTCTTGTAGACAGCATATATATGGGTCTTGTTTTTGCATCAATTCAGCCAGTGTGTGTATTTTGGTTGGAGAATTTAATCCATTTACATTTAAAGTAATTATTGATATATATGTTCCTATTGCCATTTTCTTAATTGTTTGGGGTTGATTTTGTAGATCGTTTTTCTTCTCTTGTATTTCTTGACTATATAAGTCCCTTTAACATTTGTTGTAAGGCAGGTTTGATGGTACTGAATTCTCTTAACTTTTGCTTGTCTGAAAAGCTTTTTATTTCTCCATCATTTTTGAATGAGGCCCTTGCTGGGTACAGTAATATTGGTTGCAGATTTTTCCCTTTCACTACTTTAATTATATCCTGCCATTCCCTTCTGCCCTGCAGAGTTTCTGCTGAAAGACCAGCTGTTAAGCATATGGGGTTTCCCTTGTATGTTACTTGTTGCTTTTCCCTTGTTGCTTTTAATATTCTTTCTTTGTGTTTAGTCTTTGTTAGTTTGATTACTATCTGTGTTTCTCCTTGGGTTTATCCTATATGGGACTCTTTGTTCCTCTTGGACTTGATTGGCTATTTCCTGTTCCATGCTGGGGAAATTTTCAACTATAATCTCTTCAAAAAATTTCTTATACCCTTTATTTTTCTTTTCTTATTCTGAAAGTGAAAGGAAAGCAAAAGTCTCTCAGTTGTGTCTGACTCTTTGTGACCCCATGGACTATACAGTCCATATAATTCTCTAGGCCAGAATACCAGAGTGGGTAGCCTTTCCCTTCTCCAGGGGAACTTCCCAACCCAGAGATCGAACCCAGGTCTCCTGCATTGCAGGCAGATTCTTCACCATCTGAGCCACAAGGGAAGCCCTATAATTCGAATGTTGGTGCACTTGATATTTTCCCAGAGCTTTCTGAGACTATCCTGGTTTTTTTTTTCATTCTTTTTACTTTATTCTGCTCTTAGAAGTCATTTCCACCATTTTATCTTACAGCTGACTGATTTATTCTTCTGCTTCAGATATTCTGCTATTGATTACTTCTAGAGTATTTTTAATTTTAGTAATTGTGTTGCCTGTATGTTTATTCTTTAATTCTTCTTCTGCTGCTGCTGCTAAGTCACTTTAGTCATGTCTGACTCTGTGTGACAGAGTTAGCAGCCCACCAGGCTCCACCATCCCTGGGATTCTCCAGGCAAGAACATAGACAGCATAGACAGCAGCCCACCAGGCTCCACCATCCCTGGGATTCTCCAGGCAAGAACACTGGAGTGGGTTGCCATTTCCTTCTCCAATGCATGAAAGTGAAAAGTGAAAGTGAAGTCACCCAGTCGTGTCTGACCCTCAGCAACCCCATGGACTGCAGCCTTCCAGGCTCCTCCATCCATGGGATTTTCCAGGCAAGAGTACTGGAGTGGGTTGCCATTACCTTCTCCATTAATTCTTCTAGGTCTTTGTTATTTAATTCTTGCATTTTCTCCATTTTGTTTTCAAGGTTTTTTTTATCTTCTTTATTATCATTATTCTGAGTCCTTTTCCGGGTAGTTTGCCTATTTCCTCTTAATTTATTTGGACTTCTATGTTTTTAGTTTGTTTCTTCATTTTGCGTAGTATTTCTCTGCCATTTTTTTTTAACTTATTGTGTTTAAGGTCTCCTTTTCCCAGGCTTCAAGAAAAGTTTAATTCTTTCCTTGAAGAAGGTTGAAATCTTTCTTCCTTTTGGTTTCTGCCTTCTTAAGGTTGGTCCAGTGGTTTGTGTAAGCTTTGTATTATGTGAGATTTGTGCTGGGTTTTTGTTTGTTTTTCCTCTGATGGGCAAGGCTGAGTGAGGTGGTAATCATATCTGCTGATGACTGGACTTGTATTTTTATTTTGTTTGTTGTTTAGGTGAGGCATCCTGCACAGGGTACTACTGGTGGTTATGTGATGCTGGGTTTTGTATTCAAGTGGTTTCCCTTGTGTGAGTTCTCACTATTTGATACAACCCAGGGTTAGTTCTCTGGTAGTCTAGGGTCTTGGAGTTAGTGCTCCCACTCCAAAGGTTCAGGGCTTGATTTCTGGTCAAGAACGAAGATTCTACAAGTGGTTTGTTTGGCATTAAGTGAGATTAAAGCAACTAATCAAAGATGAGCCCTAGACAAATAGCAGTTACAAAATCAGGCAAATAATAATTAAAATAATGGAATATACACAAATACATATATACCAATGAACAAAGTAAAAACAGTCCAACAAAAATAAAGTACAGTAGATTGACTCAGGGAACGAAGGAAATCAAAAATTGTGTTTACCAGTTAAGAACAAAACTAACTAAAGCACAAACGGGAAGGCAAACCTGAAGCAAAGTACCAAATGGGGTATAAAGTGCTGAAAACAAAACTAACAAATATG
Organism: Bubalus kerabau; assembly: GCF_029407905.1. Lineage (NCBI taxonomy): Eukaryota > Metazoa > Chordata > Mammalia > Artiodactyla > Bovidae > Bubalus > Bubalus kerabau. The sequence continues at coordinate 1,239,677 of NC_073636.1, forward strand.
TTGAGAGCAAAGGAAAGAAAGAAAAGAGAGAAACAGTAGATATACACAGTTAAATAGAGTTAGATAAAGAAGATTTATATACATTAAAAATTAACTGTAAAAGGAACAGTAAGAAAAGCAAACAAAGGAACAAATGTAGAAAAAATAATAGGTTTAAAAAATTAAAGCTAAAAGAAAAGAAAAAGAAAACTCCACAGAACTGCAAAAGCTCAACGTAGAGGCAGAGGTTTATAACAAAAATAAAAAATGTGACTGAGAGGCAGTCCTAAGATGGCAGAGGAATAGGATGGGGAGACCACTTTCTCCCCCACAAATTCATCAAAAGAACATTTGAATGCTGAGTAAATTCCACAAAACAACTTCTGAATGCTGGCAGAGGACATCAGGCACCCAGAAAAGCAGCCCATTGTCTTCAAAAAGAGGTAGAAAAAAATATAAAAGACAGAAAGAAAGACAAAAGAGGTAGGGATGGAGCTCCATCCCGGTAAGGGAGTCTTAAAAAAGAGAGAAGTTTCCAAACACCAGGAAACACTCTCACTACCAAGTCTGTGGTGAGCCTTGGAACCACAGAGGGCAACATAACTGGGAGGAAAAATAAATAAATAATTAAAACCCACAGATTACGTGCCCAATGGTAATGCCCCCAGCGGAGAAGCAGAGCAGACGCCTGCATCCACCACTAGCAAACGGGGGCTGGGCAGAGAGGCACTGGCTGCATTGCTTAGAGTAAGGACTGGGCCTGAATGCCCCAAGGGCAATCTGAGGGACCTAACTTGGGCTAGAAAACCAGACTGTGGGATAGATACCACATGAAAAGCCCTAACCGAAGACACCGCCAGGCCCACTCACAGAACAAAGGACTGAGCAGAGCTAGCTGGCTGCAGGCCATCCCCCTCCAGTGACAGGCAGCCAGAGCCAGAAGGGGGCAATCACAGCCCCAGAGCGGCATTATCTACCAAGCTGCAAGCAGGCTTCATTGCTAACTAAGACTTCTTGAGATTCTGGACAGTCAACAATCACCTGAGAAGGTGCGCTGGTTGTACACCCAGAAAACTGAGTGACAGGGATGGGGGAGGTGATAAGTCGCAGCGACCATGCTCGCCAAACACCTGGTCACCTGAGCTGCTCGGATCTGGGAGGGGCACAAAACACAGGCCCAACAGAGTCTGCACCTCTGAGGAGCATCCGAGTACCTGAACCTGAGCAGCTTAGACTTGGGAAGTGCATACAACCCAGGGTCGGCTTCGGACGGTTCCCGGCAGAGCAACCTAGAGCCTAAGCAGTGTAGACAGGGAAAGCACACATGCAGTGAGCAGGGGGCAAAGCCACTGTGGCCGAGACACTGCGAGCACTCCCCACAGATGCCAGTGATATCTGCTTGCAGTGTCCCTCCCTCCCCACAGCACAACTGAACAAGTCAGCCTAAAAAAGTGTCCACCACCACCCACTTGTGTCAGGGTAGAAATTAGACACTGAAGAGACAAGCAAACAGAAGAAGCTAAAACAGAGGGAACATCCTTGGAAGTGACAGGTGCAATAGATTAAAACCCTATAGTTAGTACCGACTACATGGGAAGGGGCCTATAGATCTTGAGAAACATAAGCCAGACCAAGAAACTATCCGAAAATGAACTCACCCCACAACTGCCCACAACAACACCAGAGAAAGTCCTAGATATATTTCTACTATTTTTACTATCATTCTTTTTTTTTTAATTTTTAAGTCCTCTATTACTCCTTTAATTTTAACTTTTATAACCTACTATTACTTTGCAAAAAAAAAAAGAGAGAGAGACGTTATTTTTTAAAGCAAACTTCATATTTTATAATTTTTGTGACTTTTTTTTCCTTTAATATTGTATTTTTGAAAATCCAACCTCTAGATTTTTAATCTTTGCTTTTTGGTATTTGTTATAAATTTTGTACCTTTAAGAACCCAATCTTCAGTACCCATTTTTAATTGGGAGCGAGATTACTGGCTTGACTGCTCTCTCCCTCTTTGGACTCTCCTTTTTCTCCACCACATCGCCTCTATCTTCTCCCTCCCCCTTCTCTTCTCTACCCAACTCTGTGAATCTTTTTGTGTGTTCCAGACGGTGGAGAATAATTAGGGAACTGATTACTGGCTGGATCTGTCTCTCTCCTTTTGATTCCTCCCTCCCCTTTATCCTCCTGGCCACCTCTGTCTCCTTCCTCCTTCTTCTCTTCTCTGTGTAACTCTGTGAACATCTCTAAGTGGTCCAGACTGTGGAGCACACATAAGGAAGTGATTACTGGCTAGCTTGCTCTCTCCTCTTTTGATTCCACCTCATCTCATTAGGGTAACCTCTATCTCTCTCCTCCCACTTCTCTTCTCTTCTCCATGTAACTCTGTGAACCTCTCTGGGTGTCACTCACTGTGGAAAACTTTTCATTTTTAACCTAGATGTTTTATCAACAGTGCTGTATAGATGGAGAAGTCTTGAGGCTACTATAAAAATAAGACTGAAAACCAGAAGCAGGAGGCTTAAGTCCAAATCCTGAGAACACCAGAGAACTCCTGACTCCAGGGAACATTAATCAACAAGAGCTCATCAAACCTCCATACCTACACTGAAACCAAGCACCACCCAAGGACCAACAAGTTCCAAAGCAAGACATACCACACAAATTCTTCAGCAGCACAGGCTGCCCAAAGTCACCCCAAACCCACTGACATCTCATAACTCATTACTGGATACTTCATTGCACTCCAGAGAGAAGAAATCCAGCTCTATCCAACAGAACACCAACACAAGTTTCCCTAACAAGCCACCTGTACATCCCCACCCACAGCGAGGAAACTCCACGATAAAGAGAACTCCACAAACTGCCAGAATACGGAAAGGCCACCCCAAACACAGCAATATAAACAAGATGAAGTGACAGATGAATACCCAGCAGGTAAAGGAACAGGATAAATGCCCACCAAACCAAACAAAAGAGGAAGAGATAGGGAATCTATCTGATAAAGAATTCCGAATAATGATAGTGAAAATGATCCAAAATCTTGAAAACAAAATGGAATCACAGATAAGTGGCCTGGAGACAAGGATTGAGAAGATGCAAGAAAGGTTTAACAAGGACCTGGAAGAAATAAAAAAGAGTCAATATAAAATGAATAATGCAATAAATGAGATCAAAAACACTCTGGAGGGAACAAATAGTAGAATAACGGAGGCAGAAGATAGGATTACTGAGGTAGAAGATAGAATGGTAGAAAAAAATAAATCAGAGAGGAAAAAAGAAAAACGAATGAAAAGAAATGAGGACAATCTCAGAGATCTCTGGGACAATGTTAAATGCCCCAACATTCGAATCATAGGAGTCCCAGAAGAAGAAGACAAAAAGAAAGACCATGAGAAAATACTTGAGGAGATAATAGTTGAAAACGTCCCTAAAATGGGGAAAGAAATTATCACCCAAGTCCAAGAAACCCAGAGAGTCCCAAACAGGATAAACCCAAGGTGAAATACCCCAAGATACATATTAATCAAATTAACAAAGATCAAACACAAAGAACAAATATTAAAAGCAGCAAGGGAAAAACCACAAATAACACACAAGAGGATTCCGATAAGGGTAACCGCTGATCTTTCAAAAGAAACTTTTCAGGCCAGGAGGGAATGGCAAGGCATACTTAAAGTGATGAAAGAAAATAACCTACAGGCCAGATTGCTGTACTCAGCAAGGATCTCATTCAAATATGAAGGAGAAATCAAGAGCTTTACAGACAAACAAAAGCTGAGAGAATTCAGCACCACCAAGCCAGCTCTCCAACAAATGCTAAAGGATCTTCTCTAGAAAGGAAACACAAAAAGGGTGTATAAACTCAAACCCAAAACAATAAAGTAAATGGCAATGGGATCATACTTATCAATAATTATCTTAAACATAAATGGGTTGAATGCCCCAACCAAAAGACAAAGACTGGCTGAATGGATACAAAAACAAGACCCCTACATATGCTGTCTACAAGAGACCCACCTCAAAACAAGGGACACATACAGACTGAAAGTGAAGGGCTGGAAAAAGATATTTCACACAAGTATAGACCAAAAGAAACCAGGAGTAGCAATACTCATATCAGATGAAATAGACTTTAAAACAAAGGCTGTGAAAAGAGACAAAGAAGGAAAAAGGATCAATCCAAGAAGAAGATATAACAAGTATAAATATATATGCACCCAACATAGGAGCACTGCAATATGTAAGACAAATGATAACAAGTATGAAAGGGGAAATTAACAATAACACAATAATAGTGGGAGACTTTGATAACCCACTCACACCTATGGATAGATCAACTAAACAGCAAATTAATAAGGAAACACAAACTTTAAATGATACAATAAACCAGTTAGACCTAATTGATATCTATAGGACATTTCACCCCCAAACAATGAATTTCACCTTTTTCTCAAGCGCACACAGAACCTTCTCCAGGATAGATCACATCCTGGGCCATAAATCTAGCCTTGGTAAATTCAACAAAATTTAAATCATTCCAAGCATCTTTTATGACCACAATGCAGTAAGATTGCATCTCAATTGCAGGAGAAAAACTATTAAAAATTCCAGCATATGGAGGCTGAACAACACACTGCTGAATAACCAACAAATCACAGAAGAAATCAAAAAAGAAATCAAAATATGCATAGAAGTGAATGAAAATGAAAACACAACAACCCAAAACCTGTGGGACACTGTAAAAGCAGTGTTAAGGGGAAGGTTCTTAGCAATACAGGCATATCTCAAGAAACAAGAAAAAAGTCAAATAAAGTAACTTAACTCTACACCTAAAGCAACTAGAAAAGAAAGAAATAAAGAACCCCAAGGTTAGTAGAAGGAAAGAAATCTTAAACATTAGGGCAGAAATAAATGCAAAAGAAACAAAAGAGACCATAGCAAAAATCAACAAAGCCAAAAGCTAGATCTTTGAGAAGATAAATAAAATTGACAAACCAATAGCCAGACTCATCAAGAAACAAAGGGAGAACAATCATATCAATAAAAGTAAAAATGAAAATGGAGAGATCACAACAGACAACACAGAAATACAAAGGATCATAAGAGACTACTATCAACAATTAAATGTCAATAAAATGGACAACATGGGAGAAATGGAAAAATTCTTAGAAAAGTATAACTTTCCAAAACTGAACCAGGAAGAAATGGAAAATCTTAACAGACACATCACAAGCACGGAAATTGAACTGTAATCAGAAAACTTCCAGCAAACAAAAGCCCAGGTCCAGATAGCTTCATAGCTGAATTCTACCAAAAACTTAGTGAAGAGTTAACACCTATCCTACTCAAACTCTTCCAGAAAATTTCACAGGAAGTTAAACTTCCAAACTCATTCTATGAGGCCACCAGCACCCTAATACCAAAACCTGACAAAGATGCCACAGAAAAAGAAAACTACAGGCCAATATCACTGATGAACATAGATGCAAAAATCCTTAACAAAATTCTAGTAATCAGAATCCAACAACACATTAAAAAGATCATACACCATGACCAAGTGGGCTTTATCCCAGGGATGCAAGGATTCTTCAATATTTGCAAATCAATCAATGTAATACACCACATTAACAAATTTAAAAATAAAAGCCATATGATTATCTCAATAGATGCAGAGAAAGCCTTTGACAAAATTCAACATCCATTTATGATAAAAACTCTCCAGAAAGCAGGAATAGAAGGAACATACCTCAACATAATAAAAGCTATATATGACAAACCCACAGCAAACATTATCCTCAGTGGTAAAAAATTGAAAGCATTTCCCCTAAAGTCAGGAACAAGACAAAGGGGTCCACTTTCACCACTACAATTCAACATAGTTTTGGAAGTTTTGGCCACAGCAATCAGAGCAGAAAAAGAAATAAAAGGAATCCAAATTGGAAAAGAAGAAGTAAAACTCTCACTGCAGATGACATGATCCTCTACATAGAAAACCCTAAAGACTCCAGCAGAAAATTACTAGAGTGAATCAATGAATATAGTAAAGTTGCAGGATATAAAATCAACACCCAGAAATCCCTTGCATTCCTATACACTAATAATGAGAAAACAGAAAGCGCAATTATGGAAACAATTCCATTCACCATTGCAATGAAAAGAATAAAATACTTAGGAATTTATTTACCTAAAGAAACAAAAACCTATATATAGAAAACTATAAAATACTGGTGAAAGAAATCAAAAAGGACACAAATAAATGGAGAAATATATCATGTTCATGGATTGGAAGAATCAATATAGTGAAAATGAGTATACTACCCAAAGCAATCTATATGCAGATTACATAATGAGAAACCCTGGGCTGGAAGAAGCACAAGCTGGAATCAAGATTGGCAGGAGAAATATCAATAACCTCAGATATGCAGATGACACCACCCTTATGGCAGAGAGTGAAGAGGAACTAAAAAGCCTTTTGATGAATGTGAAAGAGGAGAGTGAAAAAGTTGGCTTAAAGCTCAACATTCAGAAAACGAAGATCATGGCATCCGGTCCCATCACTTCATAGGAAATACATGGGGAAACAGTGTCAGACGTTATTTTTTGGGACTCCAAAATCACTGCAGATGGTGACTGCAGCCATGAAATTAAAAGACGCTTGCTCCTTGGAAGAAAAGTTATGACCAACCTAGATAGCAAATTGAAGAGCAGGGACATTACTTTGCCAACAAAGGTCCGTCAGTCAAGGCTATGGTTTTTCCAGTGGTCATGTATGGATGTGAGAGTTGGACTGTGAAGAAAGCTGAGCACCGAAGAATTGATGCTTTTGAACTGTGGTGTTGGAGAAGACTCCTGAGAGTCCTTTGGACTGCAAGGAGATGCAACCAGTCCATTCTAAAGGAGATCAGTCTTGGGTGTTCCTTGGAAGGAATGATGCTAAATCTGAAACTCCAGTACTTTGGCCACCTCATGCGAAGTGTTGACTCATTGGAAAAGACTCTGATGTTGGGAGGGATTGGGGACAGGAGGAAAAGGGGACGACAGAGGATGAGATGGCTGGATGGTATTGCTGACTAGATGGACGTGGGTTTGAGTGAACCCCGAGATGGTGATGGACAGGGAGGCCTGGTGTGCTGCATTTCATAGGGTCACAAAGAGTTGGACACGACTGAGTGACTGAATGGAACTGAACTGAACTGACCCAAAGCAATCTATAGATTAAATGGAATCCCTATCAAGCTACCAATGGTATTATTCACAGAGCTAAAAACAAATAATTTCACAATTTGTATGGAAATACAAAAAACCTCGAATAGCCAAAGCAATCTTTAGAAAGAATGGAACTGGAGGAATCAACCTGCCTGACTTCAGGCTCTACTACAAAGCTGCAATCATCAAGACAGTATGGTACTGTCACAAAGACAGAAATATAGATCAATGGAACAAAATAGAAAGCCCAGAGATAAATCCATGCACCTATGGACACCTTATCTTTGACAGAGAAGGCAAAAATATACAATGGAGAAAAGACAATCTCTTAAACAAGTGGTGCTGGGAAAACTGATCAGTCACTTGTAAAAGAATGAATCTAGAACACTTTCTAACACCATACACAAAAATAAACTCAAAATTGATTAAAGATCTAAACATAAGACCAGAAACTATAAAACTTCTAGAGGAGAACATAGGCAAAACAGTCTCCGATATAAATCACAGCAGGACCCTCTATGACCCACCTCCCAAAATATTGGAAATAAAAGCAAAAATAAACAAATGGGACCCAATTAAAAGTTTCTGCACAAGAAAGGAAACTATAAGCAAGGTGAAAAGACAGGCTTCAGAATGGGAGAAAATAATAGCAAATGAAGCAACTGACAAAGAATTAATCTCAAAAATATACAAGCAACTCCTGCAGCTCAATTCCAGAAAAATAAACGACCCAATCAAAAAATGGGCCAAACAACTGAATAGACATTTCTCCAAGGAAGACATACAGATGGTTAACAAACACATGAAAAGATGCTCAACATCACTCAGTTAGGTTCAGTTCAGTTCAGTCGCTCAGTCGTGTCTGACTCTTTGCGACCCCATGAATTGCAGCACGCCAGGCCTCCCTGTCCATCATGAACTCCCAGAGTTCACTCAGACTCACATCCATTGAGTCAGTGATGCCATCCGTAGAACTGTTCGATTTCACTCATTATTAGAGAAATGCAAATCAAAACCACAATGAGGTACCATTTCATGCCAGTCAGAATGGCTGCTATCCAAAAGTCTACAAGCAATAAATGCTGGAGAGGGTGTGGAGAAAAGGGAACCTTCTTACACTGTTGGTGGGAATGCAAACCAGTACAGCCACTATGGAGAACAGTGTGGAGACTCCTTTAAAAACTGGAGGAGGGAGGAGGGTTCAGGATGGGGAACACATGTATACCTGTGGCGGATTCATTTTTATGTTTGGAAAAACTAATACAATTATGTAAAGTTTAAAAAAAATAAAAAATAAAAACTGGAAATAGAAATGCCATACGACCCAGCAATCCCACTGCCAGGCATACACACTGAGGACCAGAATGGAAAAGAGACACGTGTACCCCAATGTTCATCGCAGCACTGTTTATAATAGCCAGGACATGGAAGCAACCTAGATGTCTATCAGCAGACGAATGGATAAGAAAGCTGTGGTATATATATGGAATGGAGTACTACTCAGCCTTTAAAAAGAATACTTTTGAATCAGTTCTAATGAGGTGGATGAAACTGGAGCCTATTTATACAGAGTGAAGTAAGCCAGAAAGAAAAACACAAATACAATATTAGTTCAGTTCAGTTCAGTCACTCAGTCATCTCCAACTCTTTTTGACCCCGTGAATCCGCCTCCCTGTCCATCACGAACTCCCGGAGTTCACTCAGACTCACATCCATTGAGTCGGTGATGCCATCCAGCCATCTCATCCTCCGTCGTCCCCTTCTGCTCCTGCCCCCAATCCCTCCCAGCATCAGACTCTTTTCCAATGAGTAAACTCTTCACATGAGGTGGCCAAAGTACTGAAGTTTCAGCTTTAGTGTCATCCTTCCAAAGAAATCCAAGGGCTGATCTCTTTCAGAATGGACTGGTTGGATCTCCTTGCAGTCCAAGGGACTCTCAGGAGTCTTCTCCAACACCACAGTTCAAAAGCATCAATTCTTCTGCATTCAGCCTTCTTTATGGTCCAACTCTCACATCCATACATGACCACGGGAAAAACCATAGCCTTGACTAGACGGACCTTTGTTGGCAAAGTAATGTCTCTGCTTTTCAATATGCTATCTAGGTTGGTCATAACTTTCCTTCCAAGGAGTAAGCATCTTTTAATTTCATGGCTGCAGTCACCATCTGCAGTGATTTTGGAGTCCCAAAAAATAACGTCTGACACCATTTCCACTGTTTCCCCATGTATTTCCTATGAAGTGATGGGACCGGATGCCATGATCTGCGTTTTCTGAATGTTGTGTTTTAAGCCAACTTTTTCACTCTCCTCTCTCACCTTCATGAACAGGCTTTTCAGTTCCTCTTCACTTTCTGCAATAAGGGTGGTGTCATCTGCATATCTGAGGTTATTGATATTTCTCCTGGCAATCTTGAGTCCAACTTGTGCTTCTTCCAGCCCAGCATTTCTCAGGATGTACTCTGCATATAAGTTAAATGAGCAGGGTGAAATATACAGCCTTGACGTACTCCTTTTCCTATTTGGAACCAGTCTGTTTTTCCACGTGAAGTTCTAACTGTTGCTTCCTGACCTGCATACAAATTTCTCAAGAGGCAGGCCAGGTGGTCTGGTATTCCCATCTCTTTCAGAATTTTCCACAGTTTATTGTGATCCACATAGTCAAAAGCTTTGGCATAGTCAATAAAGCAGAAATAGATGTTTTTCTGGAACTCTCTTGCTTCTTCAATGATCCAGCGGATGTTGGCAATTTGATCTCTGGTTTCTCTGCCTTTTCTAAAACTAGCTTGAACAACTGGAAGTTCACGGTTCACATATTGCTAAAGCCTGGCTTGGAGAATTTTGAGCATTACTTTACTAACGTGTGAGATGAGTGCAATTGTGCGGTAGTTTGAGCATTCTTTGGCATTGCCTTTCTTTGGGATTGGAATGAAAACTGACCTTTTCCAGTCCTGTTGGCACTGCTGAGTTTTCCAAATTTGCTGGCATATTGAGTGCAGCACTTTCACAGCATCATCTTTCAGGATTTGAAATAGCTCAACTGGAATTCCATCACCTCCACTAGCTTTGTTCGTAGTGATGCTTTCTAAAGCCCACTTGAATCCACATCCAGGATGTCTGGCTCTAGGTCAGTGATCACACCATTGTGATTTTCTGGGTCGTAAAGATTTTTTTTTTTTTTTAACAGTTCTTCTGTGTATTCTTGCCACCTCTTCTTTATAGCTTCTGCTTCTGTTAGGTCCATAACATTTCTGTCCTTTATCGAGCCCATCTTGCATGAAATGTTCCCTTGGTATCTCTAATTTTCTTGAAGAGATCTCTAGTCTTTCCCATTCTGTTGTTTGCCTCTATTTCTTTGCATTGATCACTGAGAAAGGCTTTCTTATCTCTTCTTGCTATTCTTTGGAACTCTGCATTCAGATGCTTCTATCTTTCCTTTTCTCCTTTGTTTTTCGCTTCTCTTCTTTTCACAGCTATTTGTAAGGCCTCCCCAAACAGCCATTTTGCTTTTTTGCATTTCTTTTCCATGGGGATGGTCTTGATTCCTGTCTCCTGTACAATGTCACGAACCTCAGACCATAGTTCATCAGGCACTCTATCTATCAGATCTAGGCCCCTCAATCTATTTCTCACTTCCACTGTATAATCATAAGGGATTTATTTGATTTAGGTCATACCTGAATGGTCTAGTGGTTTTCCCTACTTTCTTCAATTTAAGTCTAAATTTGGCAATAAGGAGTGCATGATCTGAGCCACAGTCAGCTCCTGGTCTTGTTTTTGTTGACTGCATAGAGCTTCTCCATCTTTGGCTGCAAAGAATATAATCAAACTGATTTTGGTGTTGACCATCTGCTGATGTCCATGTGTAGAGTCTTCTTTTGTGTTGTTGGAAGAGGGTGTTTGCTGTGACCAGTGCATTTTCTTGGCAAAACTCTATTAGTCTTTGCCCTGCTTCATTCCGTATCCCAAGGCCAAATTTGCCTGTTACTCCAGGTGTTTCTTGACTTCCTACTTTTGCATTCCAGTCCCCTATAATGAATAGGACATCTTTTTTGGGTATTAGTTCTAAAAGGTCTTGTAGGTCTTCATAGAACCATTCAACTTCAGCTTCTTCAGCGTTTCTGGTTTGGGCATAGACTTGGATTACCATGATATTGAATGGTTTGCCTTGTAAAGGAACAGAGATCATTCTGTCGTTTTTGAGATTGCATCCAAGTACTGCATTTCGAACTCTTTTGTTGACCATGATGGCTACTCCATTTCTTCTGAGGGATTCCTGCCCACAGTAGTAGATATAATGGTCATCTGAGTTAAATTCACCCATTCCAGTCCATTTTAATTCTCTGATTCCTAGAATGTCGACGTTCACTCTTGCCATCTCTTGTTTGATCGCTTCCAATTTGCCTTGATTCATGGACCTGACATTCTAGGTTCCTATGCAACATTGCTCTTTACAGTATCAGACCTTGCTTCTATCACCAGTCACATCCACACCTGGGTATTGTTTTTGCTTTGGCTCCATCCCTTCATTCTTTCTGGAGTTATTTCTCCACTGATCTCCAGTAGCATATTGAGCACCTACTGACCTGGGGAGTTCCTCTTTAAATATCCTATCATTTTGCCTTTTCATACTGTTCATGGGGTTCTCAAGGCAAGAATACTGAAGTGGTTTGCAATTCCTTTCTCCAGTGGACCACATTCTGTCAGATCTCTCCACCATGACCCGCCCGTCTTGGGTGGCCCCACAGTCATTGCTTTGTTTTATTGAGTTAGACAAGGCTGTGTTCTAGTGTGATTAGACTGAGTAGTTTTCTGTGAGTATGGTTTAAGTGTCTGCCCTCTGATGCCCTCTTGCAATACCTACCATCTTACCTGGGTTTCTCTTACCTTGGATGAGGCGTATCTCCTCACCACCGCCCCTCTTGATCTTGAAAGTGGAATAGCTCCTCTAGGCCCTCCTGTGCCCGTGCAGCCACCACTCCTTGGAGGTGGGGTTGCTCCTCCCGGCTGCTGCCCCTGGCCTCGGGCATGGGGTAGCTCCTCCCGGCCACTGCCCCTGACCTTGGACGTGGGGTAACTCCTCTAGGCCATTCCTGCGCCATCACAGCCTGGCACTCTCAGCCTCTGCCTCTGACCTTGGACGTGGGGTAAGTCCTCTTGGCCGCCTCCTCTTGGGCATGGGGTGCTCCTGGCTTCTGCCCTCGACCTTGGACTTGGGGTAGCTGCTGCCCGTGCTAAATTCACTGGTCACAGCTGCCCACACTAAATATAATATACTAATGCATATATATGGAATTTAGAAAGATGGTAATGATAACCCTGTATGTGAGACAGCAAAAGAGACACAGATATAAAGAACAGTCTTTTGAACTCTGTGGGAAAGGGCAAGGGTGGTATCGTTTGGGGGAATGGCATTGAAACATGTATAATATCATATGTGAAACGAATCACCAGACCAGGTTCAATGCATGATGCAGAATGCTCGGGGCTGATGCAGTGGGATGACCCAGAGGGATGGTAAGGGGAGGGAGGTGGGAGGGGGGTTCAGGATGGGAAACACGTATACATCCGTAGCGGATTCATGTTGATGTATGGCAAAACCATTGCAATATTGTAAAGTAATTATCCTCCAATTAAAATACATACATTTATATTTAAAAAAATAAAAAAAATGTGACTGAGGGGGGGAAAAAGCTTAAAAGCTTAATTGGATTTCATATTGCCAATAAAATCGACAACTACAACAGAGGGGGAATAATAGAGGGGAAAAAGAAAAAAAAATGCAAAAGAATATACAGAACAAGTCAAAACATAAGAATAATAAAGGTTTTTCTTGAGTCACTGCTGTCAGAGTCCTTTCCCTCTCTGGGAGTCATAGTCCACCTCACCTCCCTAGGATGCCCTCCAACACTGTTCTGGTCTCTGGACCTGCTGTGTGGGGGCAGCTCAGATTCTAATCTGGTTCTACTCCTCTGTGTTCTTGCCTTCAATGCCCACTGCTATCAAAACTACTGCGTTTTCTGTTGTGGGAGCTCTCAATGGCTTTTATATATTCCATAGAATTTTATATATTCCATAGTCTGCCTATTTGATCATGTGGATTTAATCTGCAGCTTGTGCAGCTGGTGGGAAGGTTTTGGGTCTTCTTCCATAGCCACAGTCCGGGACGGCTGGGAAGGCCGGCAGGGAAGGTGGCTCAGGTGCCCTGTCATCCCCTTGTCCCCCTCTATCTCTGGAGGTGAGGGCGGGGTACTGTGGGGGCGGGCCAACCCCCGAGTGTTACAGCCCCCGGCAGCAGCACTCCCCAAATCCAGGGGCTGAGGGAGCCAGACCTGTTGCCACGTTCTCCCTCCTCCTGGTGCCCACCCCTGCAGGGGCATCCCTGCGAAGGGGCAATCCCCATGGGGACGCCCGGGTGTAACCTGGCCTTGACCAGGTTTGGAGGGGCAAGCCGCCCCTCCCACTGTGCGACCACAGGAGTGGGTTTCAGTTGTGGTTTTATTTCTACCTCTTCATGTGGGTCGTCAACTGCGGTTTGCTCCTGAGGCTTCCCTGGAGGACTTGGGTTTGCCCCTGTGAGGGCCTGGTGTGGAGGTGGTGCAGCTGCTTGGGTTGCAGCATTTCTGGCAGCACCAGGTACTCAGGGGAGTTGGGGGCTAGGGCAGCAGGAAATACAGTGCTCTAGAAGGGTATGGCAACCAGTATTAGCCAATACACTCTAGTATTCTTGCCTGAAGAATTCCCACCCTGACAGAGAATCCTGACAGGCCACAGTCTACAGGGTCACAAAGAGTCAGACATGACTGAAGAGACCCTGTGTACATAGATGCAAGACATTTTTTGCCTGTGGCAGCTCTGCCCGAGTGAGGGTTTAGTTTGAAGGTGGCACACCTGCTTGGCTTGTGGGGACCCTGGCGGAATCTAGTGTGCAGGGACACGGACTGCCTCCACCACAGGAGTTACAGCCCTATCAGGGTCTTTTTTTGAGCCTCTTGTAGCTGGCCATCAGAAGGCCTCTTTGGCCATCAGAGGGCCTCTTTGGCCAGTCTTTCTCCATAGCTCTGCCAATTCGGGCACTTAGAAGGCTCCCTTGCCTGGGGTCCTTCTCTGTTGTTCAGTCCATCAGGAACATAGAGACCTACCCCCTGAGTGGGGTTCTACCCTTCAGATCGATGCATCAGTCACTTAAAGGAGCACCCTGGGTGGGGTCCTGCTCTGTGGTTCAGTGCATCAGGTGTTTGAAGGGCCAGCCTCTCTATTTTTCAGCTGCTGATGCTGGCGTGTGGGCAGAAAGGCTATGGTGATGGTTCCACCTCCTACACATGACTCAGCCGTATCGCCTTGCTTCCATGGCTGCCTGGTTTTCCTCCACAGGCATTTCCCACCACAGTCTCCTCCCTCACATCCCCTCGATCTGTCTCTCCACAGTCAACAGCAGCCTTCTCCCTGTGATCGCTCCACAATCCCCAAACTCCATCTCCCAGTCGCTGCGCCTTCCAGGGGACCTGCGTCCCTGTCTGGGGTATGTAGGGCTGCGGCAAGGACTGTCTGTTTCTATTTCGACTTAGGCTGTCACAGATCAGCTGTTTCACTCTCAGCCTTAAATGACTTCTCCTATGACTTAGACAACTGCCCTGATGTGAGGATCGGACCTCTGCTTCAGTTCCCCCAACACACTGAGGGCAGGTCCAGTCCTACTAACACTCCTGTTTTTCCCCCAATTCCTTTATCCTACTGAGTTTTGCGTGATTCTATGTATTATTTTCCACTGGTCAGGTATTCCTGTCTGCTCTCAGCTGGTGTTCTGCATGCACCTCTGTGCCTGAAGGTGTGTTCCTGATGTATCTGTGGAGAAAGATGTACTCAACGTCCGCTTACTCCTCCGCCATCTTGTTCCCCACAAATGTTGAGTTTTAAGCCACCTTTTTCACTCTCTTCTTTCACCTTCATCAAGAGGCTCTTTCATTCCTCTTCAGGTTCTGCCATAAGGGTGGTGTTATCTGCATATCTGAGGTTATTGACATTT
Organism: Bubalus kerabau; assembly: GCF_029407905.1. NCBI lineage: Eukaryota > Metazoa > Chordata > Mammalia > Artiodactyla > Bovidae > Bubalus > Bubalus kerabau. The sequence continues at coordinate 1,254,896 of NC_073636.1, forward strand.
CTCCTGGCAATATTGATTCCAGCTTGTGCTTCATTCAGCCCAGAATTTCACATGATGTACTCTGCTTGTAACTAAAATACACAGGGTGACAATATACATCCTTGAAACACTCCTTTCCCAGTTTTGAATCAGTCTGTTGTTGGTTATGTTCAGTTCTAACTGTTGCTTCTTGAGCTGCATACAGGTTTCTCAGGAGGCAGGTAGGGTGGTCTGGTATTCTCATCTCTTTAAGAATTTTCCACATTTTGCTGTGATCCACACAGTCAAAGGCTTTAGTGTAGTCAATGAAGCAGAAGTGGATGTTTTCTGGAATTCCCTTGCTTTTTCTATGGTCCAACGGATGTTGGCAATTTGATCTCCAGTTCCTCTGCCTTTTCTAAATCCAGCTTGTACATCTGGAAGTTCTCGGTTAACATACTGTTGAAGCCTAGCTTGGAGGATTTTGTGCATAACCTTCTGTTTAATGGGTAGAGTTTCTATTTCTGATGATGAAAAGTTTTGGAAATATATAATGGTTGTGATTGTACAACATTGTAGGTGTTACTAACAGCATAGAATTATACACTTTAAAACAATTAAAGTACAAAAATTTTTAATATATTTTATTATAATTTTAAAATATATTAAAAACCAAAAAAAGTATTAATACAGTTCTTAAAATTGGTTTTTAGGAAGTGAATAAAGGGAAGGAATTGGTGATCACCCTACGATTTCATGGGATGTGAGGCTACTCATGCTGTCAAAATTGAACCCATAGAAAGAAGACGGATGGAATTGTGAAAATGACATGGAATCTGGCATTTTGATGATGCTGAATTTGAGATGGTACAGTGGAGAAATGACTATTTGGAAATCATTATTATTTAGTGGTAGCTGAGAAAAATAACATGATAATTAAAACGTGAGACAGTTTCATGAAAATTTAAGCTTCTCTTCTAGTCTAATAAATATTATTACATTTTACTGGGAAAAAAAATGAATAGAAAATAGCTTCCTTCTTAATGGCAATCATAATTCTTTTCTCAACTGTTCTCAGAATGGAAAAAATCAGAGTGAATATTATTATACTACTTCATAGCAACAACCTAATTTGATTTTCTTTTGATTACTGCCAAAAGTTTAATTAGATACATAATCCATGATCATTAATAGTCTATTTATTCTAGAACACCATGGGCTTTTGAAGGTTGATTCTGAGATCTATCTTACTTAGATACCCCCGTGCCCTCTGTGGTAGTACAGACTGTTGCTAAGACCGCCTAGATATATGAATTTGGATATTGCCAGCAAAGATTAATGGACTCTATCCTGGAATGACTTCACATTATAAAACCCCGAAGCCAAGATTCAAATGGTGTAATGTGTGAAAAAAATCTTGAGAATAGTTTAAAGTTCTGTATAAAAATTATTCATTATTATTATTATGATACAATAAGGCTGAGTAGTCAATCAGCTTACATCATTAGTACAAACATGTTAAGAAGGAAGAAGTATGATGATTTTTTTTTAATGTGTGTAAAACTAGCTGGGTGTATGACTTAAGAATTCTGACTTGGTACTTAAAACAGTTCCTTAAAAAAACATACATTTAGCATATTCAACAGCATTGACATTTTGGACCAGACAATTCTTTTGGCAGGGGGAGGGGGGGTGGGCAGGGTTGTCCTGTGCACTGTAGGTCATCTAGCAACATCCACAGCCTCTATCCACTAGATGCTGGTACCATCTCCCCCAGTGCTGACGATCATCAATATTTCCAAATTTGCCAAATGTTCCCTGGGAGCCAAAATTGCCTCTGCTTGAGAACCCTTGCTTGTATACACAGGTATGTACATCTTAACTCATTTATAATAATAAATGTACATAGTATTCAAAGTAGAGCTCTCATCATTACATAACTGAACTACTGCCTTTGAGAAATGCTAAGGAGAAATGCTTAACTACTGGGAACAAAGAAGTTAGCCTAAGTGCAGCAGTATATAGCAGGTGCCTGACAACACAGGTAGCCTTTAGAGCCACCAAGCAGAGCCACTGAATAGTGATTAGGTGAAGATTTCCCCCCCTCCCTGGAGGCTTTTGTACTCTAATTTCTAGTTTCACTTTCTTAGTCCCATCCCTCTCCCATCATACCAAGCAACACAACAGTACCACTGTCATAGAATAAATCACCCTGGGAAGAGAATGCAGTTTGCCCTGCTCAGGGAGAGGTGGGTAATTTCTTTCATTATTTTTCTTATCAGTGTCTAAGAAGTCAATAGAACATCAAGGCAGTCATAAAAATTCGAAACAATAACCTCTTGGTTCTCTAGTGTAAGCAAAAAAACATACTGCGCATTTATGGATAATATATAAGCTATTTAGAAAGTCTGTGTTTTGTTGCTGTTGCTTTTAAAATACAAATGTGAAGTTCAGCTTAAGGTACATAGAAAACTGAGGAGCCTTTTCTTTTTAGTAAATAAAAAATAATATGAACTAACACAAGCACAGAATGTAAGTCCAAGAAAGAGAAAACTAATGTTTAATATAGACACATACACATAGTACATCAAAATGTATAACTTTTAATTTTGAAAAGATTTTAGATTTGAAGAAAAATTATAAAAAAGAAGACAGTTTCCATTCACCCCTTACCCAGATTTCCCTGATGTTAACACCTGCTGCTGCTGCTAAGTCACTTCAGTCATGTCCGACTCTGTGCAACCCCACAGATGGCAGCCCACCAGGCTCCCCTGTCTCTGGGATTCTCCAGGCAAGAACAGTGGAGTGGGTCGCCATTGCCTTCTCCAATGCATGAAAGTGAAAACTGAAAGTGAAGTTGCTCAGTCGTGTCCAACTCCCAGCGACCCTGTGGACTGCAGCCCACCAGGCTCCTCCAACAATGATCAAACTTGTGTGTTAGTCATTCAGTCATGTCTGACTCTTTGTGACCCCATGGACAGTAGCCCACATTGCAAGCAGATTTTTTACCATCTGAGCTACCAGGGAAGCCCCTTGAATGGAACTTGGTTATGAGACAATTCTTTTCTGTAGCTGAGCTGGGGAGAGGAGGGAAGGAGTCTAAAGGTTCTGGGGTCCCCTGAGAAGGAGGTCACTTCAGGAAAGCTGAATCAGAGGTGGAAGGGGCACTGAGCCTGATGACATCCCTGAGCTCCCAGACCTGAATGGGCCCTCCCACCCCTTGGCTTTTCATACGTGAAGCCCATCACAGATGATTCTGTCCTCGCCACCTCAAGAACTGACAGGACTCCAGATACCCTGACTTTGGCAGCATCCAAACCAAGGGCTGGACACTTGCAGACATGGGAGGCAAGCAAGCTTTCCCCTGGGCCTCCATCAAAACCAGGATATAAACAATTGGTACAATATTATTTGCTATGTTACTTTATTTGAAGTTCACCACTTTTCCCACTTATGTCCATTTTTCTGTTCCAAGATCTAATTCAAAACACTAGAATATATTTATTTAGCTGCCATGTCTGCTTGTTCTCCAATCTGTAACCGTACTACAGTCTCTCCTTGTTTTTCATGACCTTGGCAGGCAGAATATTTCTTGATTTGGGTTGACTTGGTATTTTCTCAGGATTATCTTGAAGTTCTGCATCTGTGTCTAAAACAGCACACAAGAGATGCTGTACCCTGCTCAGGGCATCTTATCAGGAGGGTGAGATGAAAATATCTTATTATCAGTTATTCCTGTTCTCTTTGTAAAGGTGTTGTCTGCTAGGTTTCTGCTCCATAAAGTTACCATTTTCCTTTTAAAATTAATATCCTGGGGAAGAGGATTTGAAACTATGCACAAAGCCTGCTTCTCAAACTTTGCCTACTGCTTTCAGAATTTATGTTGGTGACTCTTGCCTGCAATAATTATTTCTCTGGTGTTTGCCTTGTCATGATATATTCCCTCATTCCTTCTATATTAGAGTCTTTCTATAGATAGAGCTTTCTGTTCTCTCCCACATATTTATTTATTCCGCTATTCGTTCTATCAGGAGGAATACATGGACATTTCCTTTATTCTGTGGATTAGAAGCCAATACATATTCTCATTATTTTTTTTTTTTTTTTTGCTCAAAATGATGTAACTTTTGGCCTCTTTCAGTTGAAGCCTAGGTCCTCTCGACATGTCCACATCCTTTTCTGATCACTTTCTAATTTTTTGGCACTAAAGGAGATTCTCAGCTCATTTTGTAATTTTGTAATTTTAAAATGAGAATTTCTCCTTTTTTCATTTAAAATAAAAACAATTTTCATGCAGTTAATAAAAATGACTGGGATTTACAAAAGCCAAATAATTATCCTGGAAGAAAAGTGATTTAATCTCCATACAGAAGAAAGATGGAAGGTTGTAAGAGAAAAGGAAGGAAGGAAAACACAGAAGAGTAATGTAAATGATAGTTAAGAAAACAAATAAACTTGAGAAGAGAAACAAAGTGAGTGGAAAAAAGAGAAAGACTTTTTAAAAAATTTAAATGACTCTAAAGCACAGTAAATATGGAGAAAGTAAATGAAAACATGAGGTGTAATGACGGTTTGTTTTTTTTTTTAAGTAATTTGTATTTGACTTTATATAACATTTTGTCACTTTATAATATTAAAATTAAACACTTAAACATCATTATTTATCTTACACAATAAAATAGAAAATCTGCGGTTTAAAAAAATTTAAATACTTTGCATAAAATTCTTATGAAAATTTAGGAAACTAAATTCCAGTCTTTTATTGCTCAAGCTCTTTTGGTGTAAGATTTATAAATTTGTGGAGTTTCTTCTCTGAGATAGAACATACTTTGATTCCTTTTTTTACTTTTAAAATTTTTTCATAAAAACATGATGCAGGGGACAAGATTTCTTCCTATCAGTTGCAAAGCTAAGCTTGGTTAGCTGCCACCTTCCCCGATTTCTCTTTCAGTCTATCCTTGAAGCTCTAGTTCTAAGCTCTGGAGCTGTTATTGATCCCCGTCACCAAGAACTGATGACACAGATGTTGATATTCTCTTCCCAGCCGTGGGAACAGACACATATAAATGATTATGTTTATATGATATATGAGGGAGAGTTTGCTAAACTAGCCATATGTCAAGCTTCAAAAAAGGCCCCATTCTAGATCAAAGGCCTCCCAAGGGCTAGGACTCCGGTCTGTGAGCAAAATGCTGTTTCACCAGAAATGAAGAAATGCTACAAAGCTATTGTAGTAAAGGCAAAATTCTGGAGCCATATAGAAAAGTCAGAAAACAAGCACATGTGTATATGGAGACTTGGCATAATATAGAGGTGGCACTTCTAATCGGTAGGGAAATGATGACTTGTTTACTAGAAGGTGTAGTGTTGAGAAAACTGGATAAACAAATAAAAATAAACCTTTCTCACATTGTACCTTCAACAAGTGTTGGGGTGGGTAAAAATGTCTTAAAAAACACACTAAAAAAAGCACAAATCATAAGGCAAAACTATGGATGGATTAACTTTACAAACACAATTCAGAATTCCTGTTCAGTGTAGGAATCATAGACAAAGTCGGGGAAGTGAAGTGCACTAAAATCTATGTTATTAATATCAATAATATACAAGGACACTAGAAAAAGAATGGGCAACCCATAGAAAAATAGGCAAAAAGTAAGACTGAGGCATTCTTAGTAGAAACAAAAATGACTAGAAAGACTATGAAGTTTATCACCCAAGAGATCAGATTAACGGAATGCTACAATAATGGCCCTATCCTTTTGAAAAAAAGAAGAAGAAAACACCAGTGATATACCAAGTGATAGCAAGGCCACAGGAAAATGTGAGTCATATTGGACTTCAGGTACACCTTCAGACAGTGCAACATTCAGAAGAAAGATAATAATTTTCTGAAATTATTCTTGCAAAATCTTTATGAAACACCCTTGCAAATATAAATCAGAGAAAAACCTGCATAAAGGTCGTATGAAAGGATACTTGTCTAAGGTCTTAGTGATGTCTTACTTGTGGTACCAAGCATTGAGGCAATCCTATTGGCTACCATTAGAAACACAGGGAGACAAAAAAGTGATGGATACTGTGTAATTAGATGCAAAGAGCTATAGCAGAAACAGCAAAAGGAGGATTCTAAAAAGAGCTTGGGGGTGAAAAGAAGAACTGAATGATATCTGGAGCACGATACTTGTGGTGTGAGGAGAGGGGAAAGTAAAATAAAATGAGAAAGAAATTTTGCATGAAATAATGATAGCATCCTAAGAACTGTGCTTGTGCAACTAGCTAAGCAAAAGCAAACATTTCTGAAGTTTTCTCCACTGCAGATATGTAATATATCTTATTTCTTCCACTGTCTACATGATTGATAGATAACAGGCTACTCTGGGGTTCAGTTGGTTTAAGAATCTGCCTGCAATACAGGAGACTTGGGATCAATCCTAGAATTGGAAAGATCCCCTGGAGAAGGAAATGGCAACCCACTCCAGTATTCTTGCTTGGGAAATCCCATGGATAGAGGAACCTGGCGGGCTACAGTTCTTGGGACATGACTTAGGGTCGTGTCCAAGAGCCAGACATGAATTAGAAGTAAATCACCACCACCACGTGGTAAGTAAACATTAAAGCCATAGCCCAACCCAAACAAGCTTTTATATCTTATACATCTCCTGTTTTTACACTCAGAAAAAAATTTAAATTATTTTTACTGTAATCATTGATCCAAGTGCTTGTCATTTTTACATAAATCAGGAAACCCAGGTTGAGACATATTTATTCAGTTACGCACATGTCCTTTCCCCCAAGGTCAAGTTATGGGTCTTCCAAAGCTTAATTGGTTTGTTTTCTTAATACAATGCTACACTAACCTTTTAAACAAAGAGTTTACCTTTTTTTTTCAGGTTGATCATTTCCCTGAATCTGATTTTCATCTGTTATCAAAGTCAGGAAAACAAAGTTTAGAAAAAAGGTCATACCTTCAAACAGTTTAAATAAAAATCATCGATAATTCTCATATCTTTATTTAAAAGAAAATACTATAAGCACTATTTCTGAAGCCACATGTACCTTTCATATAAGAGGAAAAATAAAAGTTTTCCTAAAATGATAACTTAGTTTTTATGCTAAGTGAAATGGTGCAAACATGTCTTGTATTCCATTGATACAATTTCCTTCTGAATCCTTCTTTTAGAATCTAAATAAGGAACCTATACTTCATATGGTAACTCTCCAAACCTGCATACTGGCTGGGAGCAAAAAAGAAGATCATATTCTAGGGCATTTGGTTCTTGAGAACAATGCCCTGTGCTCCCAGGCAGGTGGCAACCTGACTGTTCTGTGGATTGGTTCTAGCCAGCTTTTAAGATTTGCGCCACAAGATGGCAATAGAGTCTATAAGTATACAGTCCTTTCTTTGCTGTGGGATCTTTACAAAGCTCCATTATTCTTGCATTTGATTTATTTATTTTAGATTACTCGTTATAATACAAGCATAATTGTTACTCAGATACTTGAATTTCTAGATGACAGAAGCCTTGTCTCTGTCTTTGAAGTGAAGTGAAGTTGATCAGTCATGTCCAACTCTTTGCGACCCCATGGACACCAGGCTCCTCCATCCGTAGGATTTTCTAGGCAAGAGTACTGGAGTGGGTTGCCATTTCCTTCTCCAGGGAATCTTCCTGACCCAGGGATCGAACCCAGGTCTCCCGCATTGTAGACAGATGCTTTACCATCTGAGCCACCAGGGAAGTCCTATTGTCTCTATAGCTTTGTGTACTTCACCTCGGTAGTATATATTTTTTAAAATAGCATATATTTAGTAGGAATCTTAGAAGAAATGGAGTAGCTCTCACAGTCAACAAAAGAGTCTGAAATGCAGTACATGGGTGTAATCTTAAAAACAACAGCATAATCTCGGTTTGCTTCCAAGGCAAATCATTCAACATCACTGTAATACAAGTCTGTGCCCCAAACACTAATGCCGAAGAAGCAGAAGCTGAACGGTTCTATGAAGACCTACAGGAGCTTCTGGAACTAATAGCAAAAAAGATGTCCTTTTCATCTTAGGGGGCTGGAATCTAGGAAGTCAAGAGATACCTGGAGTAATGGGCAAATTTGGCCTTGGAGAACAAAATGAAGCAGAGCAAAGGCTAACAGAATTTTGCCAAGAGAACACACTGGTCATAGTAAGCACCCTTTTCCAACAACACAAGAGATGACTTTACGTATGAACATCACCAGATGCTCAATACCAAAATCATATTGATGAGTCAGCCCTTCGAATCAGGTGGTCAAGGTACTGGAGCTTCAGTTTCAGCATCGTCCCTCCAATGAATATTCAGGATTGATTTTCTTTAGGATTGACTAGTTTGATCTCCTTGCAGTCCAACTCAATGGACATGAGTTTGAGCAAGCTCTGGGAGATGGTGAAGGACAGGGAAGCCTGGTGTGCTTCAGTCCAGGGGGCCACAAAGAGCTGGATGCGACTGAGCAACTGAACAACAATATTTACTATGGGCTTTCCTGGTGGCCCAGGAGAAAAGAATCCAGCTCCAATGCAGAAGATTTGGATTCCATCACTGGTCCAGGAAGATTTCCTTGGAGAAAGAAATGGCAGCCCACTCCAATCATCTTGCATGGGAAATCCCATAGACAAAGGAGCCTGGTGGGCTACAGTCCATGGGGTTGCAAAGAGTTAAACATGACTGTGTGATTAAACAAACAAAACAAAATATTAAGTATGTAAATTATATGTGCCACATATTATATAAATATATAATCTGTAACATAAAGGCAGGTGTTAAATAGCAATATATGCTCCTTTGTTGTGTTGTTTTAGTTGTGAGTCATGTCCAACCCTTTTGTGACCCCATGGACTGTAGCCCACCAGGCTTCTCTGTCCATGGCATTTCCTATGGAAAAATACTGGAGTGGGTTGCCATTTCCTTCTCCAAGGGAAATTCCCGACCCAGAGATCAAACCCACCTCTCCTGCATTGGCAGACGGATTCTTTACTACTGAGCCACCAGAGAAGCCCACACTCCTTTGTTACTGTCATATAAATAAGGACTTGCTGGCTTTCATATTTGAAGAAGAAATTTTTTGTTCACACTGTTTATTCAGTCTGAAAACAGCAAGAACCTAATAAATATTTGTTGAATGAATGAATGTAGTCACTTGGCTTGCATCTTCTTCATTCTACCTAAACTAATAAATATCACTTCAAAAATATGCTATTTCTTTAAAATCACAGTTAAATGACTATTGAATTTGACAGCGGACAGTTACTACAGTCAAACAACACTTTGTTGCATCTCCTAAAACAATCGTATTTTCCTACGCTTATTTTAAAAGTTTCCCTGTTACAGTAATCAACATACGGGGTGGGGCAGGGGAACTATCCTTCTTAGAGGGTCCAAAATCAAATGCAGCTGAAACGGACCACGTGACTATAAACGAAAGACAGACTGAATTCCACATCTGCTTGGCTCTTCCTGTGTAACTTGGAAAAGTTACTCCACGTGACATAATAGCCATATAATAGAATAGGTCCACTTAGTAAGATGAGAGACGTACAGAATATGTTCAGCCAATGGCTATATTTTCCCTACATTGTTTTCCCCGCCCCAGAGACCAGGTCATTTCTGATCCAGTCCTGAATTTTAGAGTGAACTTTAATATACACCCAAGTTTTTCTCACCTTCTGGGGACCGTCCTCTGAGCCCAGAGACCCCACCACGAGCTGCCCTGTTCCTCCACACAAGTCTGAGTGGCAGGCCCACAGGACCCCTCCTCCAAGTGCAATTCACCAGCATCTTCTATGCAGAGACCCGAGGTTCAGGTCTACAGAACCCCTTCTTTAAATGTCTAGTTTTGATTAGTCCAACACTTTCCCTTTTCTTCCCTTAGCCCTATGAGTGCTAGTTGTTTCCTGCAATTTTAAGTTGAGAAATAGTTTTCTTTCTTTTCTCTCTGTTGCATTAATCATTCTTTGTACTGATTTCTCACTGACAACGGAACTGGCATGATTTCTGTTCCCTGAATAGACACTGACCAATAACCCTTTTGTCAGTTGGAAGCATATTTCAAATCTTGCCTGTTGAAAATTTGGTAAATTTCTCATCCAGGGTAATGAGACATGAATTAACACTTAGCAAACTTTCATCTGTATTCTAAAATGAAAATGAGAGATATCGCTTATGGCAATATAGAAAAAAAATCCAAAGAGGCATCTAGCAAAGATGCTATTTTTGCAAAGTATATGCTTGGATTCTACAACAAAAGCATCTTTGAAAATTCAATTATTACTTAAACTGACTGGGAAATTACAGTTCAACAACTTTAAAAATGGGGAACATACTTTGACCCTGAAACAGAAACATCAGTATCCATAAAACAGTAAAAGAAAACTGGATATGTTTGTAATCCTGGCTTTTACATTGTCTACAAAGTTACCTCAACCCATTGTGTTTTTTACATCTTCTTGCTTCTCAGAGTCAAAAGAAACCATTCAGATATTTCATTTTCATTCAACAGCATGCCTTTCTCAAAGGGCAGCCCCAGTTTAATTGGGAAGGAATTCTGTCAAAGGAAAGTTAAATGAGCTGGATTAAGATGCAAGGATTATGATTTCTCATCTGTTTTGATAGCTTTTGTTTATCTGTAACATTTCCCAGATAGCGGACTAGGAGAGCTGGCTCAGTTTTGTTTAGTTTTCTTAATGAGATGTCCTGGCTTGCTTTTCTTATTACAGTATGTGTTACCATGGCTACTATATTTTTGAAGATTTAAGGTTTTTCTCAAGCAGATACCTTTATTGAGCTTTCCCCCCAGATTACATAAATAATGCTACATATAGAAAAGTAAAGATCATCTGAAATCTCACCACTCTGCCTCACTATTAATTTACATACTTTTATGTAAAATCTATGATAAAAACTTTTAAAATACCACTTTATAAAATTATTTGTTATTATCTTGTAAAGCTAACCATATGCATAGCCTGGCAATTCAAGCCTTAGGTATATACATGATGGGGAAATTCAGCAGACATAGATTGAGATGATTGTAATAGACTCCCAAAGAGAGAAAGCAGCACAATTGTTCATCGCAGAGGTAGAAAAAATAAACTGTGGTATAATCATAACTAAGAGATTATGTAGCAGTGAAAATGAATAGACTAGACTCCTCATTTGCATGAATTTTAGAATATAATTTTTAAAGGAAAAAAATGTAAGTTACAAAAGAATGCACATAATTCCATTCTTATGAAGATAATAAACAAATGAAAGTCAACTTTATCTAGGGATATGTGGTTAATCTGTGAACAAAAGCAAGAGAACGATAAAGCACTACAGTCTTCTCCTGTTTCGTCACCTCTACCTCACCTTCACCCTCTAGTCTTATGTTTTCACCCCTACCAAAATCCCAGTTTATGTTCAGCCTTGGAAATGTGCTGCTTGGATCTCCTTTCAAGAAAGAACTGGACACTGAGCTGCAAGGAACACAGTTAGTTAAAAGCCATGAACTTCAAGCTCCCCCTCAGCTTTTGAGTTGATGCTGCACAGCTTGGGACAGAAGTCAGCCAATGACTGGCCATTTGTGCCCTATGTGCGACTTCTTCAGTGGGCAATTTTAGTTTCAGGGCTTCCCATTGTACTGGTCAAGGCTTTGACAGAGCTGAATTATAATCTATGGCTTGCTTTATCCTATCCTGCATTTTCTCCCCTTCAATCTTTCAGACACTAGCCACCACAAAACTTCTTGCAGTCTTAAACCCATCTCAACATCTCTTTCCCAGTGGACAGAACAAAAATACCTATTTTCTCCAACTGACCTAATTTTATACAAAGCACACATTACAAGGTTTAGTATTGTTTAAAAACTATGATGGTATCACATATAATTCTATTCATTTGCTTCTGCCATTTAAGATAGTGTGGCTCTGACTCCAAGTCCACCTTAGAGATTTAACTAGTTGTTTTAATGGCTGCACAACATTTGCTGGCATAGATGTCCCTCAGTTTGATCAGTTACTCCTGTTATGGAAATTTTTGTTTTCAATCATTTAGTATTTAAAAGAGTGCTGCAATAAAAATACTTGTATATATAATGCACATTTTATATACACAGATGGACCAAACTTTTTATTTCAATGGGATATATTTTCAAAGGACTTCAGGAAGTATGAACATGCATATTTTGAATTTGAACAAGTATTGCAGATTGCATTCCAAAAGCCCCTTATACAGTACACATTCTCATCGGCCAGGGGACAGGATACCCTTCTTCCACAACTATGCCAGAAGCAGGTGTAGTGATTCTTTTCCAGTCTGAAAGATATAAAGTTTTATCTGCTGTTACTGATAATTCTACTCTCTAAGGGACTGGGAAAATTGAGCATTATTTCCACATGTTTATTGCTTATTTGTATTTTTTCCTCTATAGACTAACTTTTCATAGTCTAATTTTCCTATAATTCTTTAATTTGTTATAGCTCATTGAGTATTATGTATAACTACATACATTTTATTTTTTTAATTAAAGTGTAGTTGATTCACAATATTATGTTTGTTTCAGGTCTATAACATGATGATTCAATATTTTTATAGATTATACTCCATTTAAAGTTATTATAAAATATTGGCTATATTCCCTGTAGTATACAATATATCTTAGAATCTTATTTTATTTTATTTAAACTTTGTTTTTTATAACACAAAAACATTTTGTATTGGGATATAGCCAATTAACAATGTTGTGATAGTTTCAGGTGAACATACACATGCATCCTTTCTCCCCCAAACACCCCTCCCATCCAGGCTGGCACATAGCATTGACCTGAGTTCCATGTGCTATACAACAGGCTTTTCTTGGTTATCCATTTTAAATATGGCAGTGCACATGATCTTCCCAGAGTCCTTAGCTATCCCTGCCCCCCAGCAAACCATGAATTCATTTTCTAAGTCTGTGTGTCTCTTTCTGTTTTATAAGTTCATTTGTATCATTTCTTTTTAGAGCCCACATAAAAGGGATATTGTATGATATTTCTCCTTCTCTGTCTGACTTTTTCATTCCATGACTCTCTCTAGGTCCATTCATGTTGCTGCAAATGGCCTTATTTCATTCTTTCTAATGGCTGAGTAATATTTCATTGTGTATATATACCACATCTTCTTTTTCCATTCTTCTGTCAATAGACATTTAGGTTGTTTCCATGTCCAATGTTTCCAACATTTAGTTGCTGCCATTGTAAACAGTACTGCAATGAACATTAGGGTGCATGTTATCTTTTCAGGCCATGTTTTCTCTGCCCAGGTGTGGGTCTGCAGGGTCATATGGTAGCTTTACTTTTAGTTTTTAAAGTAACCTCCATACTGTTCTCCATAGTGAGTGTTCAGTTCAGTACAGTCACTCAGTCATGTCCAACTCTTTGTGACCCCATGAACCACAGCACGCCAGGCCTGCCTGTCCATCATCAACTCCTGAAGTTCACCCAAACCCATGTCCATCGAGTCAGTGATGCCATCCAACCATTTCATCCTCTGTCATCCCCTTCTCCTGCCCTCAATCTTTCCCAGCATCAGGGTCTTTTCCAGTGAGTCAGCTCTTCACATCAGGTGGCCAAAGTATTGGAGTTTCAGCTTCAACATCAGTCCTTCCAATGAACACCCAGGACTGATCTCCTTTAGGATGAACTAGTTGGATCTAGTTGCAGTCCAAGGGACTCTCAAGAGTCTTCTCCAACACCGCAGTTCAAAAGCATCAATTCTTTGGCATTCAGCTTTCTTTATAGTCCAACTCTCACATCCATACATGACCACTGGAAAACCCATAGCCTTGACTAGATGGACCTTTGTTGGCGAAGTAATGTCTCTGCTTTTTAATATGCTTTCTAGGTTGGTCATAACTTTCCTTCCAAGGAGTAAGCGTCTTTTAATTTCATGGCTGCAAGTACCATCTGCAGTGATTTTGGACCCCAGAAAAATAAAGTCAGCCACTGTTTCTACTGTTTCCCCATCTATCTGCCATGAAGTGATGGGACCGGATGCCATGATCTTAGTTTTCTGAATGTTGAGCTTTAAGCCAACTTTTTTATTCTCCTCTTTCACTTTCATCAAGAGGCTCTTTAGTTCCTCTTCACTTTCTGCCATAAGGGTCATGTCATCTGCATATCTGAGGTTAGTGATATTTCTCCCAGCAATCTTGATTCCAGCTGTGCTTCCTCCAGCCCAGCGTTTCTCATGATGTACTCTGCATATAAATTAAATAAGCAGGGTGACAATATACAGCCTTGACGTACTCCTTTTCCTATTTGGAACCAGTCTGTTGTTCCATGTCCAGTTCTAACTGTTTCTTCCTGAGTGTGCCAATTTACATTCTCACCACCAGTGCAGGAAGGTTCCATTTTCTCAACACCCTCTCCAGCATTTATTGTGGATTTTTTTTGATGATGCCATTCTGACCAGTGTGAGATGATATCTCTTTGTAGTTTTGATTTGCGTTTCTCTAATAACTAGCAATGTTGAGCATCTTTTCAAGTGCTTTTTGGCCGTCTGTATGTTCTCTTTAGAGAAATGTCTACTCAGGTCTTCGGCCCATTTTTTGAGTGGGTTGTTCATTTTGATTCTATTAGGTGTCATAAGCTGTTTGCAAATTTTTGTGACTAATCCCTTATCAGTCAGATCATTTGCAAATATTTTCTCCCAACTTGTGGGTTATCTCTTTGCTATGTTTATTGTTTCCTATGCTGTGCAAAAGCATTTGACTTTAAGTAGGTCCCATTCATTTATTTTTGCTTTTATTTCCATTATTCTAGGAGATGGATTTAAAAAGATGTTGCTGTGATTTATGTCAGAGTGTATTCTGCCTAAGTTTTCCTCTAAGAGTTTTATAGTGTCTGGTTTAACATTTAGGTCTTTAATCCATTTTAAGCTTATTTTGTGTATGGAGTTAAGGAATGATCTACTTTCATTTTTTTACATGTGCTGCCCAGTTTTCCCAGAATCATTTGTTGAAGAGATCATCTTTCCACCATTGTGTAGTCTTGCCTGCTTGGTCATAGATTATTGACCACAGGTGCGTGGGCTTATTCCTGGGGTTTCTATCCTACTCCATTGAACTAATTTCTGTTTTTGTGCCAGTTTCATACTGTTTTGATGACTGTAGCTTTTTAGTATAGTCTGAAGTCAGGGAGCCTCATTCCTCTAGTTCAATTTTTCTTTGTCAAGATTGCTTTGGCTATTTGGGGTCTTTTGTATATCCATACAAATTTTAAGATTTTTTGTTCTAGTTCTGTGAGAAATGTCATTGGTAATTGGATAAGTATTGTATTGAATCAACAGATTGCCTTGGGTAATACAGTCATTTTTACAATATTGAGTCTTCCAATCCATGAACATGGTCTATCTTTCCATCTGTTTATGTCTTCTTTGATTTCTCTCATCAGCATCTTATAGTTTTCAGAGTACAGGTCTTTTGTCTCCTTAGATAGGTTTATTCCTAAGTACTTTGTTCTTTTTGATGCAATGGTAAATGGAATTGCTTCTTGAATTTCTCCTTCTGATTTTTCATTGTTAGTGTATAGAAATGCAACAGACTTCTGTGTATTAATTTTCCAATCTGCAGATTTACCAAATTCATTGATGAGTTCTAGTAGTTTTCTGGTAGCATCTTTAGGATCTTCTTTTTTTTAATTTTTATTTCTTAAATTAGTTTATTTTAATTGGAGGCTATTTACTTTATGTATAGTATCATGTCATATGCAAAAAGTGACAGTTTAATTTTTTTTAATTTGGTTTCCCTTTACTTCTTTTTCTTTTCTGATTGTTGTTTTTAGGACTTCCAAAACTATGCTGAATAAAAGTGGTGAGAGTGGACATCCTTGTCTTTTTCCTGATCTTAGAGGTAATGCTTTCAGCTTTTCACAATTGATTATGATGCTAGCTGTAGGTTTATCATATATGGCTTTTATCATGTTGAGGTTTGTACTCTCTATGCCCACTTTCTGGTGAGTGTTTTCTTTTTTTTATCATAAATAGGTGCTGAATTTTGTCAAAAGCTATTTCTGCATCTATTGAAATGATTATATGATTTTTATTCTTCAATTAATTACACTCACTGACTGGAAGATGCTGAAAAATCCTTGCATCCCTGGGATGTATGACCTTTTTAATGTATTGTTGGATACAGACGGCTAGTATTTTGTTGAGGACATTTGCATCTATGTTTATCAGTGATGTTGGCCTGTAATTTTCTTTTTGTGGTATCTTTATCTACTTTTTCTGTCAGAGTGATGTGGCCTCATAAAATGAGTTGGGAAGTTTTCCTTGGTATGCAACTTTTTGGAACAGTTTCAGGCATATAGGTGTTAACTCTTCTCCACATGTTGGATAAAATTTGCCTGTGATGCTGTCGGGCACTGGACCTTGGTTTGTTAGGAGGTTTTTAATCATTGTTTCAATTTCAGTGCTTGTGATTGGTCTGTACATATTTTCTATTCTTCCTGGTTCAGTCTAGGGAGACTGTACCTTTCTAATAATTTGTCCATTACTTCTAGGTTGTCCATTTTATTGGCATACAGTTGTTTATAGTGAAAGCAAAGTCGCTCAGTTGTGTCCAACTCTTTGCGACCCCCTGGACTGTAGCCTGCCAAGCTCCTCCATCCATGGGATTTTCCAGGCAAGAATACAGAGTGAGTTGCCATTTCCTTCTTCAGGGGATCTTCCTGATCCAGGGATCGAACCTGGGTCTCATGCACTGCAGGCAGACTTTTTACCATCTGAGCCACCAGGGAAGCCCATAGTTGTTCATAGTAGTCTTTTATGATTCTTGGTATTTCTGTGGATTCATTTGTAACTTCCCCTTTTCCATTTCTAATTTTACTGATTTGAATCCTCTCCCTTTTTTTCCTGATGAGTCTGGCTAAAGGCTTATCGATCTTATCTTTCCAAAGAACCATCTTTTAGTTTCATTGATCTTTGCAATTGTTTTCCTTGTCCCTATTTCATTTCTGCCCTTATCTCTATGATTTCCTTCCTTCTACTGACTTTAGATTTTGTTTGTTTTTCTTTCTCTAAATTTTTTAGGTGTAAGGCTAGATTGTTTATTTGAGATTTTTCTTATTTCTTGAGATAAGATTGTATTGCTATAAACTTTTTTCTTAGAACTGCTTTTGCTGCATCCCATAAGTTTTGGGCCATTGTGTTTTTGTTTTCATTTGTCTCTAGATATTTGTCTTATTTATTCTTTGATTTCTTTAGTGATCCAATGATTGTTTAGTAGCATAGTGTTTAACCACTACATGTTTGTGTTTCTTAGAGCTTTTCTCTTGTAGTTTATTTCTAATCTCATAACATAGTATTCAGAAAACGTGCTTGATATGATTTCCATGTTCTTAAGCTTGCCTTGTGACACAGCATGTGGTCAATCCTGGAGAATTTTCCAAAAATATTGGGGAAAATGTGTGATCTGCTGCTTTTGGGTGAAATGCTCTATAAATATCAATTAAGTCCAACTCATCTAAAGTGTCTCTGAAGGCCTATGTTTCCTTATTGATTTTCTGTCTGGATGATCTGTTGGGTGATCTGGATGATTCTGTCTGATGATCTATTAAAAGTCCCCCACTATTATTGTGTTACTGTCAATATCTCCCTTTATGTTTGTTAGTATTTGCCTTACATATTGAGATGCTTTTATGTTGGGCACATATATATTTATAATTATTATATCTTCTTCTTGGATTGAACCCTTGATCATTATGTAGTGTCCTTCTTTGTCCCTCTTTTGTTTTAAAGTCTATATTATCTGATTTGAGTGTTGCTGCTCCAACTTTCTTATAATTTCCATTTGTATGAGATACCTTCTCCCATCCCCTTACTTTCAGTCTGTAAGTGTCTGTAGGTATGAAGTGGATCTCTTGTAGACAATATATATAAGTCTTGTTTTAGTATCCACCAGCCACTCTATGTCTTTTGGTTGGTGCATTTAATCCATTTACATTTAAGGTAATTATCAATATGTGTGATCCTATTACCAGTTTGTTAATTGTTTTGGGTTTACTTTTTGTAGATATTTTCCTTCTCTTGTGTTTCCTGTCCAGAGAACTTCATTTAGCATTTGTTGTAAAACTGGTATAGTGGTGCTGACTTCTCTTAACTTTTGCTTGTTTGGAAAGCTTTTGATTTCTCCATCAAATCCAAATGAGAGTCTTGCTGGATAGAGTATTCTTGTTCATAGGTTATTCCCTATCATTACTTGGAATATATTATGTCATCCCCTTCTGGTTTGTAGAGTTTCTGTTGAGAAATCCACTGATAATCTTATAGGTTTTCCCCTGTATGTTGTATTTTTTTCCCTTGTTGTCTTAATATGTCTTAATAAATTATATTTGTCTTTAATTTTTGTCCATTAGATTACCATGTGTCTTGGTGTGTTCCTCCTTGGGTTTATCCTTCCTGGGACTCTCTGTGCTTCCTCGACATGGCCGACAATTTCCTTTCTCATGTTGGGGAAGTTTTCAGCTATTATCTCTTCAAATATTTTCTCAGGTCTTTTCTCTTTCTCTCCTCATTCTGGGACTCCTATACTGTGAATACTGGTGCATTTAATGTTGTCCCAGAGGTTAAGCTGTTAGGTTGTCTTCGTTTCTTTTCATTCCTTTTTCTATATTCTGTTTTGCAGCATTGATTTCCATCATTCTGTCTTCCAGGTCACTTATCTGTTCTTCTGCCTCAGCTTTCTGCTGTTAGTTCCTTCTAGTGTATTGTTCATCTGTGTTTGTTTGCTCTTTAGTTCTTCTAGGTCCTTGGTAAACATTTCTTGCATATTCTCAATCTTTGCCTCCATTCTTTTTCTGAGATCCTGAATCATCATCACTATCATTATTCTGAATTCTTTTTCTGGGAGGTGTCCTATCTTCACTTCATCTAGGTATTTTTCTGGGGATTTATCTTGATCCTTCATCTGGACACAATCCTATTTCTTTTCATTTTGGGTAGCTTTCTGTGATTGTGGTATTAGTTCTAGAGATTGATTGGGTTATGGTTATTTCTTCTGTCTGTCCTCTGGTGGATGAGGTAAGAGACATGTTCAAACTTCCTGATGGGAGGGACTGGCTGTGGGGTAAACTGGGTCTTGCTCTGGTAGGCAGGGCTCTGCTCAGTAAAACTTTAATCCAATTGTCTTCTGATAGGTAGGGCTGTGCTCCCTCCCTGTTTTTTGTTTGGCCTAAGTCTATAGGCTTCTACAGTAGGGCTACTGGTGAGCTCCAAGAGGACTTAATGCTGAGACACATCTCCCAGGGCAGGCCACTCCCAGCTCAAGCCTCTGCAGAAGACCTTCAAGCACTCACAGGTGGGTCTGGCTCAGTCTCCTGTGGGGGTCACTGCTCCTTTCTCCTGGGTCCTGGTGTGCACAAGATTTTGTTTGTGTCCTCCAAGGGTCTCTGTTTCCCCCAGTCCTATGGAAGCTCTGTAATCAAACCCTCCTGGCCCTCAAAGTCAGATTCCCTGGGGATTCCCAGTTTCTTGACCAAATTCCCAAGCTAGGGAGCCTGATGTGGGGCCTATAACTTTCACAACAATGTGAGAACTTCTTTGGTATTATTGTTTTCAAGTTTGAGTCGCCCACTCAGTTGGATATAGGATTTGATTTTATCATAATTGTTCCCCTCCTACCATTTCAGTGCGGCTTCTTCTTTGTCCTTGGATGAGGGGTATCTTTTTTTGTTGGGTTCCAGAGTTTTCCTGTTGATGACTGTTCAACAACTAGTTGCATTTTTGGTGCTCTGGCAAGAATGAGCGCACTACTTAATCTTAATCTTGTTACTCTGTATCTTATTTATTACATAGTTTGTGTCTCTTAATCTTCCATGCCAATCTTGCCCCTCCCCCCACCATCTCCCTACTGGTAACCACTAGCTAGTTTGTGCTCTATATCTGTGATTCTTTTTCTTTTTTTATATGCACTAGCATTTTTTAACTTTTAGAGTCCACACATATCATGCAGTATTTGTCTTTCTCTATGTATTTCACTAAGCATAATATCCTCCAAGTTTTATGTTGTCACAAATAACAAAATTTTCATTTTTATGGCTTTGCAGTATTCCACTGTGTATATGTGTGTGTGCATGTGTATGTGTATCTAACATCATTTTATTAATTCATCTGTTGATAGGTACATAGGTTGCTCTCATATCTTAACTATCATAAATAATGCATTGTGATGCTTTTGTCTTTTCAAATTAGCGTTCACAGTTTTTTTGGATATATACCCAGGAGTAGAATCCTGGGCCATACAATAATTCTGTTTTCAGCTTTTTGAGAAAACTCCATACAGTTTTACAGAATGGCTGCACTAGTTTACAAACCCACCAACAGTGAACAAAGGGCCCTTTTTCACCACATCCTTGACAACAGTTGCTATTTATGTTCATCTTCATGATAGCCATTCTGACTCATGTGAGGTGATATCTCCTTGTGGTCTTGTTTGTATTTCCCTGGGCGCTGAGAGAGGACATCAGAGAGCAGACAGACTGAAACCACAATCACAGACAACTAGCCAATTTGATCACATGGACCACAGCCTTGTCTAAATCAATGAAACTAAGCCATGCCCGTGGGGCCACCCAACACTGACGAGTCATGGTGGAGAGGTCTGACAGAATGTGGTCCACTGGAGAAGGGAATGACAAAACACATCAGTATTCTTTCCTTGAGAACCCCATGAGCAGCATGAAAAGGCAAAAAGACAGGACACTGAAAGATGAACTCCCCAGGTCGGTAGGTGCCCAATATGCTACTGGAGATCAGTGGAGAAATAACTCCAGAAAGAATGAAGGGATGGAGCCAAAGCACAAACAACACCCAGTTTGTGGATGTGACTGGTGATAGAAGCAAGATCTGATGCTATAAGAGGAAAATTGCATAGGAACCTGGAATGTTAGGTCCATGAATCAAGGCAGATTGGATGTGGTCAAACAGGAGATGGCAAGAGTGAATGTCAACATTTTAGGAATCAGAGAACTAAAATGGACTGGAATGGGTGAATTTAACTCAGATGGCCATTATATCTACTACTATGGGCAAGAACCCCTTAGAAGATATGGAGTAGCCATCATAGTCAACAAAAAGAGTCCGAAATTCAGCTCTTGGATACAACCCCCAAATGATAGAATGATCTCTGTTCATTTCCAAGGCAAACCATTCAATACCACAGTAATCCAAGTCTATGCCCCAACCAGTAATGCTGAAGAAGCTGAAGTTGAATGGTTCTATGAAGACCTACAAGACCTTTTAGAACTAAAACCCCAAACAGATGTCCTTTTCATTATAGGGGACTGGGATGCAAAAGTAGGAAGTCAAGAAACACCTGGAGTAGCAGGCAAATTTGGCCTTGGAGTAGAGGATGAAGCAGGGCAAAGGCAAATAGAGTTTTTCCAAGGGAACACACTGGTCATAGCAAACACCCTCTTCCAACAACACAAGAGAAGGCTCTACACATGGACATCACCAGATGGCCAGCACTAAAATCAGATTGGTTATATCGTTTGCAGCCAAAGATGGAAAACTCTATACAGTCCGCAAAAACAAGCCCAGGAGCTGACTATGGCTCAGATCAGGAACTCCTTATTGCTAACTTCAGACTTAAATTGAAGAAAGTGGGGGAAACCACTAGACCATTCAGGTATGACCAAAATCAAATCCCTTATGATTATACAATGGAAATTAGAAATAAATTTAAGGGACTAGATCTGACAGAGTGCCTGATGAACTATGGATGGAGATTCGTGACATTGTACAAGAGACAGGGATCAAGACCCTACCATGGAAAAGAAATGCAAAAAGGCAAAACAGCTGTCTGAGGAGGCCTTAAAAATAGCTGTGAAAAGAAGAGAAATGAAAGGCAAAGGAGACAAGGAAAGATATAAGCATCTGAATGCAGAGTTCCAAAGAATAGCAAGGAGAGATAAGAAAGTCTTCCTCAGTGATCAATGCAAAGAAATAGAGAAAAACAATAGAATGGGAAAGACTAGAGATATCTTCAAGGAAATAGAGATACTAAGGGAACATTTCATGCAAAGATGGGCTCAATAAAGGACAAAAATTTTATGGACCTAACAAAAGATATTAAGAAGAGGTGGCAAGAATTCACAGAAGAACTATACAAATAAGATCTTTACGATCCAGATAATCACGATGGTATGATCGCTCACCTGGAGCCAGACATCCTGGAATGTGAAGTCAAGTGGGCCCTAGGAAGCATCGCTATGATCAAAGCTAGTGGAGGTGATGCAATTCCAGTTGAGCTATTTGAAATCCTAAAAGATAATTCTGTGAAAGTGCTACACTCAAAATGCCAGAAAATTTGGGAAACTCAGCAGTGGCCACAGGAATGGAAAAGGGCAGTTTTCATTCCAATCCCAAAGAAGGGCAATGCAAAGAATGTTCAAACTGCCACACGATTGCATTCATCTCACACACTAGTAAAATAATGCTCAAAATTCTCCAAGCCAGGCTTCAGAAATATATGAACAACTTCCAGATGTTCAAGCTGGTTTTAGAAAAGGTATAGGAACCAGAGATCAAATTGCCAACATCCACTGGATCATCAAAAAAGCAAGAGAGTTCCAGAAAAACATCTATTTCTGCTTTATTCCTTATGCCAAAGCCTTTGACCATGTGGATCACCTTAAACTGTGGAATATTTTGAAAGAGATGGGAATACCAGACCACCTGACCTGCCTCTTGAGAAATCTGTATGCAGGTCAGGAAGCAACCATTAGAACTGGACATGGAAAAACAGACTGGTTCCAAATAGGAAAAGGAGTATGTCAAGGCTGTATATTGTCACCCTGCTTATTTAACTTATATGCAGAGTACATCATGAAAAGTGCTGGGCTGGAGGAAGCACAAGCTGGAATCAAGATTGCTGGGAGTAATATCAATAACCTCAGACATGCAAGTGACACTACCCTTATAGCAGAAAGTGAAGAAGAACTAAAAAGCCTCTTGATGAAAGTTAAAGAGGAGAGTAAAAAAGTTGGCTCAACATTCAGAAAACTAAGATCATGGCATCCGCTGCCATCACTTCATGGCAAATAGATACGGAAACAGTGCAAACAATAGCTGACTTTATTTTGGGGGGCTCCAAATTTGCTGCAGATGGTGATTGCAGCCATGAAATTAAAAGACGCTTACTCCTTGGAAGGAAAGTTATGACCAACCTAGACAGCACTTTAAAAAGCAGAGGCATTACTTTGTCAACAAAGGTCTGTCTAGACAAGGCTATGTTTTTTCCATTAGTCGTGTTTGGATGTGAGAGTTGGACTATAAAGAAAGCTGAGTGCAGAAGAATTGATGCTTTTGAACTCTTGTGTTGGAGAAAACTCTTGAGAGTCCCCTGGACTGCAAGGAGATCCAACCAGTCCATCCTAAAGGAGATCAGTCCTGGGTGTTCATTGGAAGGACTGATGCTGAAGCTGAAACTCCAATACTTTGGCCACCTGATGCGAAGAGCTGACTCATTGGAAAAGACCCTGATGCTGGGAAAGATTGAGGGTAGGAGGAGAAGGGGACGACAGAGGAGGAGATGGTTGGATGGCATCATCAGTCGACTTGATGGACATGGGTTTGGGTGGACTCCGGGAGTTGCTGATGGACAGGAAGTCCTGACATGCTTCAGTTCATGGGGTCACAAAGAGTAGGACACGAGTGAGCAACTGAACTGAACTGAATGATTAGTGATACTGAGCATCCTTTCATTTGCCTATTGGCCATCTGTATGTCTTTTTGGGAAAATGTCTATTCAGCTCTTCTTCGCTTTTTGATTGGGTTGGTTTTTGTATATTTGATATTAAGTTGTATGAGTTGTTTATATATTTTCAATATTAACCCCTTATAAGGCATATCATTTACAAATCTCTTTCCCTATACAGCAGATAGTCTCAAAGTAGTGGTGATTAGTGACAACAGTAGGCATCTCTTTCTTATTTTTTATTTTAGTGGGTATGGATTTAGTGATTCTTAATCAGAATGGTGGCAATTATTTTTTGAAGTGGGAGAATATTATTTTCCTCATTTTATTTACATTTGTATAGCAAATGGTGCTGAATTTTCTAAAATTCCTTTTTAATGTCTGTATGTTGTGTTTTTGCTTTTTCTTTAACTTGTTGTAGTTTAGTCGCTAAGACTTTTTGCAACCCCATGACTGCCTCACAGCGGGCTTCTTGTCCTTCACAATCTCCCGGGGTTTGCTCAAATTCATGTCCATTGAGTCCCTGATGTCATCCAACCATGTCATCCTCTCTTGCCGCTTCTCCTCCAGCTCTCAATCTTTCCCAGCATCAGGTTCTTTTCCAGTGAGCTGACTCTTTGCATCTGGGGCCAAATTATTGGAGCTTCAGATTCAGCATCAGTTCTTCCAGTGAATATTCAGGGCTGATTTCCTTTAGCATTGACTGGTTTGGTCTCCTTACTGTCCAAGGAACTCAAGAATCTTTTCCAACACCACAATTCAAAAACAAATTTTTCAGCACTCAGTCTTCTTTATGGTCCAACTCTCACATCCATACACAACTACTGGAAAAAATCAATCATAGCTTTGACTCTATGGACCTTTATTGGTAGTTATGTCTCTGACTTTAATATTCTGTCTAGATTTGTCATAGCTTTCCTTCCAAGGAGTAAGTATCTTTTAATTTCGTGGCTACAGTCACCATCCATAGTGATTTTGAAGCCCAAGAAAACCGAATTTGTCACTGCTTCCATCTTTGCCCCTTCTATTTGCAATGAAGTCCTGGGACAGGATGCCGTTTTATATATATATATATATATATATATATATATATTTAATGTTGAGTTTTAAGCCAGCTTTTTCACTCTCCTCTTTCACCTTCATCAAGAGGCTCTTTAGTTCTCACCTTCTGCCATTAGAGTGGTATCATCTGCATATTTGAGACTGTTGATATTTTTCCTAGCAATCATGATTTTAGCTTTGATACATCCAGCTTGGTATTTTGCAAGATGTATTCTGCATATAAGTTAAATAAGAAGGTGACAATATACAGACTTGTCTTACTCCTTTCCTAATTTTGAACCAGTCCATTGTTCCATGTCTGGTTCTTACTGTTGCTTCTTGACCGGCATACAGGTTTCTCAGGAGACATGTAAGATGATCTGATATTCCTATGTCTTTAAGAATTTTCCACAGTTTGTTGTGATTCTCAGTAGTTATTGCAGAAGTAGATGTTTTTCTGGAACTCTTGCTTTCTTTATGATCCAACTAATGTCAATTTGATCTCTAGTTCCTCTGCTTTTTCAAAATTCAACTTGTACATCTGGAAGTTCTTGGTTCCTGTACTGTTGAAGCTTAGCTTGAAGGATTTTGAGCATTACCTTGTTAGCATGTGAAATGAACAAAACTGCACAGTAGTTTGAACATTCTTTAGTATTGCCCTTCTTTGGGATTGGGATGAAATGAAAATTGACCTCTTCCAGTCCTGTGGCCATTGCTGAGTTTTCCAAATTTTCTGGCACATTGAGTGCAGCAGCATCTTTCAGGATTTTAAGTAGCTCAGCTGGAATTCCTCATCTCCTCTAGCTTTGTTCATAGTCATGCTTTCTAAGGCCCAGTTAACTTCACACTCTAAGCTGTCTGGCTCTAAGTGAGTGACCACACCATCAGGGTTATCCAGGTCATTAAGACTTTTTTGTATAGTTTTTCTGTGTATTCTTGCCACCCATTCTTAATCTTTTCTGCTTCTGTTAGGTCCTTACCATTTCTGTCCTTTACTATGCCCATCTTTGCATGAAATATTCCCTTGATATATTCAATTTCTTGAAGGGATTTCTAGTCTTTCCCGTTCTATTGTTTCCCTCTATTTCTTTGCATTATTCACTTAAGAAGGCCTTCTTATCTCTCCTTGCTATTCTCTTAGACTCTGCATTCAGTTGCATATATCTTTCCCTTTCTCCTTTGGCTTTTGCTTCTCTTCTTTTCTCACTATTTGTAAGACCTCCTCTTACAATGACCTTGCCTTCTCACATTTCTTTTTCTTTGGAATGGTATTGGTCACTGCCTCTTGTACAATGTTATGAACGTCCATCCAGAGGTTATGAGATCTGATGATTTGTTGACAACATAAATGGAAAGATTTTTCTGATATTTTACTGTCAAAATATTCCTGGTATCCACCTTATTTTTCCCAATGTATTATTTTTGATATTCTGATTTTATATAATGAAGAGGGGTAGTTTTCCAAGTTTTTCCTCCACTAAGGAGTTAATATTAAACATATTTTTCTGAAAAACATAGCAATCATTCATTTGGTTTTAGTGCTATTTTCATCTTTTTTTTAAAAGAATAATTGTTTTCCTTCTGTCCTTAGGCAAAAGAATTCATATTTTTTACAAATTTGGGGGTCAATTTTGAAAATATTTATTTTTCTAAGAAAATATATATTTTCTCTAAACTTTCTAATTTTATGTCACAGAATTCCATATAATCATTCCTTTTCATTTGTTTCATCTCTTCACTTTTACTATCTCTTTTATTCACTAACCATTTTTATCTATTTTAGGTCTAGGATTTGTTTATCAATTGTTACTTTTTTATTTTCTAGTTTTAAATTTTCACTATATATCTTTATCCATTACCTCTTTCTATTTTCATTTATATTAAATAACTTTTATTTTTGTTTTCTGCTGTGCCTTGTGGCTGTCAGGATCTTAGTTCCCAGACCAGGGATTGACTGGGGCAGTGAATGCAGCTAGTCCTAACCACCGGAACACTGGGAATTCCTTTCTTCAACTTCTTAAGATGAGTTTTAACATAGGGATTCAGGGTGTACAATGGAACCAGACTTCTCTAGTTTTGAAGATTCATGCTACCACTTACTATGTTACACTCATCAAGCTATTTAACCTTTCTGTGCCTCAGTTTCCTCATCTAAATAATAGGGATAATATTTCCCTCCTAAAATTTGGTGAGAATTAAATAATGTGATATAGATAAAAAACACAGAACATTATCTAGCATATACTAAGCATCTTAAGTACTGTTTTCTTCTTTATTCTCTTTCTCTTTATTAAGTAAAAACATTCAAACTATGTTTTCCTGAGATTATGCTTTAGTTATGTCTCAACTGGTGTGAACTTTATAGTCATCTATATGTAGCTTCTCATGTTAACTTTGTTTTTCTAATTAACTCAAAGGTCATTTGGTGTTATATTAATAGCTGGAATTCTTTAGTTTGGGGGTGTATTTTATTATGTTTAGAGATTTCAATCAGAAGATTTGGCTTATAAAATTGATTTTTTTGTGTTCTGGGTTGTCAATTATATAAGCAATTTTTATAAATGTTCCATGTATATGGGGAAGTTACATATGCTCTACATATAAATATTTGCTATATCATAAAATCCATGTTTGATTGTTCCTCATTTCCTGTTCAAGAGCTTACTGATTCTTAAAATGATGTTTATAATATTTCACCATAGTTCTATTTTATTAAGATCTCTCTGCACCTCTGACTGGTTTTGTTTGGCAGATTTAGCTGTCATATTCATTAGTTTATAACTTTTTATCTTCATCAGTAATTGTACCTTTTCTTGTATATAATGTTCCTTTATCCTGTTAGCACTTTCAATCTTAAATTCTCCTTCTTTATATTGTTATTACAAAATTTATGTTCTTTTTAGTTTTGATTACCTTGGAGCTACCATGCCAATTCTCTCTCTCTCTCTCTCTTTTTTTTTTTAAGGAATTATTTTCTTTCTTTTTTAGATCTGGTATAAGTTGCTACTTATGCTTGAAGTTCAGGTATTTTTCCAGGATATGTTAAGACTCATCTTATCAGCCCTGTGAGGAACTTATTCACCCCTTTAACTGTGAAGAATTTATCTTCCCTCCACTAAGAGAAAATTTATCCTATTATTGAGTTGTTACCTCTTCTCCATCCTTTCCTTTATCTCTATTTGGGGTTCTTATTAATTGCATACTAAAACATCCATGGTGGTACTCAAACAGCTTTTGATTTCATCATGATTTCCAAATCTTTATAATTAATTTTTGTGTTTTTTAGTTGCTACATCATGTCCAACTTTTTGCTACTCCATGGACTGTAGCCCACCAGGCTCCACTGTCTATGGGATTTCCTGTGCTAGAATACTGGAGTGGGTTGCTATTTCCTTCTCTAGGGTATCTTCCCAATCCAGGAGTCGAACCCACATGTCCTGCATTAGCAGGCAGATTCTTTATCACTGAGTCACTGGGGAAGTCCTAGCTAATATATGTTGTTATTGTTGTTCATTCGTTAAATTGTGTCCAACTCTTTGTGACCTCATGGACTGCAGCACGTCAGGCTTCCCTGTCTTCCACTATCTTTCATAGTTTGCTCAAGTTTATGTCTATTGAATCGGTGATGTTATCTTACCATCTCATCCTTTGCTGCCCTCTTCTCCTCCTGCCTTCAGTCTTTCCCAGCACCAGGGTATTCTTCTGGCTCTTTGCATCTGGTGGCCATAGTATTGGAGCTTCAGGCTTATCATCAGTCCTTCCAGTGAACATTTGGGGTTCATTGGTTTGACTGGTTTGATCTCCTTGCTATCCAAGGGACTCTCAAGAGGCTTCTCCAGCTCCAAAAGCATCATTTCTTCGGCATTCAGCCTTTTTATGGTCCAACTCTCACATCTGCCCATGACTACTAGAAAAACAATACCTTTGACTATATAAACCTTTGTTGACAAAGTGATATAAAGCCAATGTATTATTTTCTTTAAACAAACAAACAAAGTAATTAGTAACTTGTCTGGCCTGATAACAAAGTTTACTCTAGATCTACAGAATAAAAGCAATGTGACAATACTTTCAGAAAATACAAATAGAAAAATCAAATAGGCTGAATGATCCAAATGCAAACCTGTTTTCAATGGGAAAGTTAATATATAATAAATATGACATTAAATCAAAAGGATTAATTGTTTAGTAAAAGGTACTGAGATTGTTGATTTTGCATTTGGAAGAAAAATAAATTCAGTTAATTTTTTCAAATTTGTTGGAGATCAGTTTCCCTAAGAAGCAATTTTCAAGACAGATTTGTTGGCAGGAAGTTTATTGAGGATTTGCTCTCTGGATCAGTACCTGAGGGGTATGAGAACGAAGCAGCAGTGGGCAAGAGAGAAACTGGGTTGCAATTTAGTCTCAGTGGCTTTGGCCAACCCTAAGTGGAGCCTCTGAAGCTGAGTATCCAGCACTGAGGTCAGAAGAAAGTGTACTGTACAGGGATCAGTCGTTGGATGCATGCTGCCCCTGGGAAGGGGGCGTGACCTTGAGCAAGGCAGCTCTGCCCAGCTGAGGGCAAGTATTCCATGGAGAGCTGACACCACAATAGTCACAAAATGAATTCCAGATGTATCTAAAACTATCTGTAGGAAGCTAAAATATGGAATGTGAAGTTTTTTAAGTAGAATATATTTATAATCCTAGGGTAAGAAGGTCTTTCTAATGATAGATTGATTAGCTGACTTAGAGTCAAGAATGTCTATAAATGTATTATAACACAAAGAAAACCAAAGGACAGACTAGGGAAAAACATCTGCAGTGTGTTTTAATGAAGGCATGGTGTAAGGGATATAACAAAAAGTAACACTACTTGTGTCTCCCAGTGGAAATATTAAAGATGATTTAAATAGGAGAAGCTTTAATAGGTATCATGACTTTTCTGTACTATGTTCATGTTAAGTCAGAAACACATTCTTATTTTGGTCCAAGGTATTAATTAACACTTCAAACTTCTCTCTTAGATAAGATTTCTCCTGCTCCTCCTCTGCCTTTATGGAGCCCCAGCTCTTAGGGAAGGGAATATGGTTGTGGTTTTAGACCCTGCCTGATGGTAAAGTGTATAATTAAGGAAGGAATGGTAAAAGGATAGAGCAGGGAAGTTCCTGTTTAGCTAGGGGTGGCCTCTGTCACAGCTGATGTCTTGTACTCTGGGTCTCATGTGTTTGAAGGAGACCCTCCTGGGAAATTTGGTGTGGTCTTTGGAAACCAGGATGATCCTCCCCAGCCCCAACCATACTTTTAATCACTCTCTGGTCCATACTTCTAGTAACTGGCAGACCCCTCCTCAGGGGTCACACAGGTGAACTCCCACCTCCCTGTACCCCTTAGTGGGAAGAAGTTATTCTTCCAATGCAGCCCTTTATACTCTCTCTCTTTTCCATCTCTCACCTTCTGTACATTTTGAGCAGGAGACAAACAGCAGTCAGATTTTCCCCAACTGCAACCTTACAGGCAGCATTGCTCACTTAGATGTGAGGAGAAAACAGGACCATTTACCCAGGGTCAGGGTTGGGCAGGGATGGAACTCACATCAGAGGCTCTCCTAAGAAATCCCTTACAAACCTCTGCCCATCTTCTCAACCCCTGTGGATGAGGTTGTGTGCATGTGTTTCAAAATGGTCTCTCTTTGAAAACATCCCTTCACAGTACATAATAGAAAAATGATTAACTCTAGAACATATAAAGAGCATCTACAAATCAACCAAATTACAGAAGACAAATATAAAAAGGCAGTTAAAGGAAGAAAAGGTTCTCAAACTCACTGATAATAACCAGAATAGAATTTAACCCAACAAATGCTTGGATTATCAGAAACAAAGAAATTCAAAGCATCTAGCTTGACAAACATGTAGGAGAATGAATATTCTCATTTATACCAGTGATGAATTGTCAATTTGACAAGAATTATTAAAATATGGAGTACAATTTTACTAGATTATTTAAATTTTAAGCCCTCATAACCTTCAATGCAGCAATTATATCAGAAGTGACTGTATTAAGTTTTCCCAATAATGAGTGAAAATGATTATCAGAGATCAGGAAAATATGTAGAGCATAAAAGAGATTTTTTTGAGGATACATATCTAATTTGTTACTATCAAAGTTCTGGCTGTAGCGTATGCTTTACTGAAGTTTCTATAAAAATGTATTCCTGTAATACTATGTACTTAAAATATTTTAAGAGATTATAAAAGTTTATTATTATTTTATAATAACTTAAGTGCAACAAATTCAACATTTATTTCATAAGACATAAATGATGTATCAGTACACTCTTGCTCTTTTCCAGGCTGCTGGCTTCAGAGAAGATAAACAACACTTTTTTTCACAATCATTTTATTGCAGGCAAATGATTTTTGAAATAGAAGCATTAGAAAAGCAAGACATTTCTTTAAGCGCAGTAAGTTTCCCAATTTCACTTGGCCATTACCTATATTGTCTTAAGATTATAAACACCTGATAGAGGTGGCCAATAAACACATGAAAAAAATGCTCAGTATCATTCAAATGCAAATCAAAACTACAATGAGGTATCACCTCACGTCAATCAGAATGGCCATCATCATCAAAACATCTACAAACAATAAATGCTGGAGAAGCTGTGGAGAAAAGGGAACTCTCCTGCGCTGGTGGTGGGAATGTAAATTGATATAGCCACTATGGACAACAGTATGGAGATTCCTTAAAAAAACTAAGAATAAAACAACCATATGACTCAGCAATTCCACTACTGCATATATACCAAGAGAAAACCATAACTGAGAAAGACACATGTACCCCAGTGTTCATTGGAGCACTATTTACAATAACTAGAATGAGGAAGCAACCTGGATTCCCATCAACAGATGAATGGCTAAAGAAGATGTGATGTATTTATATAATGGAATATTATTTAGCCATCAAAAAGAATGAATCTGAGTCCATTTTAGTGAAGTGGATGAACTTAGAGCCTCTAATACAGAGTGAAGTAAGTCAGAAAGAGAAAAATATCAAACATTGACTCATATCTATGGAATCTAGAAAAACAGTACTAGTGAAAGTATTTGCAGGGAAGGAATGGAGACACAGATGCAAAGAACAGACTTGTGGACACAGTGGGGTGAGGAGAGTGTAGGATGAATTGAGAAAGTAGCATTGACATACATACACTATCATATGCAAAATAGATAGCTAATGGGAAGCTGCCATATAACAGAGGGAGCCCAGTCTGGCACTCTGTGATGACCTAAAAGGGTGGGATGGGAGGGAGTAGGGAGGCTCAAAAGGAGCGGATGTATGTATAATTATGACTGATTTGCATTGTTGTACAGCAGAAACCAGTAAACACTGTAAAGCAATTATTCTCCAATTAAAAAATAAATATCAGATACAACTCTAATTCCACAATTAAAATAGTTTCTATAGACCTAAAATGGACAGCTCAGTTCAGTTCAATTCAGTCACTCAGTCATGTCCGACTCTTTGCGACCCCATGAATTGCAGCACACCAGGCCTCCTTGTCCAAAACCAACTCCCGGAGTTCACTCAGACTCATGTCCATCGAGTCGGTGATGCCATCCAGCCATCTCATCCTCTGTCATCCCCTTCTCCTCCTGCCCCCAATCCCTCCCAGCATCAGAGTCTTTTCCAATGAGTCAACTCTTCACATGAGGTGGCCAAAGTACTGGAGTTTCAGCTTTAGCATCGTTCCTTCCAAAGAACACCCAGGGCTAATCTCCTTTAGAATGGACTGGTTGCATCTCCTTGCAGTCCAAGGGACTCTCAAGAGTCTTCTCCAACAACACGGTTCAAAAGCATCCATTCTTCGGCACTCAGCTCTATGTTAAAACCATCTTCTAATTAAGAAAGGTCTGTAGAGCTCATTTCTCCCTTCTTAGAGTTGTTTTCTAAGAGATCCTGGGCCTCACAGTCATGTTTTTACTACAGGATCCTGTTCAACCTGTTTCTAAAGTTGACTGAATCTGAATGACCCAAGATCTATAATCAGACTATGTCTTCATGAGTGAACTTGAGGGACACAGGAGATTCTGGACCGGTTGCTTGAACAGAGGACAGAGAAGCTCAAGAGAGACAACAAAGTAAGACATGTATTCAGAAAGAGGGCAAAACATTCTGCAAAGACAAGGGTGAGATTAAAGTGGACACACAGAGAGAGGCTGAGAGGGAAATAGAGAACAGTTGCCTGGGTTCATAGTGATTTTCCTTGTGTTAGAAATAATCACTGTTAATAGTGATACTGGACTTCCTGGTGGCTCAGATGGTAAAGAATCTGCCTACAATGCAAGAGGTTCAAGAGACTTGAGTGCAATACCTGGGTCAGGAAGATCCCTTGGAGAAGGGAATGACAACCCACTCCAGTATTCTAGCCTGGAGAATTCCATGGACAGAGGAGCCTGGTGGGCTGCAGTCCGTGAGGTCTCAAAGAGTAGGACATGACTGAGCGATTATCACTTTCACTTTCTGTAGTGATACTGAGCTGGCAGTTGTTCTAACTATTTTACACATCATGTCCTCTTTCTTTCAATTCACATAACATAAGATGACCCAATACTCTTAGCAACCTTACAAATGGAAAAAGAGTTTATCTATGTATGGTCTCAGAGCTCCCAAAGAGAAGAGCAACAATGTTAACCCAGGTGAATGACTCCAGAGCCTAAGTGTGCTCTCTCTTTCTCTCTCTTTTAACTTTTTACTCTATTCTTTTCCCCAAGCTTTTATTTTGAAAAGTCCTTCTTTGTCCCTAATATTTTCTTTAGGTTGTTTTTGCCCCCAAAGATGTAATGAAGGTAATGTATTCCATTTAGTTGTCAGATTACTTTCAGTATAATTTAGTTCAGTAGCTAAGTCATGTTGGACTCTTTGTCACCCCATTGACTGCAGCACAGCACTTTTCCCTGTCCTTCACTGTCTCCTGGAGTTTGCTCAAACTCCTATCCACTGAGTTGATGATGCCATCCAACCATCTCATCCTCTATCATCCCCTTCTCCTGCTGTCAATCTTTCCAAGCATCAGGGTCTTTTTCAATGAGTTGGCTCTTCTTATCAGGTAGCAAAAGTATTGAGTCTCAGCTTCAGCAGCAGTCCTTCCAATGAATATTCAGGGATGATTTTCTTTAGGATTGACTCATTTCATCTGCTGTCCAAAGGGCTCTCAAGAATCTTCTCCAACACCACAGTTGGAAAGCATCAATTCGTTGGCATTCAGCCTTTTTTATGGTCCAATTATCACATCTGTGCATGACTATTGGAAAAAACATAGCTTGGACTATAAGTACTTGGATGCAATCTCAAAAACGACAGAATGATCTCTGTTCATTTCCAAGGCAAACCATTCAATATCACAGAAATCCAAGTCTATGCCCTGACCAGTAACGTTGAAGAAGCTGAAGTTGAACAGTTCTATGGGGACCTACAAGACTTTCCAGAACTAACACCTAAAAAAGATGTCTTATTCATTAGAGAGGATTGGAATGCAAAAGTAGGAAGTCAAGAAACACCTGGAGTAACAGGCACATTTGGCCTTGGAGTACAGAATGAAGCAGGGCAAAGGCTAATAAAGAGTTTTGCCAAGAGAACGCACTGGTCATAGCAAATGCACTCTTCCAACAACACAAGAGAAGACTGTACACATGGACATCATCAGATGGTCGACACCAAAATCAGACTGATTATATTCTTTGCAGCCAAAGATGGAGAAGCTTTATACAGTCAGCAAAAACAAGACCAGGAGCTGACTGTGGCTCAGATCATGAACTCCTTATTGCAAAATTCACACTTAAATTGAAGAAAGTGGAGAAAACCACTAGACCATTCAGATATGACCAAAATCAAATCCCTAACGATTATACACTGGAAGTGCAAAGTAGATTTAAGGGACTAGATCTGATAGACAGGTTGCCTAATGAACTATGGACGGAGGTTTGTGACATTGCACAGGAGAGAGGGTTAGGGTTAGGCTCTGTGATGCCTGATGTCTCATCAGTTATCTGGCTAAAAGCTGGGATCATCTGAAGGCTTCTTCACTCATACATCTGCTACTTGAACTGTTATGATTCAAAGACGACTCAGCTGTGGTTGTCAACTGACACACCTACGTGTGGCCTTGCCATGTTGCTTAGCCTCCCTTACAACATGGCAGGCTCAGAGGAGTTAAGCTCCGGACTTAACACCAAGTGTTCTAGCACTACATTGTAGAAGCTGCAGAGCCCTCAGTGACCTTGCCTCAGAAGCCACATAGTGTCACTTCTGATCTACTGTACTGATTAATACAGAAGAAGGTACACAGATTATCTACCTTTTAATGGGAATAGTGTCAAAGAATTTAGACCGTGTTTTAAACCAACAGAATATCATTAATCTCTTTGAAGAATCCAAACTGCTTAAATGCATTTCTAACATCATGACATATTGATTCTTTTGCAAATTGTGCTATTAATTCTAGCTCTCAACTTTTCTTTCATAATTCTAGTTTGGAGCAGGTTTTGGTTAGTTAAGTTAAAAGGGCTCTAAAAGAGTTAAACAATAAGGGACATATTTCAAAAATTTTAATTACATTGAATCCTAAGTAGGTTGTGTTGGTAGCAAGCAGGAGGGCCTTCAACAAAACTGCCTTTTACTGATGAAAGAAAAAGACTATGTATTTCCTCTTACCCACATCAGTAAATCAAAGCAACATATAACACCTGTAAACTCAGAAAGACCATTGACCCATACCACCTCATAGTATGCACCATGTGCATTGCGGCATGCTATGGAAAGCAAGAGTGGTGTGCTGTTCTTCTAAAAAGTGAAAACAAAACGTACTTTTCAACCAAGAACAATTTTTAAATAAGGTTTGTGTGTGCTCAGTTATGTCTGATTCTTTGCAAACCCATTGACTGTAGCCCATCAGGCTCTTCTGTCCATGGAATTTTCCAGGCAAGAATACTGGAGTGAGTTGCCATTTCCTACTCTAGGGGATCTTCCCAACCCATGGATCAAATTCACGTCTCTGGTGTCTCCTGCATCGGCAGGTGAATTCTTCACCCCTGTGTCACAAGGGAAGCCCTATTGATAAGTTTATTAATGTATAATTTACATACAGTAAGATTCACTCTTTTTTGATATGCCATTCTATGATTTTTGACAAATTAAAATATATGATCCCAGTCAGATAACTACTACCACAATTATGTTGTTGAATAATCCCATCACTTCAAATGATAATCTACTGTGCCTTTATAGTCAGCTCTTTTCATCCATTTCCAGCCTTTGGCAACCACTGATCCCATTTCCCCATAATCTTTCAGAGCAGGTCATATATGCGGAGTCACTTACCATAATGTATTTGAGATTCATCCAGGTTGTATTTATCCATAGCTCATTACCTTCTTTTGCTGTGTAGTATTCTACTGTAAGACTATCAGTTCAGTTCAGTTGCTCAGTCGTGTCTGACTCTTTGCAACTCCATGAACCATATACCACATTTTTAAAAATCTATTCACCTAATGAGGAAAACTTGGGCTGATTTCAATATACAACATTTAAAAAATAGCAGAAAAGAGTAAAAATCTATCTTGCCATAGAGTCTTTAAATTTCTCAACTGTCTTCATAGTTCCAGGTCATTTTGAGTTTTTTACTAACAAAAGTTAGAAATAATCAATCTGATGGAAACCATGCAAGTTTGGTGGGGATCAGTGGTCTCTTTCTAATCAATCATTTTCTCACTGAATTCCTTCTGGTTTAATGCAATTGCTCTTGCTTCCCAACCAGTGTGTCTATGGAGAACATCGAAGGATGATTATGTTTCAATGAAGAACAGCTGGCCTCATAGCAACTGGATGACAAAGGGATTATCCAAGTGTATAATTTGTAAAAATTGGGCCAGAAGTCAGATTTGGGGATGGAACACCCTCTCTGGCTGACGTTTAAGGCTCAATCCTTGATGATGCTGTTGATTACGCTATCATGAGCTTTCTGCAGGACAGATAGTGAACAGTCAAGGGCAGTGGGAGGCCCCTTGGAGAAAGAACATGAATATTTCTGCTTTTTCCATTATCCGGCTCCTTCTCAGCAATAACTCAGTGAGTCATTGCACATGGTGTACAAGATTTCAATAGGTTAGAAATGAATTTTAAATCCATTAAAAACGAGCCTGTATCTACATTGTCTCCATGACCCCTTGCCTTTAAAACAACTGAGCACAATGCTGCCTCACTGATTTTCTCCTGCTACTGTACCATTTGCATAAAATAGGGGTAGCACAAACATTTCCCTATCAACTCCACACAATGTGCTTGCCCAATTCTCTAATTTCACTATCAGTGAAGTAATCTTTTCTCCTTTGTTCAAAGGCTCTCCAAATCACTGTAAGTAATGCCAATGCATACTGAATTTAAGTTAACTCATACCTATGCCTTTCCCACTAACTTTGAATCTGGTTAAAAACAAAAACAAAAAAAAACAAGACCTAAAAAATTAGAGATGAGTCCTGGAGTGAGTCACTCACTACTCAAGCTCTCTAATTTTGTGACAGCCAATATTTCTAAAAAGAATAAAAATAATAGGAAAAGAAAAATGTTACCATCATGCTTAAAGCTTCAAGTTAGATGGTTTTTAAAATTTATTTTCAGTCCTTTTCATTTTATAATACTTCTTTGCTTTAAGGAGTTTCGATCAAAACCCTGAAATGAGTCCCAACTTAGATTTACCTGTCATCCATCTGTTTTCTGTTTTTCTCTCCCAACTAGTTCCCACTGTTACTGTCTCAGTAACTCTCATCAGCAGTGTGCTGGTTATATGTGACTAGACATTCAGAGTTATCCACAAAGACTTCAACCAGGGACCACAAAATACACACTTATTTGTCTACAGTGTTCATTCTTTAATTGGAATATAATTGCTTTACAATGTTGTGTGAGTTTCTGTTGTACAAGAAAGTGAATCGGCCATATGAATACCCATAGCCTTCCTCTTGACCTTCCCTCTCCCTCCCCAGGCCATCCCTCTAGGTCAAAACAGCATCGAGCTGAACTTCCTGTGCTTTATAGCAGCTTCCCACTGGCTATCTATTTTACACATGGTATGCACTGTTCATTTTTGCACAATGACTGGGAATGAAAGCAGATTCTATTATATTCATCATCTACTAGACTCGTATTTATAAATAAGTACTTAACCAAATGTATTGCTTCATGGATCACAGCTTTGTCATGGTGAAGGGTTTTGCATAACTCAATGAAGATATGAGCCAGGCAGTGCCGGGCCACCTAAGACAGACAAGTCATAGTGAAGAGTTCCAACAAAACGTGGTCTACTGGAAGAGGAAAAGGAAAACCACTCCAGTATTCTTTCCACAGAACTCCATGAAAAGTATGAAAAGACAAAAATATATGACACCAGAAGATGACCCCCATAGGTTAGAAGGTGTCCAATATGCTACTGAACAAGAGTACAGGGCAATTGCAAATAGCTCCAGAAAGATGAAGCAGCTGGGCCAAAGTGTAAATGATGTTCGGTTGTTGATGTGTCTGGTGGTGAAAGTAAAGCCTGATGCTGCAAAGAACAATATTGGACAGGAACTTGGAATGTTAGGTCCATGAATCAAGGTAAATTGGACATGGTCAAGCAGGAGATAGCAAGAATGAACATCAACATCATAGGAATCAGTAAACTAAAATGGACAGGACTGAGCAAATTTAATTCAGATGACCATTACATCTACTACTGTGGACAAGAATTACTTGGAAAAAATGGAGTAGCCATTATCATCAATAAAAGATTCCAAAGTGCAGTATTTTGGTGCAATCTCAAAAACGACAGAATGATCTCAGATCCTTTCCAAGGCAAACCATTCAGCATCACAGCAATCCAAGTCTGTGCCCCAACCACTAATGCTGAAGGCTGATGTTGACTGCCTCTATGAAGATTTACAAGGCTTGCTAGAACTAGCACCAAAAAAATCTGTCTTTTTCATCACAGGGAATGTGAATTCAAAAGTAGGAAATCAAAAGATGCATGGAGTAACAGGCAAGAGTGGCCTAGGAGTACAAAATGTAGCAAAATGAAGGGCAAAGGCTAACAGTTTTGTCAAGAGAACACACTGGTCAAAGCAAACATCCTTTTTGAACACAAGAAAAGACTACACATGGACATT
The DNA here is from genome assembly GCF_029407905.1 of Bubalus kerabau. Classification (NCBI taxonomy): domain Eukaryota; kingdom Metazoa; phylum Chordata; class Mammalia; order Artiodactyla; family Bovidae; genus Bubalus; species Bubalus kerabau. The sequence goes on from NC_073636.1 coordinate 1,293,820, forward strand.
ACCAGATGGTCAATATCAGAATCAGATTGATAAAATTCTGTACAGCCAAAGATGGGAAATCTCTATACAGTCAGCAAAAACAAGGCCTGGAGTTGATGGTATCTCAGATAAGAGCTCCTTATTGAAAAATTCAGGCTTAAGCTGAAGAATGTAGAGAAAACCACTAGGCAAATCAGGTATGACCTAAATCAAAACCTTTATGATTATATAGTGGAGGTGATGAATAGACTCAAAGGATTAGGTCTGGTAGACAGTGTGCCTAAAGAACTATGGATGGAGGTTCATAGCACTGTACAGGAGGCAGTGATCAAAACCATCTCAAAGAAAAAGAAATGCAAGACGGCAAAGTGGTTGTCTGAGGAGGCTTTGCTGAGAAAAGTGAACTGAAAGGCAAGGGAGAAAGGGAAAGATAAATGCAACTGAGTGCAGAGTTCCAGAGAATAGCAAGAAGAGATAAGAAGGCCTTCTTAAATGAACAAAGAAATAGAGGAAAACAATAGAATGGGAAAGACTAGAAATCTCTTCAAAAAAACTAGAGATATCAAGAGAACATTTCATGCAAGTGTGGGCATGATAAAGGACAGAAATTGTAAGGACCTAACATAACCAGAAGAGATTAAGAAGAGGTGGCAAGAATACACAGAAGAGCTATACATAAAAGGTCTTAATAACCTGGGTAACCAGGATGGTGTGGTCACTCACCTAGAGTCAGACATACTAGAGTGTGAAGTTAACTGGGCCTTAGGAAGCATGACAACCAGCAAAGCTAGTGGAGGTGATGGAATTCCAGTTCAGCTACTTAAAATCCTAAAAGATGATGCTGTTAAAATGCTGCACTCAATATAGCAGCAAATTTGGGAAACTCAGCAGTGGCTACAGGACTAGAAAAGGTCAGTTTTCATTCCAATCCCAAAAAAGGGTAATGCCAAAGAATGTTCAAACTTCCATACAATTGTTCTATTTTCACATGCTAGTAAAGTTATGCTCAAAATCCTTCAAGCTAGGCTTCAGTAGTACATGAACTGAGAAATTCCAGATGTACCAGCAGGGTTTAGAAAAGGCATAGGAATCAGAGATCAAACTGTTAACATTTGTTGGATCATAGCAAAAGCAAGGGAATTCCAAAAAACTTCTGCTTCATTGATTATGCTAAAGCCTTTGACTGTGTGCATCACAGAAAACTATGGAAAATTCTTAACGAGATGGGAATATCAGACCACCATATCTGAAGGTCAAGAAGCAACAGTTAGAACTGGACTTGGAACAACTCACTGGTTCCAAATTGGGAAAGAGTACAAGGCTGTATATTGTAATCTGCTTATTTAACTTCTATGAGGAGTACATCATTCATAATGCCAGGCTGAATGAATCACGGGCTGGAATCAAGATGCCAGGAGAAATATCAACGATCTCAGATATGCAGATGATACTACTCTCAGTTCAGTTCAGTCGCTCAGTCGTGTCCGACTCTGCGACCCCATGAATCACAGCACACCAGGCCTCCCTGTCCATCACCTACTCCTGGAGTTCACTCAGACTCATGTCCATCGAGTCAGTGATGCCATCCAGCCATCTCATCCTCTGTCGTCCCCTTCTCCTCCTGCCCCCAATCCCTCCCAGCATCAGAGTCTTTTCCAATGAGTCAACTCTTCACATGAGGTGGCCAAAGTACTGGAGTTTCAGCTTCAGCATCATTCCTTCCAAAGAAATCCCAGGGCTGATGTACTTCAAAATGGACCGGTTGGATCTCCTTGCAGTCCAAGGGACTCTCAAGAGTCTTCTCCAACACCACAGTTCAAAAGCATCAATTCTTCGGCGCTCAGCCTTCTTCACGGTCCAACTCTCACATCCATACATGACCACTGGAAAAACCATAGCCTTGACTAGACAGACCTTTGTTGGCAAAGTAATGTCTCTGCTTTTCAATATGCTATCTATGTTGATCATAACTTTTCTTCCAAGGAGTAAGCATCTTTTAATTTCATGGCTGCAGTCACTATCTGCAGTGATTTTGGAGCCCCAAAAAATAAAGTCTGACACTGTTTCCACTGTTTCCCCATCTATTTCCCATGAAGTGATGGGACCAGATGCCATGATCTCCATTTTCTCAATGTTGAGTTTTAAGCCAACGTTTTCACTCTCTTCTTTCACCTTCTTCAAGAGGCTTTTTAGTTCCTCTTCACTTTCTGCCATAAGGGTGGTGTCATCTGCATGACAGACAAAAAAGAGGAACTAAAGGGCCTCTTTAGTTGAGGTGAAAAAGGAGAGTGAAATGAGGAGAGTTGATGAGGGTGAAAGAGGAGAGTGAAAAAGCTGCCTTAATGCTCAACATTAAAAAGACAAAGATCATGGCATTTGGTCGCATCACTTGATGGCAAATAGATATGGAAAAAGTACAAGGAAATCAAACCTGTCGATCCAAATGGAAATCAACCCTTAATATTCTTTGGAAGGACTGATGCTGAAACTGAAACTCTAAAAGTTTGAACACCTGATGGGAAGAGCTAACTCATTGGAAAAATCACTGATGCTGGGAAAGATTGAGGGCAGGAGAAGGAGTGACAGAGGATGAGATGGTTGGATGGCATCACCAAGTCAATGCATGTGAATCTGAGCAATCTGAAAGACAGTGAAAGGCAGAGGAGCCTGTCGAACAATGGGGTCACCAAGAGTCACACATGACTTAGCAACTGAACAGCAACTACTACTAATTGTGTGTAAGTGGAAGTGAAAGTTTTAGTCGCTCAATTTTGTCCACCTCTTTGTGCTCCATGGACTGTAGGCTGCGAGGCTCCTCCGTTCATGGTATATTCTAAGCAAGAATTCTAGCGTGGGTTGCCATTTTATATTCCAGGGGATCTTCCCGACCAAGGGATTGAACCCGGGTCTCCTGCACTGCACACAGATTCTTTACCATCTGAGCCACCACAGAAGCCCAATTGTGAATAATTATATAAATATGTATTGATATTTTAAAATGTTTATCTAATGAATGTACAAATGTACGGGCATACATATGTGTATGTATAATGCATAATGTCTGTATAACTTTTGACATGAATGTAAGCTTGTGGGATTCCCATTATGGAACCTTTAGTGACTCATGGCACCTGCAGGTCTCTGACATTGTCCCTTCCTTTCTTTCACTTGCTTACTTCATTTTGACCTGCAGGCCTCTTAGTTTCTTAAACATATCAAACTAATCCCTTCATTCTGGTCTTTGCCCTGGATGCCCTCCACCCCAGGAAGCTCTTCCTCTGATAGAAGCGGCACCAACCCCTTCATGTCTTGAATATTTCAGCTGAGCATCACACACTGAGAACGACTTTTCTTTGCCAACTGAACAGAGCTACCCATTCACTCTAGTTCTTTTTTGTTTCTCTTGAATTTTCCTTTCTTCCTAAATGTACTGCCAGTCCTCTGCAGCAGGGGTGGGTCCTCTAATGGCTCCCCCTTCCCATGTCATCCACTTTGTGGGATTCACACTCTGAGAATCCAATATTTTCTGTCTGGGTCTTCCTCTGGCTACAAATCATGCTCAGCATGCACAAAGGAGCTGGCCAAAGTGCCATGTGTTCATGTCCTATGAGCAGCCCTCAACCAATGATGGCTGAAAGTTGATGGGCCATGGGGTGGGACCGCTTTGAGCTGTACTTTGTGACAGAGCATAGAAAGACAGAGCAGCACTCAGCCCCAGTTGCCCAGAGCACTAACAGCTCTTCAATGTACCCTTGCCTGCTTTCCTTCCCACCTAACATCTTTCACGTAGGCCATTCATCCCATGTACTTGTTTCAGATCTATTTCTGAGACATCCAACCTAAAACATTCCATAAAGCAGAATACAAATCTCACTAAAAGCAGGAAACACCTGAAACTATTTATCATTATATTCACACCCCAAACCCCTCACCATGCCCCATCTCAAATTCAAGATAGATATTTGTTGAATAATAAGGGATTACATTTGTATGCATGTCTATGCTGTGGGACATGATTTGTATATTAAGAGGCTTTGTCGTTGACCCTAGGATCTGCCTATCTCCCAATATGAAAAAAGTTCTTTATTGCTTGGGGCCTAAGTATTGAAGAGAAAACAAAACCATACAGAGGAAATGAAAGAACAGTGGGGAATGTAGGGGATTCTAAGTTGATATTTGAAATGTGTCTGAGGATTTGATATGACTTTTCAGAGGAGGATTTTTTTGAGAGAGAAGAGGCTGTTTGAACATTCACCTTGTAAGAGAGGTCCACTTACATGGGAGGGAGTGAGGATCATGGATCAGGGGACCTAGGAACTTTGTACTCCACCATCATCCTGTGGTATTTCTCCACCAAACTTTTCCTGCCTCAATTAGAGAGGAAAAGGGACAATTGGATACCTGGAGATTATCAGTGGCTTTAATAAAGTCATATGTTACTATCATTCACTCAAAAATAGTTATCATGAACTTCCCTGGTGGTTAAGAATCCACCTGTCAATGCAAGAGACACATGTTTGATCCCTGGTCCAGAAAGATTCCATATGCCAAGCAGCAACTAAGCCTATGCACCACAGCGATGTGCTCTAGACCCTGTGCTCCGCAACAAGAGAAGCCACTGCAATGAGAAGCCCACTCATGGCAAATAGAGAGTAGCCCCCACTCACCACAACTAGAGAAAGCCTGCTCATAGCAATGAAGACCCAGCATAGCCAAAAATAAATAAATATTTTTTTAAATAAAAAATAGTTATCATATACCTATTGTATATTCCCAGGAAATGTTTTAGGCTCTGAGGTTATTGCCATGAACCAACAGCAAAAAACTCTTGGTCTGATAGAGCTAAAGTTTGAGTGGGCAGAGGCAGTTCAATAAGTAACATTTTAAACAGCATAGATAAGAATTTCAGTGATGAAAATAAATGTAAGAGAGTAGGGAGAAATGTTGTTGTTTTTAATTTAAATTTATTTATTTTAATTGGAGTCTACTTACTTTACAATATTGTATTGGTTTTGCCATACATCAACAAGAATCCGCCATGGGTGTACACGTGTTCCCCATCCTGAACCCCCCTCCCACCTCCCTCCCCTTAGCATTCCTCTGGGTCATCCCAGTGCACCAGCCCCAAGCTTCCTGTGCTACGCTAAGTCATTTCAGTCGTGTCTGACTCTGTGTGACCCCATAGACAGCAGCCCACTAGGCTCCCCCGTCCCTGGGATTCTCCAGGCAAGAACACTGGAGTGGGTTGCCATTTCCTTCTCCACTACATGAAAGTGAAAAGTGAAAGTGAAGTCACTCAGTCGTGTCCGACTCTCAGTGACCCCATGGACTGCAGCCTACCAGGCTCCTCCATCCATGGGATTTTCCAAGCAAGAGTACTGGAGTGGGGTGCCATTGCTTTCTCCGAAGTGTTCCCCATCCTGAACCCCCCTTCCTCTTCCCTCCCCATAGCATCCCTCTGGGTCATCCCAGTGCACCAGCCCCAAGCTTCCTGTACCCTGCATCAAACCTAGACTGGCTATTCATTTCTTATATGATATTATACATGTTTCAATGCCATTCTCCCAAATCATCCCACCCTCTCCCTGTCCCACAGAGTGCAAAAGACTGTTCTATACATCTCTGTCTCTTTTGCTCTCTCGCATACAGGGTTATCGTTACCGTCTTTCTAAATTCCATATATATGCATTAGTATACTGTATTGGTGTTTTTCTTTCTGGCTTACTTCACTCTGTATAATTGGCTCCAGTTTCATCCACCTCGTTAGAACTGATTCAAATGTATTCTTTTTCAGTTCAGTTCAGTTCAGTCGCTCAGTCGTGTCCGACTCTTTGCTACCCCATGAATCGCAGCATACCAGGCCTCCCTGTCCATCACCAACTCCCAGAGTTTACCCAGACTCACGTCCATCGAGTCAGTGATGCCATCCAGCCATCTTATCCTCTGTTGTCCCCTTCTCCTCCTGCCCCCAATCCCTCCCAGCATCAGAGTCTTTTCCAATGAGTCAACACTTCGCATGAGGTGGCCAAAGTACTGGAGTTTCAGCTTTAGCATCCTTCCTTCCAAAGAAATCCCAGGGCTGATGTCCTTCAGAATGGACTGGTTGGATCTCCTTGCAGGCCAAGGGACTCTCAAGAGTCTTCTCCAACACCACAGTTCAAAAGCATCAATTCTTCTGCATTCAGCCTTCTCACAGTCCAACTCTCACATCCATACATGACCACAGGAAAAACCATAGCCTTGACTAGACGGACCTTTGTTGGCAAAGTAAGGTCTCTGCTTTTGAATATGCTATCTAGGTTGGACATAATTTTCCTTCCAAGGAGTAAGCATCTTTTAATTTCATGGCTGCAGTTACTATCTGCAGTGATTTTGGAGCCCCCCAAAATATTCTTTTTAATGGCTGAGTAATACTCCATTGTGTATATGTACCACAGCTTTCTTATCCATTCATCTGCTGATGGACATCTAGGTTGCTTCCATGTCCTGGCTATTATAAACAGTGCTGTGATGAACATTGGGGTACAAGTGTCTCTTTCAATTCTGGTTTCCTCGGTGTGTATGCCCAGCAGTGGGATTGCTGGCTCGTAAGGCAGTTCTATTTCCAGTTTTTTAAGCAATCTCTACACTGTTCTCCACCGTGGCTGTACTAGTTTGCATTCCCACCAACAGTGTAAGAGGGTTCCCTTTATAGATTCAATGCAATCCTTATCAAACTACCAATGGTATTTTTCACAGAGCTAGAACAAATAATTTCACAATTTGTATGGAAATACAAAACCTCTAATAGCCACAGCAATCTTGAGAAAGAAGAATGGAACTGGAGGAATCAACCTGCCTGACTTCAGGCTCTACTACAAAGCCACAGTCATCAAGACAGTATGGTACTGGCACAAAGACACAAATATAGATCAATGGAACAAAATAGAAACCCCAGAGATAAATCCACACACCTATGGACACCTTATCTTTGACAAAGGAGGCAAGAATATACAATGGAGAAAAGACAATCTCTTTAACAAGTGGTACTGGGAAAACTGGTCAACCACTTGTAAAAGAATGAAACTAGAACACTTTCTAATACCATACACAAAAATAAACTCAAAATGGATTAAAGATCTAAATATAAGACCAGAAACTATAAAACTCCTAGAGGAGAACATAGGCAAAACACTCTCCAACATACATCACAACAGGATCCTCTATGACCCACCTCCCAGAAGACTGGAAATAAAAACAAAAATAAACAAATGGGACCTAATTAAAATTAAAAGCTTCTGCACAACAAAGGAAACTCTAAGCAAGGTGAAAAGACAGCCTTCAGAATGGGAGAAAACAATAGCAAATGAAGCAACTGACAAACAACTAATATCAAAAATATACAAGCAACTCCTGCAGCTCAATTCCAGAAAAATAAACGACCCAATCAAAAAATGGGCCAAAGAACTACATAGACATTTCTCCAAAGAAGACATACCGATGGCTAACAAACACATGAAAAGATGCTCCACATCACTCATTATCATAGAAATGCAAATCAAAACCACACTGAGGTACCATTTCATGCCAGTCAGAATGGCTGTGATCCAAAAGTCTACAAACAATAAATGCTGGAGAGGGTGTGGATAAAAATGTTGTGTTTTACATGTGGGGGTGAGGGCAGGTCGTTCTGATGAGAAGATATTTAAGCAGAAGCATAGAGGAAGCGAGGAAGCAAGCTCTGCAGATACCTTTGAGGGACAGCTCCAGGCAGAAACCATGAGGCTCAGGGCAGAAGTCATGCCTCCTGCTTGGCAAGTTTAAGGAGCTGCCAGAAGACTTGAGTCTGGGGGATGGATAGTGAGATTCTGGGGGACAAGAGACAGAACAAAGACCCTCTGGTGTGGAATGAAACTCTCCATTATTTTCAAATTATCTTTATTTGACCTCAAGTCAATTAATTTGACAATCGTGCATTAATTGAGGAGTGAATGTATGATGAATTTGCTTCATGGTCACAAAATGGCTGCTGTCCTCCAGCCTCAGGCCACAAAGTTAGGAAAAACAGCAAATGTTTACTTTTATACATAAAATTTCATTTGAAAAATGACGAGCATGTTGAAAAGTTTAAAGATCATGTTTGCAAATAGATGAATTTTCATGAACTGAACACATCCATGCAATAAACATCCAGTGGTGGTGGTTAGTTGCTTAGTCGTGTCCTACTCACTGCAACTTGGACTGTAGTGCACTAGGTTTCTCTGTCCATGGGATTTCTCAGGCAAGAATATTGGAGTGGTTTGCCATTTCCTTCTCTGAGGAATCTTCCTGACCCAGGGATTGAACTCAGGTCTCCTGCACTGCAGGCAATCTCCTGCATTGCAAGCAGATTCTTTTTACCAACTGAGCCACCTGAAAAAATAAAATGTGACTCAACTTCCCAAAGGTAGACATTATTCTAACTTTTAGCATTATCTATTGCTTATCTCTTTTGAACTCTCTATAAATGGGATAAAATAATATGTATTCTTTTGTATCTGATATGTTTTGTTCAACATTATTCTGTAAGATGCATCTGTGTCATTGAATGTAGTTGTATTTTGTTCGCTGGGTGTAAATTATTTGAGTTGAACAAACTATAATTCATTTATCCATTCTGATATTGGTGGGTGTTTGTAGTTTTTTTGGACTACTACAAATAGTGCTGCTATGAACATCTTTATATCTTTTTGGTACACATCTTTGTGTCTATTTAACTAGGAGTTGCATTGCTAGATTAAAGAAAAGGCATTATTTTTTAGCTTTAGTAGATTTTGCCACATAGTTTTCCAGAGTGATGGAACAATTTTTTTTTTCTCCCTAAAGCAATGTGTTAGAATTTCTACTGATTCATATCAGACAACTGACAATGTCTTTGTCTTTAATTGGGGAATTGGAGTATAGCTGCTTTACAATGTTGTGTTAGTTTCAGCTGTGCAAGGAAGTAAATCAGCTATACATACATCTCCTCCCTCTTAAACCTCATTTTAGCCATTTTATGTCAAAGTATTGAACTGTAGTTTTCATTTCTATTCCCTTGGTGATTAATGAAGTTAGCATTTTATATTTCCATTGGCAATTAATTGTTTATGTTTTAAAGGCTGCTAATAATTCATCCTACAAGTAGTTAGGGGAATTATAAATGAAGATAATAATAGTATCTATAACACAGAGGGGGCAATAATTATATGAAAGGATCCATGTTCACTCAATATGACACCTGGCAGAGAGTAAGAGCACAAATTAACATTATATATTAATGTCAGTATTTTATTTGATAAAGAATAGCTAAAAATGTGATGATCTTTGCTACTAAATATTCCATTTGACATTTGTTGGCAAAGTAATGTCTCTGCTTTTGAATATGCTATCTAGGTTGGTCATAGCTTTGCTTCCAAGGAGTAAGCGTCTTTTAATTCCATGGCTGCAGTCACCAACCGCAGTGATTTTGGAGCCCAAAAAAATAAAGTCTGACACTGTTTCCACTGTTTCCCCATCTATTTCCCATCAAGTGATGAAGAAGGGACTGGATGCCATGATCTTCGTTTTCTGAATGTTGAGCTTTAAGCCAACTTTTTCACTCTCCACTTTCACTTTCATCAAGAGGCTTTTTAGTTCCTCTTCACTTTCTGCCATAAGGGTGGTATCATCTGCATATTTGAGGTGATTGATATTTCTCCCGGCAATCTTGATTCCAGTTTGTGCTTCTTCCAGCCCAGCGTTTCTCATGATGTACTCTGCATATAAGTTAAATAAGCAGGGTGACAATATACAGCCTTGACATACTCCTTTTCCTATTTGGAACAGGTCTGTTGTTCCATATCCAGTTCTAAGTGTTGCTTCCTGACCTGCATACAAATTTCTCAAGAGGCAGGTCAGGTGGTCTGGTATCCCCATCTCTTTCAGAATTTTCCACAGTTTATTGTGATCCACACAGTCAAAGGCTTTGGCATAATCAATAAAGCAGAAATAGATGTTTTCCTGGAATTATCTTGCTTTTTCCATGATCCAGGGGATGTTGGCAATTTGATCTCTGGTTCCTCTGCCTTTTCTAAAACCAGCTTGAACATCAGGAAGTTCACGGTTCACGTATTGCTGAAGCCTGGCTTGGAGAATTTTGAGCATTACTTCACTATCGTGTGAGATGAGTGCAACTGTGCGGTAGTTTGAGCATTCTTTGGCATTGCCTTTCTTTGGGATTGGAATGAAAACTGCCCTTTTCCAGTCCTGTGGCCACTGCTGAGTTTTCCTAATTTGCTGGCATATTGAGTGCAGCACTTTCACAGCATCATCTTTCAGGATTTGAAATAGCTCAACTGGAATTCCATCACCTCTACTAGCTTTGTTTGTAGTGATGGTTTCTAAGGCCCACTTGACTTTACATTCCAGGATGTCTGGCTCTAGGTCAGTGATCACACCATCATGATTATCTGGGTGGTGAAGATCTTTTTGGAAAGTTCTTCTGTGTATTCTTGCCACCTCTTCTTAGGCTGTGGTTTTTCCTGTGGTCATGTATGGATGTGAGAGTTGGACTGTGAAGAAGGCTGAGCACTGAAGAATTGATGCTTTTGAACTGTGGTGTTGGAGAAGACTCTTGAGAGTCCCTTGGACTGCAAGGAGATCCAACCAGTCCATTCTGAAGGATATCAGCCCTGGGATTTCTTTGGAAGGAATGATGCTAAAGCTGAAACTCCAGTACTTTGGCCACCTCATGCCAAGAGTTGACTCATTGGAAAAGACTCTGATACTGGTAGGGATTGGGGGCAGGATGAGAAGGGGACGACAGAGGATGAGATGGCAGAATGGCATCACTGACTCGATGGATGTGAGTCTGGGTGAACTCCGGGAGTTGGTGATGGACAGGGAGGCCTGGCATGTTGCGATTCATGGGGTTGCAAAGAGTCAAACACGACTGAGTGACTGAACTGAACTGATTTCATTTGAAGATGAAATCCAGAGTCACTGCTGAGTGAAAAAAACAAACAAACATGAATCACTTTCATAGAGCCAATAAAAATGAACAGGCACTGGAATAGAAATAAACTAATCAAAGTCACGTAAGACACTGTACTATTTTTGTTTCAATGATAAATATAATTTTAAATGTCAAAGTGAGGGTCAAAATAATGACATTAAAAGGTTTTATCTTTGACAGTGTATATGTACTGTAATTTGATTTTTGACATATTTCATTGACCTAGATATTTTTATCTTTGGTCTATGAATGAATGATCTTTTAATATCTATAAGATACACTGATAATACTCAGCACAATTAAACCGAGGCTTATTTTCATAATTATCACCTTTTGATATCAGTTGAACCATTAAGTGGAGTCTGGACTGTACTAGTCTGCTGTATAGGCAGATGAAATAAAAATCGACATGGAGAAACTTTAATACCGAACTAGCATATGGGGTTGCACAGAATCGGATACAACTGAAGTGACTTAGCAGCAGCAGCAGCAGCAGCATATGATATAAACCTTAAAGGATGAGTAGGATACATTGGAGTTGAAGGCAAGAAGAGCATATCAAGTCATTAAAAAATAACAATGAAAGAATTGACAAAATATTGTACATGTAATGTTCAGAGGATCATAAGATCTGGAAACACTGGTACACAAAAGGTAGTAGAGGGATGCAGGCTGCAAAGATTATGGTGGATCTTGACTGTCTTTCTGGATTTTGTTTTGTAGCCTTTAGGGACTAGGGAAATGATTTTGAATTGAAAAAAAGATGTGCATATAATCTGGGAAGGTAAATTTAGAAACCTTGAAAAGAATGAATGAAATCACATTAAGTTTGGTAGCAAGAAAACCAGAAAGACTTTTGCAAGAGTTGGTATATGATGTGAGCCTGATCATAGGCTCAGTTCAGTTCAGTTGCTCAGTCATGTCTGACTCATTGTGACCCCATGAACCACAGCGTTCCAGGCCTCCTTGTCCATCACCAACTCCCGGAGTTTACCCAAACTCATGTACATTGAGCCGGTGATGCCATCCAACCAACTCATCCTCCGTCATCCCCTTCTCCTCCTACCCCCAATCATTCCTAGCACCAGGGTTTTTTAAAATGAGTCAGCTCTTCGCATCAGGTGGCCAAAGTATTGGAGTTTCAGCTTCCATATCAGTCCTTCTAATGAACACCCAGGACTGATCTCCTTTAAGATAGACTCGTTGGATCCTCTTGCAGTCCAAGGGACTCTCAAGAGTCTTCTCCAACACCACAGTTCAAAAGAATCAGTTCTTCTGCACTCAGCTTTCTTTATAGTCCAACTCTCACATCCATACATGAACACTGGAAAAACCATAGCCTTGACTAGACAGACGTTTGTTGGTGAAGTAATGTCTCTGCTTTTTAATATGCTGGTGAGAGAGAAAATCTGAAAGGGTTGATTCATTTGAAGTATATTTTTGAAACAAGCTTGATTAAATTTGATGACCTGTTGAATGAAAAAAATGGAAGAGTGGTCTAAAATTACACTGAAGATTTTAGGTTACCACTAGTACTTCTGTACAAAAAAGATCTTCACGACCCAGATAATCACAATGGTGTGATCACTGACCTAGAGCCAGACATCCTGGAATGTGAAGTCAAGTGGGCCTTAGAAAGCATCACTACAAACAAACCTAGTGAGGTGATGGAATTCCAGTTGAGCTATTTTAAATCCTGAAAGATGATGCTATGAATGTGTTGCAGTCAATATGCCAGCATTTTAGGAAAACTCAGCAGTGCCCACAGGACTGGAAAAGGGCAGTTTTCATTTCAATCCCAAAGAAAGGCAATGCCAAAGAATGCTCAAACTACCGCACAACTACAGTCATCTCACACGCTAGTAAAGTAATGCTCAAAATTCTCCAAGCCAGGCTTCAGCAATATGTGAACTGTGAACTTCCAGATGTTCAAGCTGGTTTTAGAAAAGACAGAAGGATCAGAGATCAAATTGCCAACATCCACTGGATCATGGAAAAAGCAAGAGAGTTCCAGAAAAACATCTATTTCTGCTTTATTGACTATGCCAAAGCCTTTGACTGTGTGGATCACAATAAACTGTGGAAAATTCTGAAAGAGATGGGAATAACAGACCACCTGAGCTGCCTCTTGAGAAATTTGTATGCAGGTCAGGAAGCAACACTTAGAACTGGATATGGAACAACAGACCTGTTCCAAATAGGAAAAGGAGTATGTCAAGGCTGTATATTGTCACCCTGCTTATTTAACTTATATGCAGAGTACATCATGAGAAACGCTGGGCTGGAAGAAGTACAAACTGGAATCAAGATTGCCGGGAGAAATATAAATAACCTCAGATATGCAGATGATACCACCCTTATGGCAGAAAGTGAAGAGGAACTAAAGAGCCTCTTGCTGAAAGTGTAAGAGGAGAGTGAAAATGTTGGTTTAAAGCTCAATATTCAGAAAACTAAGATCATGGCATCTGGTCCCAGCACTTGATGGGAAATAGATGGGGAAACAGTGGAAACAGTGTCAGACTTTATTTTCTTGGGCTCCAAAATCACTGCAGATGGTGACTGCAGCCATGAAATTAAAAGACACTTACTCCTTGGAAGGAAAGCTGTGACCAACCTAGATAGCATATTGAAAAGCAGAGACATTACTTTGCCAACAAAGGTCCATCTAGTCAAGGCTATGGTTTTTTCAGTAGTCATGTATGGATGTGAACGTTGGACTGTGAAGAAAGCTGAGCACTGAAGAATTGATGCTTTTGAAGTGTGGTGTTGAAGAAGACTCTTGAGAGTCCCTTGGCCTGCAAGGAGATCCAACCAGTCCATTCTAAAGGAGATCAGTCCTGGGTGTTCATTGGAAGGACTGATGCTGAAGCTGAAACTCCAATACTTTGGCCACCTCATGCGAAGAGTTGACTCATTGGAAAAGACTCTGATACTGGGAGGGATTGGGGGCAAGAGGAGAAAGGGACGACAGAGGATGAGATGGCTAGATGGCATCACTGACTCGTTGGGCATGAGTTTGAGTGAACTCCAGGGATTGATGATGAACAGGGAGGCTTGGCGTGCTGTGATTCATGGGGTTGCAAAGAGTTGGATACAACTGAGTGACTGAACTGAACTGAACTGAACTAGTACTTTATAATTTTACAAAGTCTTAATAGGACTGGATGGTCCAAATTTGGGAAGAAGACAATGAGTTTACTGTGAGACTTTTTAATCTGATAATTTAATTCCTTTGAATTTATTAATGCAATGAGAATACTGATAAAAAAATGTATTACCAAGATCAGAGCATTGTGGGGGAAATAATAAAACATAGGAAGAAGCAGAAAAGTAAACATAAAATATGGGGTAACTTTGTTAGACAAACAAATCTGGACATTGAAACAATAGAGATTCTACATTGATGACATGTTTTATGATAGACATCTAAAACATACTATAGATTTCTCTGTGAATACAAAAATTCTCCTTCATGGTATCTTCATTCCAAAATCCCAATTGAATGGGGAGTCATCAACACCGAAAAAAATGAGTATTTAAGGGAAATCATATTAAGTAATTTCCATATTTTGGAATGCTTTTATATGGGAAACTGGAGGGCACAAACAAAACCTTGTGCACCAGGACCCAGAAGAAAGGAGCAGTGACCCCACAAGAAACTGATCCAGACTTGCCTGTGAGTGTCCAGGAGTCTCCAGTGGAGGTGTGGATTGGTGATGGCTTGCTGCAGGGTTGGGGGCACTGAGTGTAGAAGTATACGCAAGGTATCTTTTGAAGGAGGTCACCATTTTCTTCATTACCTCCACCATTGTTTGTGAAGTGAAGTCGCTCAGTCATGTCCAACTCTTTGCAACCCCATGGGCACCAGGCTCCTCTGTCCATGGGACTTTCTAGGCAAGAGTACTGGAGTGGGTTGCCATTCCCTTCTCCAGGAGATCTTCCCTACCCAGGGATTGAACTCAGGTCTCCCACATTGTAGGCAGATGCTTAACCGTCTGAGCCACCAGGGAAGTCCCACCATAGTTTGGCCCCAGGTAAACAGCAGTGAAGGAACACAGCTTCAACCATCAACAGAAAATTAGATTAAAGATTTATTGAGCTTGGCCCCGCCCATCAGACCAACACCCAGTTTCCCCCTCAGTCAGTCTCTTCTGTCAGGAAGCTTCCATAAGCCTCTTATCCTTCTTGATCAGAGGGCAGATGGACTGAAAACCACAACCACAGAAAACTAACCAATCTAATCACATGGACCACAGCCTTGTCTAACTCAGTGAAACTATGAGTCATGCCGTGTAGGGCCACCCAGTACAGATGGGTCATGGTTGAGAGTACGGACAAAATGTGGTCCACTGGAGAAGGCAACTACAAACCACTTCAGTGTTCTTGCCTTGAGAACCCCATGAATAGCATGAAAAGACAGATAGGACACTGAAAGATGAACTCCCCAGGTCAGTAGGTGCCCAATATGCTATTGGAGATCAGTGGAGAAATAACTCAAGAAAGAATGAAGAGACAGACCCAAATCAAAAACAACACCCAGTGTGGATGCAACTGGTGATGGAACAAAGGTCCAATGCTTGTAAAGAGCAATATTGCATAGGAACCTGAAATGTTAGGTCCATGAATCAAGGCAAATTGGAAGTGGTCAAACAGGAAATGGCAAGAGTGAACGTTGACATTCTAGGAATCAGCAAATTAAAATGGACTGGAATGGGTGAATGTAACTCAGATGACCATCATATCTACTACTGTGGGCAAAAACCTCTTAGAAGAAATGGAGTAGCCACCATAGTCAATTAAAGAGTCTGAAATGCAGTACTTGGATGCAATCTCAAAAATTACAGAATGGTCTCTGTTCATTTCCAAGGCAAATCATTCAATATCACATTAATCCAAGTCTATGCCCTGGCTAGTAATGTTGAAGAAGCTGAACTTGAACGGTTCTATGAAGAACCTTGAACAAGACCTTCTAGAACTAGCTCCCAGAAGGATGTTTTTTTCATTATAGGGGACTGGAATGCAAAAGTAGGAAGTCAAAAAATACCTGGAATAACAGGAAAATTTCAGCTTTGGAGTACAGAATGAAGCAGGGCAAAGGCTAATAGAATTTTGCCAAGAGAATGCACTGGTCATAGCAAACACACTCTTCCAAAAACACAAGAGAAGACTCTACACATGGACATCACCAGATGGTCAACACTGAAATCAAATTGATTACATTTTTTGCAGACAAAGATGGAGAAGCTCTATACACTCATCAAAAACAAGACTGGGAGCAGACTGTGGCTCAGATCATAAACTCCTTATTGCCAAATTCACACTTAAATTGAAGAAAGGGAAAACCACTAGACCATTCAGGTATGAACAAAATCAAATCCCTAACGATTATACTCTGGAAGTGAAAAATAGACTTAAGGGACTAGATCTGATAGACAGAGTTCCTGACAAACTATGGATGGAGATTCGTAACATTGTACAGGAGACAGGGATCAAGATCATCCCCAAGAAAAAGAAATGCAAAAAAGTAAAATGACTGTCTGAGGAGGCCTTACAAATAGCTGTGAAAAGAAGGGAAGTGAAAGGCAAAGGATAAAAGTAAAGATATATCCATTTGAATGCAAAGTTCCAAAGAATAGCAAGAAGAGATAAGAAAGGCTTCCTCAGAGATCAATGCAAAGAAATAGAGGAAAACAACAGAATGGGAAAGACTAGAGATCTCTTCAAGAAAATTAGAGATACCAAGGGAATATTTCATGCAAATATGGGCTCAATAAAGGACAGAAATGGTATGGACTTAACAGAAGCAGAAGATACTAAGAAGAGATGGCAAGAATACACAGAAGAACTGTACAAAGAAGATCTTCACGACCCAGATAATGATGATGGCATGCTCACTCACCTAGAGCCAGACATCCTGGAATGCGAAGTCAAGTGGACCTTAGGAAGCATCACTATGAACAAAGCTAGTGGAGGTGATGGAATTCCAGTTGAGCTATTTCAAATCCTGGAAGATGATGCTGTTAAAGTGCTGCACTCAATATGCCAGCAAACTTGGAAAACTCAGCAGTGCCCACGGGACTGGAAAAGGTCAGTTTTCATTCCAATCCCAAAAAAAGGCAATGCCAAAGAATGCTCAAACTACTGCGCAATTGCACGCATCTCACACACTAGCAAAGTAATGCTCAAAATTCTCCAAGCCAGACTTCAGCAATACGTGAACCATGAACTTCAAGATGCTCAAGGCAGATTTATAAAAGGCAGAGGAAGCAGAGATCAAATTGCCAACATCTGCTGGATCATTGAAAAATCAAGAGATTTCTATAAAAACATCTATTTCTACTTTATTGACTATGCCAAAGCCTTTGACTGTGTGGATCACAATAAACTGTAGAAAATTCTGAAAGAGATGGGAATACCAGACCACCTGACTTACCTCTTGAGAAACCTATATGCAGGTCAGGAAACAACAGTTAGAACTGGACATGGAACAGCAGACTGGTTCCAAATAGGAAAAGGAATACGTCAAGGCTGTATATTATCATCCTGCTTATTTAACTTATATGCAAAATACATCATGAGAAACGCTGGGCTGGAGAAAGCACAAGCTGGAATCAAGATTGCCAGGAGAAATATCAATAACCTCAGATATGCAGATGACACCACCCTTATGGTAGAAAGTGAAGAAGAACTAAAGAGCCTCTTGATGAAAGTGAAAGAGAAGAGTGAAAAAGTTGGCTTAAAGCTCAACATTCAGAAATCTAAGATCATGGCCTCCGGTCCCATCACTTCATAGGAAATAGATGGGGAAACTGTGTCAGACTTTATTTTCTTGGGCTCCAAAATCACTGCAGATGGTGACTGTAGCCATGAAATTAGAAGGTGCTTACTTCTTGGCAGGAAAGTTATGACCAACCTAGACAACATATTAAAAAGCAGAGAGGTTACTTTGTCAGCAAAGGTCCGTCTAGTCAAGGCTATGGTTTTTTTCAGTAGTCATGTATGGATGTGAGAGTTGGATTATCAAGAAAGCTGAGTACCGAAGAATTGATGCATTTGAACTGTGGTGTTGGAGAAGACTCTTGAGAGTCCCTTGGACTGCAAGGAGATCCAACCAATCCATCCTAATGGAAATCAGTCCTGAATATTCATTGGAAGGACTGATGCTGAAGCTGAAGCTCCAATACTTTGGCCACCTGATGCGAAGAACTAATTCATTAGAAAAGACCCTGATGTTGGGAAAGATTAAAGGTGGGAGGAGAAGGGGATGACAGAGGATGAGATGGTTAGATGGCATCACCAGCTCAATGGACATGAGTTTGGGCAAACTCCGGGAGTTGTTGATGGACAGGGAGGCCTGGCGTGCTGTATCCATGGGGTCGCAAAGAGTCAGACATGACTGAGTGACTGAACTGAACTGAACTGATATGGGAAAAGAGATTTTCCAAATAAGTTGTCTTTTTATTATTATATAGTGCTGTATCACTGTAGTTGATTCCTCTGGAAGATAATTTTAAATTTCTGAACTGTTTCAGGGATTGTTCTAAGCACTTGGATATAGGAATGCATACAATCAACCTCAAATCTTAATCTTTCTCAAGAACCTTTGTGCAGTTGGTTATGCAAAAAGTAACCCTCCTCCCCCCAAAATTAACATTAACTTATCTGTTTGTTTATATTCTTCCTCCCATTATCAAAGGTAACCACAGCCAAATACACCCACAATTGTAATGTACAACCTGCAATGGACTTGGCAATCACATGGGCTGTGTGATATCTAATAGAGATAAATTAGTATTGAGATTTCAGTACAACTATGTTAACTGTAAAATGCAAATAAACATTTAAAGTGCCTCCAGTGATTCAGTAAATGAAGTCAGTATTTTGTGAGTACGTATTAATCTATGTGCATGATTGCTCCAATTGTTCGCATCGTGAGAGCTTTAACCTTACACTGTTCATTTTCTCAGAAAGGACAGTGAGTCCTTAAAACAATTACTTAACTAACCTCTGAGTGAACTGGCTCTGCTGTCATTGTGAAAATTTGGATGTTCTCATTGTATTAATAGGCTTTGGCTCACTTCTCTTCTTTACTTCCGTCTTTTAAGTCTGGATCTTATTCTAAGTGGTGTCCTTTACAAAAATATAAAAGGCATATTTTGTTTGTTTGTTTGAGAGGAGAACAGAATTCATTAGCGTGAGAGTTGTTGTTAGAACAGCGGGCTGGCTCAAGGGAAAGCAGACCCGTTCGAGGGCTAGTAGCCCATTTCAGTGGTGAAGAATCTGCCAACCAATGCAGGGCACGCATTCCTGGTTCAGGAAGATACCTGGAGTATAAAATGGCAACCTTCTCCAGTATTCTTGCCTGGAAAGTTCCACGGACAGAGGAGCCTAGCAGGGAACAGTCCATGGGTCACAAAGGCTCGACTGAGTGACTGAGCACAGACACACACTCAGCCAATTTCATAGCCTTAAGACAGAGAAAATTCCTACTGGAAGGATGTCATTAGGTGATTGGTTAGGATGTTATACTTTAAATAAACTGCATTGCTGTTTTTTACTATTATTTCCCCTTTGAATTTGATTCTGGAATTCTACATAGTTGTCATAAAATACAAGGCACTGAGGACACTTCACTGTGAGAAATCCCCATATATAATGTTGATTCACACTATTAAAACTGGCTGATGCTTTATCTTAGTCCCGGAAAAGTTCCCAGGATTTGAAAGTAAATATATACTTTCTTCAATTTGTCACTAAAAATCAAAATATCTACAAACAGGATGTTAGTAAATACTTATTTTAAAATCATATTCAGACATACTTTTATCCTAGTTGAACTATGGCCTCTGTGTGTTGTAAATCTTGCCTTGAAATTCATTATTATTGCTACTTATTTTGGGCTGCTTTAATTAACACAGTTCAAAGCTCACAGATGTAAAAGTTGCCTAAAATACTAAAATGCAACTGAAATAAGACAAAACATTTCAAAATAGCCATCTGAAAGAAATTCAGAATTTAAGAGGATATTCTCACCTTGAATGAGCACTATTTTAGAGTACAAAGATTCTGTTCATTGTATTTATAGATTTTACAGATGTCTTGAAATATGTGTTTTTACTCTGAGAGAATATAAAGAAAGCTAAATATCTACCAGAAGTCTTGAAAAAGTAAGTTTAAAAAAATCTATGTGAAGAAGTTTAAAAAAATAAAAGGGATGAATAGATTTTTTATTTTTTTTAATGCCAACTAGTTTCTCTTGAAAAGGTTCCAGCAGGGGAAATCATAAAATAAAACTATAAATAAGATAGCTTGCTAAATTTATTTTGCATGAAAAGCTTCTTCTATAGTGTGTTAGTCATACATTAACTATATAATCTATTCCTTGTCACTATGTAATCCACAATCTTCAGATTAGATCTTGAATCTTTTTATACATTATACCTCCAAGATTTTATTTGGAGTATTGGCTTAATTTTTCAAAACACATGATTAAGTTGGCTTATCTGCACTTTTATTTTTAACACCACACTAAGTGTATCTTTAGAGGCTTAGATGTGATTGTTTCAAGAAAAATACTGAATGGTTTTGATTAAAGGAATGGTATGCACAGTTTCTCTCTCTTTACTGGAGTTCAAAGTTCATTTCTCACCTTACTGAAATTCTGAATTTATTTGTCACTCAACTGAAGACTGCAAGATATAAACAAATCTTTTAAAAAATTAACTGCCAAGAGTGCAGTGGAGATGAGCAACATTTTGGTATTTCTTTGAGCAAAAGTCAATCATGTGAATAGAGCTTCCATAGTCTTCAAAAACAAGTGGCTTTCATGTGTTGTTCAAAATAACTGAAAAATATTGAGGCACGTACGCTTTGGCCATGACTTGGGATTTTAATAGTGAGCTAAAACCATCCTTTTAGCTTCCCTGGTGGCTCAGACGGTAAAGCGTCTGTCTGCCTGTAAGGCGGGAGACCCAGGTTCAATCCCTGGGTGGGGAAGATCTCTTGGAGAAGGAAAAGGCAAACCACTCCAATACTCTTGCCTGGAAAATTCCATGGACGGAGGAGCCTAGAAGGCTGTACAGTCCATGGGGTTGCAAATGGTCGGACACGACTGAGCTACTTCACTTTCACTTTTAAATCTATCCTAGTCTTGTAAACAATCAGATTGATTGACCAAAGCTGCCAGGAAGGTGTTCCTTAGTTTATGGCTCATGCAAGACCACCATATTTTGAGGCTGCACGACCTAGATCAGTAGCAATCCAGTTACTTATTTCCATAGTTTGCATCATTGGAGAAGCTTTACAGGCTTTCAGCTGGGTATGGGAAGTGGTGACAGGGAAATGTCACTTCTATTTTCAGAGAAAACTGAGATGTATAACAATGACAGAAACTCTCAGACTTGCTTTTTACCAAGGCAAAAGAAACATTTTCAGTTTTTAAATGGCAACATAGGTAAAATTCAGTGAATGGTCATGGATGCATTAGAAGCTTTTAGAAGCTTTTGGTAAATATTGCATAGCTCAAAAATACATTTCTGCATTCTTAATTTTTAAAAATTATTGTTTCTAATAGAAAAGTTTGTAATGCTACTACTTATTGTTCATTTTATATTGGCTTCCTTCTTATTTTGTAAGGACCCCAACTCTTTTTATTAAAATTAAAGGCAAGTAAATTTGTAATTCTTAGGTGTTAAATTTTGGGAATCATCCATTTCCTTTATTTACAGCAAGCAAGATAAGCAAAGTATTTTTGGATGTTCACTAAGTGTTAGGTACTGGGCTGTAGATATATACATCAAGATGTGAGAAAATGGGTGCATAAATGTATATTACAAAGGAGAACATGGCTATTGCTAATAACTGGTACAGACAATAAGCACTATGTGGATTTAAAGGAGACAGATTTCTTGATGGTAGGCAGTCAGAGAAGGTTTTATGGGGTGGGAGAGAAAGCAGAAACTAAAGAGAAAATAAATAATTAAAATATGTTGTGACAATTTTCTGTGATAGTGGTACATATAAGAGTTTTGGCATCACTGATAAAGAGAGGTCTTGTAGGATTAAATCTTCAGTGAATCACATTATTTCTCATTTGTATTTATTCTAGGACATCCTGAGACACAACTGGATTGTGGAGTAGATGTCACCAGTACCCTGTTACTTCCTGGATCATCTTCCAAATATACTTCTTGTATTCGAATCTTTGTAATCGACTCTGCTAGTCAAGGCTATAGTTTTTCCTGTGGTCGTGTATGGATGTGAGAGTTGGACTGTGAAGAAGGCTGAGCGCTGAAGAATTGATGCTTTTGAACTGTGGTGTTGGAGAAGACTCTTGAGAGTCCCTTGGACTGCAAGGAGATCCAACCAGTCCATTCTGAAGGACATCAGCCCTGGGATTTCTTTGGAGGGAATGATGCTAAAGCCGAAACTCCAGTACTTTGGCCACCTCATGCGAAGAGTTGACTCATTGGAAAAGACTCTGATGCTGGGAGGGATTGGGGGCAGGATGAGAAGGGAACGACAGAGGATGAGATGGCTGGATGGCATCACTGACTCGATGGATGTGAGTCTGGGTGAACTCCGGGAGTTGGTGATGGACAGGGAGGCCTGGTGTGCTGCGATTCATGGGGTCGCAAAGAGTTGGGCACGACTGAGGGACTGAACTGACTGACTGCTAATGCAGGAACCCAGATGCAGAGAGATGGGATAGGTTATGTTTAATTGACTTAGTATTAGCTGATGGAGTCATGTTTGAGTAGTGCCAAAAACTGTGCATGCGTATACATGTAAGTGATATAAATTGCTAAACAACAACTTACGGAAATGCAATCACTTTTATTAACTTTCTCTCTTAAGATGCTAAGTGCTCTGCTCTATCTTCACCAATAAATTTAGAATAATATTATATTTTGTGGGTCAAGGATATTTCATTTTATCTCATTATCTTAAAATTGAAGCCTACTAAAAGTGATTTTAAAATGTAAAAAGATGTAATCTGAAAAAAACATACAATTCACATTGTATTCCTTTTTTTTTTTTGGTCCAGACAATACAAGCTTAAGGTGGAACATGTGACAGAAGGATAATACTATTGGTGATAATATTTGGTGGTAAGTGAGCCATTAACATGAAGGGAAGGCCGTTTCCCCTGTGTATGATTTGTTTCATAGTCTTTATCTTTTCCAGTGGATTTCCAGATAATCACAAATTTCATTTTATAAGAATGATATCAGATTCCACTTAGTAACATTATTAGGTTTATATATTTTTGGTGAAATGCTAATAATTCTCTCATCTCATGTTAGAAGAAAGGAAGTAGAATTAAAGACAGAAGCTATTACAGGGGCCGACCTGAGAAGGCATATTCAGTGGTCTTACTTAGTTATAACCTAAGGGTTATAGATTACACAACAGGTAGAAAATAGACTTTTATCAAATTATATTCCCAAATTATATTTACTTACCTCATATTCATTTCAAGTCACTTTTATTACCTGTACTTTGCAGCTCCCTTGACATTAGCACACACAGAAGTAGTATACAGTGAACAGACCAAGTGCTGGCAAACAAATCCCTCATTCAAATGACCAAGATGATAAAAAAGTAAAATGTGACTTCTGCCCTCAAAAAAAGGAAGGAGGAGAAGGATGATCTATAAAAAGTGTGATGACTTCATTTTTTTCCCTGGAACATATTCCTGTCAAAAACTGGATTGATTTCCTCCTTAGCTGTAAAATGTAATGCCTGCCTCAAATCAAATTGTAAAGAAACAATTTGTAAATATTAGTGACTCTTACATAGCATAACCTAATTAAACAAATTACCTTTAGAAGTAAGCTGAGTCTGTCAGAGGTCCAATTTTTACAGAAAATGAAATTAAGAAGCTCTCCTAAAATCTCAAAACTGATAAATCTGGATCTAGAAACTACCCTTTACCATTATGGGATGGCTAAGCAGAAATAGGACCCAGGACAAATGTGACCTAAGGTCTGTTTATTCGAAAAACTGGAGATTGAGAACTTGAAGCTCTGCCCTCATAAGCAGCTGCAACATTTTTGAACAGAGAAGAAACTAGTGTTAAATTCTTTAGAATATTCATAATTTATGTACTATTCTCCAATTTACCAAAAAAATAAAAATTCAAAACAGACATTGCTATTAGACTTTGAGAATATAAGTGTTTTTACTTCCTTTGCTGTGTCTTTGTTCTGGAGCCAATATGTATATTTTGTGGGAAACACAAACAAGTGAAGGGAATCTCATTCCAGAAACTCTGCTCAATTCTTTTTCAACCTTTCATTACTTAGGTCAATCTTGAAAGAAAAATCTCATCTGATCATATGGCAGTTTCTCTGTTAATGAATTAACTGTTATGACATCTATAAATAGTCATCAAAAGGGACCATAGCTCATATTTTTATTTAGTTCCCATTCTTCTTCTGTATACTTGTCTATGTCTTTGAAATATAAGTAACTGGGAAGGAACAAGTCATGAATGCATTTTTAATCTTTAGTGATATTATGTAGTTCTTGTGTAAAGCTACTTCTGTTGAAAGTAGTAAAATTGTGCCAAATTTACTGATTAAGCTATATCAAAATTTTCATAAGTTCAGGTAACTCTGTCTAGCAGGAGCTACACCCATGTCAAAGAAAGAAGCGTATTTAAATCATTTAAAGTAGGAACAATTATGTAGGTCTTCTCTCCGGGTAACTTTCTTCCCCCTAGTGACAGGAAGACTAGTCAAAAAGATCCTTGTATCTCTACTCAGGAGTATGTATCAAATTGCCTATGGTATCAACAAATGACAGAGGGCCAAAAACTGAGCCCTGGGACAGAAATGAATTAGGTAATGACACTTGACTCAGTGACTTTGTCACTATGTCACGTTAAGAGAAAAAATACATAATCAGTTTCAAAGCTGTAGAAAATAAGCACTTACAAAATATGTGCCCATTCATGATTTTTAAAGAAAACAATTCACTAAAATTGGAGTAGAAGACAATTTTAAGTTCTGCCAAAAATTAAAAAACAAAATCTAAAACTAGATTAAACATCATTCTACATGAAGCAACATTTAAAATACCCTCTTAAAATTAATTATAATGATCTCTGGTATCATTACTTTTACATATTATATTGGAGGTCCTGTCTAGTGCAGTTGAGAAGAAAAAGAAATGAGACACATAAGGATTTGAAAAGTTAAGAATTGCATTTTTCACTATTTACATGGGATGTTTGTTTCACTATTTGCATGGGTCACAGAAACCACAAAAAATTCACAAACATATTATTAGATGTAATAGAGTTGCAGCTCAGCTGGTAAAGAATCAACGTGCAATGTAACAGACCCTAGTTCAATTTCAGGTCTCCCGCATTGCAGGCTGATTCTTTACTGTCTGAACTATAAGAGAAGCCCTTAAATACCTAGGAAACATAAATAAAGAAAATGATACCATATACAATAATATCAGAGAATACCAAGGACCTAGGAATAAATCAAACAGAGAATACGCATGACCACAACAGAGAAAATTATAAAATTGCATTGAGATAAACCCGTGGTGTTGGAGAAGACTTTTGAGAGTCCCTTGGACTGCAAGGAGATCCAACCAATCCATCCTAAAGGAGATCAGTCCTGGGTGTTCTTTGGAAGGACTGATGCTAAAGCTGAAACTCCAATACCGAAGAGTTGACTCATTGGAAAAGACTGATGCTGGGAGGGATTGAGGGCAGGAGGAGAAGGGGATGACAGAGGATGAGAAGGCTAGATGGCATCACTGACTCGATGGACGTGAGTTTGGGTGGACTCCGGGAGTTGGTGATGGACAGGGAGGACTGGCATGCTGCAGTTCATGGGGTCGCAGAGAGTCAGACATGACTGAGTGACTGAACTAAACTGAACTGAACTGAAACCAAAGAAATTATAAATAAATGGAGAGATTTTTATGATTAAATTGTTGTTATAAATATTCTAATCCGTCCCCCACCCCAATTACCTATAGAGTTAATGAAATTCCAGTTAAGATCTTGACAGAGCTTTTCCTAGAAACAGATAAGATAAAGCTTCAATTTACAGGGAAGTATAATAGGCTGGGAATACTCAGGACTTGTTTGAAAATTCCTTCTGAAGCTGAAAGAGCCAGCTTGTCGTACCAGGAATCCACATATATTTTGAAGCTATGGAATTTAAAACAAGGAGGTAATGACACAGGAAGAGAAATATTAAATGATGAAATTTAACAAAAATGCAGAAAGAGGCCTTAGTAAGCAATGAACTTTGGTCTATAACAGGTCAAAAATGGATGGATCATTCAATAATAGAACACAGGTTAAGTGGTTGGTTATTTGGAAAATAATGAAGTTGAATTTCTATCTCATATCATATTAAAAAAAATGAACTCCTGCTGGATTAAAGTCTTGAATGTTTGAAAAAGGTTGAGAGTTTTAAAACCATCAGTAACTATGTTTTAAATATTGGGTCAGGGAGAGGAAATCAAAGGAAATTATGAACATAGGATTTGGGATAATAGTTATCTACGGCAATGAGAGATAAAAGTGGGAAGGGAAGGGATCCTATTTAGAAAGGTTATGATCAAAAGTTTCGGAGAAGGCAATGGCAACCCAATCTAGTACTCTTGCCTTGAAAGTCCCATGGATGGAGGAGCCTGGTAGGCTGCAGTCCACGGGGTCACTAAGAGTAGGACACGACTGAGCGACTTCACTTTCACTTTTCACTTTCATGCATTGGAGAAGGCAATGGCAACCCACTCCAGTGTTCTTGCCTGGAGAATCCCAGGGACGGGGGAGCCTGGTGGGCTGCCGTCTATGGGGTCGCACACAGTCAGACACGACTGAAGCGACTTAGCAGCAGCATGATCAAAAGTTTAGCTTTTGGACTTCCTTGGTGGTCCAGTGGTTAAGATTCTATCTGCCAATGCAGGGGAGATGAGTTCGATCCCTGGTCTGAGAAGATTTCACATACTGTAGGGCAAATAAGCCTGTGTGCCACAACTACTGAGGTCATGCTCTAGAGCCCAAGAGCTGCAAATCCTTAGCCCATGGGCAACAACTCCTGAAGCCTGTGTGCCCCAGAACCCGCACTCTGTAACAAGAGAAGCCACAACAGTGAGAACTCTGAGCACTGCAACTAGAGTGGTCCCTGCTCAGCAAAACTAGAGAAGGCCTGGGCACAGCAAGAAAAGCCCAACGGAATCATAAACAAATAAGCAATTTTTTTTTTAAGTTCAGCTTTGGTTTTAGTGTGTGTGTTAATCCCTCAGTCGTGTCCGACTCTTAGTGACCTTGTGGACTATAGCCCCCCAGACTCCTCTGTCTGTGGAATTCTCCAGGCATGAATACTGGGTTGTCATTTCCTTCTCCAGGGGATCTTCTGGACCAAGGATTGGACCCAAGTCTCCTGTGTTTCAGGCAGATTCTTTACCATCTGAGCCACCAGGGAAACCCCTCTTTTTTTGGTAGTTGGTTGATTTATTATTAAGTAAACAATATAGCCACAATGGTAAGCTGTACATGAGAGTGTCACAAACCAGGGTTTGTGATTAATCCAATTCTAAATAATCAAGGTCTTAATACAAAAAATAATACGTTGTCATTTTAAATATTTTTATGCTTTATAATTCAGAGTATATGAGCAAAGGAAACATTATAACCATACAATGCTTATAAGCATGGACTTCAAAGTCAAGAAGACATTCTAATTTTGTTATTTCAACCTAGGATGCTAGTTTGTTACCAATTCTAAAGCCTCAGTTTCCTCATCTGGAAAAAGGGTATCCAAAATTTTGTCTTATGTTAGTTTGAGATTTAAAACAGGAACATGAGATCACTGATGCCACTGATCCCCAAATATTTCATAAAAGTTTTCCAAATAGAAAAGGACAGAGAATGGTTATCTCTGGGTAGAAGAAAAAGCACCTTCCACAAGCATTTGGGACTGTGGTCTATTACCTCTAAAATTTCATCTAATTTTGAGTATTTTAGGTCCTCTTTATAAAATGGTTTAAATTACTTATCATTAGCAATAATAGGGAAAAATAAAATTGTGACAGAAGACCCAGCAAGAACTCAATGTATGAGTGTGTGTGTGTGTGTGTGTGTGTGTGTGCGTGCACGCATGCAGGGATCAAACCTGCATCTCCTGCATTGGCAGATGGATTTTTTACCACTGAGCCACCTGGAAAGTCCCAAGAGGTGGGCACATGCTGCAGGTTGAATCCTTGGAGACCAACTTAAGAGATCCTAGCATCAATCTGAACATGGGAAGAATATAGTATAAGCCTTTGCATGACCAAGAGAATCCCAGCACAGCATAGCTCAGTGGATTGGTGCATTTTCCACTAAGAACAAACACCAGCAAGAAGCAAATTAGAGTTTAAGGTCCCATTATTCCTACCCACACAGGAGAGGAAGTTTGAGCTCCATAGCTCTGTAATGTTCATGAAGCCACAAGGATTTGATTCTATAGCTTCACTAGAGAGGGCCTGACACACATTCTAATTTAATTTTAAACAATAAATTAAAATGAGACTCCTTGTACTTACATTTTCATGGAATAATTCTTATCTGTTTCTGTCCAGTTAATAAGAGAAATTATGCTGACTCAGTCTTCCCATACCAGAAAACTGGGTCAAACTGAAGAGAGCAGATACCTTATACAGTCAATGTCCTTTTTCCATTTTTGTAAACCAATATTGTGAAAACCCAGATTTACTCAAACAGAAGATTTGGACTTTATATATATATATATATATATATATATATATGTGTGTGTGTGTGTGTGTGTGTGTGTATTTGTGTGTGTATATAAATATATATATATATATAAAATCTATGTAAAAGGTAACTCAAAATGGTAATAAAAATTACTAGATGTCTAAATAAATTTGAATAAATAATCTGAAATGAAAGCTGTATAAGCCCTTTTTGGAGAAAATTTGTTTTAAAAAATTAAAAAAACAAAAGAAAGACCTTATGAAATGGTGAAATATATCCTGGATGAAATAATCCAATATAAAAAGATTTCCATTCTTTTTGTGTCTAGCCATAACAGAGAATATAGTCAATTGCAATAAACAGTAAACACAATTTATCAAATAATTTGACAAACTTATTTTAAGATGTATAGAAGAGGAAAAGTAATGGAATAACTAAGATCATTTTGAAAAAGTAGAAGAAAGATTACTTTCCTACCAATTATCAAGATGCATGATAAAGATACTGTAACTAAGATAATTTTTTTTAAAAAAAAGTGTAGTAGTGGTACTTAAATAAATAAATAAACTGAATAAAACAAAAGGAAACAAAATCATGCATGGGACATTGATATGAGAAAAAGTAAGGATTTGAAATTCAGAGTGGCAGATGAATTAGCATATTTGGTTTCCTATATGGAAAATGTAATCCAAAATTCATATCATAAAATATGCTAAGTGGGTAAAGACTAACTTTGAAAAAAAGTGAACCTATAACAGTATTATCTTTTCTACCTCAGAATATAGAATGATTTATTAATATAGACTTAAAGGAAAATTTAAACCGTAAACAAGTCATTATTGAAAGTAATAGATTGACAGGTTGAATTACATCATAATTAAAAGCTTCTGTACAAATAAGACATTGAAGTAGGTAATCTCTAGCAGGGTCCCCAAATATTGATATTCATGATTTTGGGTAATCCCCTGAAGTAGCTTGCTTCTAACCAACAGTAACCCCCAAGATACAGGCAACTCATTCCTATGATTAGATTACTAAATGTTCTGACAACTATCTTGCCGGTACCTTCTCTCCCTTGATTGCTTTGATGAAACAAGTTGCCATGTTGCCTTTTCAACAGCCAGAAAAGAAGTTAGTCCCCTAGTCCAGCCCAAAGGGAACTGCATAGTGCCAAAAATCATATCTGGGGGGAGTCTTCTTTGGCTGGTCCTTCAAATAAGACCCTGACCCTGTGTGACGTCTTGATTGTAGCTTTGTCAGAAGGTCTGCATTAAGGCACATCTAGATTGCTGACCCACAAAAACTGTAAGATAAAACACATGTGTAGTTTTAACCTAAGTTTGTGGTCATTTGTTTTACAGTAATAGATAACTAATACAGATACCATGAACAAACAGACATGAGTCAGAGTGAGACAAGACATTATAACACACATAAGTCAAAGATTTAATACAGTATTCAGAAAGCATAGTACATATGAAAGTTATATCAATTAACATAAAAATAATCACTCAAAATGGGCAAATGAAATGATCAGGTACTTTACAGAACAGAAACCTGCATTGATAGTGAACAAATGAAACTGGTTATTTTTGCTAACATTCAGGGAAATAAATGAAACTTAAAGAACAAGTATATACCTATTTGATTGACACAATCTTTACAAGTTTGATAAAATCAAGTATGGCCTGAATATGTGAAAATGAGAATTCATATGCTCTGTTGGTAAAAGTGTAAGTTATCACAACTGCTGTGGAAATCAATTTAGTACCATTTTATAAAAATTAAAAGATGCATAGCTAAGAAACAGGATTGCCATTTCTAGGTATATTCTCAAGAAGATATGAACAAAGGTACATATTTTGGGCTTTTCTGCAATAATGAAAATAGGAAACAGCCCAAATGTCCATCAATAGCCAAATGTTATAGTTATGTTTTGAAATTATATGTTAAAACATCAAAAATATTGAGACAAATAAAAATATATAATAGTAAATTCTTTATTATTATTATTTGAAAAATGACCAAATATACACTAAATTCATGATAACCATCACCTGGGAAAGGAGAGAAGAAAGTGATTCCATCACCTTGGAAAGGAGAGAAGAAAGTGATTCCAGGAGAAACCAGTAAAATTTTTATTATTTTATTTTTAGGCCTGTTTTTATTTATTTAAACACATTATTATTAATATAAAATATAATCATGCTTAAATGTGGGGTGAATGATGTAAACATTTTTATTATCCTTCTATTTTTATATTATTTTTCAAAATTAAAAATAAAAAGGATTCTGTGTGGCAATTGTGTTCTCTGTGAATAATATTAGCCCGAGAGAGTAACTGGGGCTTCCTAGTGGCTCGGTTCTGCCTGCAATTCAGGGGACCCAGATTCAATTCCTGGGTCAGGAAGATCCCCTGGAGAAGGGAATGACAGCCCACTCCAGTATTCTTGCCAGAAGAATTCCATGGAGAGAGGAGCCTGAAGGGCTCCCATGGACAGAGGAGCAAAGAATCAGACATGACTGAGTGACTAAAACTTTCACTTTCTTCCAAGAGAGCAACAAAGATTTTCAGAAAACTGCCTAAATTAATATATATGACAACATTTCTCACTGCTGTCAGTAAAAATGTCTATGATGAAATCTCCTTGCTTTGAAGTCTTATCACATGTCACATCTCAGGCTGGAAAGCTTATGTGAGTTGGACTATTTGTTGCAGACTTGGACACAATTGAGTGACTGACACTTTCCGCTTCTCTTCACATTATATATAAACGAAGAAACTCAAAGACATATAATCCTCACTATCAGCTTTTTTAATTTAACTCATAGCTTTCTAGTTCATTGCTGTAATCTGATCACATGTAGCATCACAAATTCCTGGCTAACAAATCACTCCAAATCTTAGTGGTTTAAAACAATAATCACTTGTCACTTTGCATGGATGTAGCATTCATCTTAGTAGGTCTGCTGATCTTGGCTGGGCTCACTCATGTGTCTGATGTCAACTTCTGGGTTGGCTGAGTACTGGATGATGCAACATATCTTCAGCAGGACAGCTCAGGTCTAGCCGCGTGTCTCATCCTCTGCAGCTTAATCCACACGTGTTCTTGAGGTTGTGCAGGGGTCCAAGAAAGAAAGTGAAATACCCAAGTGCTTTTTCAAAGCTCTGTTTGGGTCAATAACTACCTGTCCAAAGCTACAATCAGTGGAGGCAAGCACTACCACAGACGCGAGGAAGTGTGAAAACTTCAGGATATTAGTAGGACCCATCTACCATACATGCTTATAAGTACTCATGGTTTTTCTTGTAGCCTTATAAGAATATTTACTAAATTGGTCAACTTCAAAAACCATTTTATTATTATTCAGTTTGTGACTCTATGTTATCTGTGGTACAAATAACATTCTTTATTCAGTTCCCGGACTGTTACATTTTATTCCCCACTGTTAATAATAGAAGCTCTGAAGTGAGTTTACCCAGCTCCACAATTCCAGGAATCTACTGTTCGTAAATATCAAACAGACAGGGAGAAAGTAGTCCTATCCACTTTGGCCTTATGTGTTGGAGGGATGCTGGCTGTCAGTAGAAGTTCCAACTTCCAATTTTGAAACAAGTATGATTGGTGGGGTTACACTTCCGTGCTACATTTTCCTCAAGATTGAACTGAGCTCCTGCTGGGAGGATTGGTGTCCTTATTCAAACATTTTCTCCAGGTGTCATTAGACTCAGAATATTGGAGAAAGGCTTGCTCTTTGATGAAGACCCTAGGAAACCCTACTGAGAGTAAGCACATGGATAATTTATGTGCAGCTCACAAATCAAACATGGTTTGTAGGCCTACAAGGATTCTTTAAATAAGAGTTTCAGGACAGAATTTATCAGAAGCAGCCTTATTGCATACTTGGAAGAGATAACCAAGGTTAGTCAGCTTCTGGCTTTTACATTTGATATAATTCAGATGACTGTGATTTTGCCAAAGTTATAAATAACCAACAGAACCTTGAAACATTTTATCATGAAGTATAAGTTTTATGTCTTCTACTTTGGTAGATTTTACAAATGCCAACTAGAAGCAGCCATTAGGGAGAAAACACATGGATCCAAATAATTTTTTCTTCCTACTCTCTTGAGTGACCCTTTATATACGGAAAAAAATACATTACCATTATTTTAAAGGACTGAAGTGCAGCAGTCAGTCCTTTAAAAGCATATACAAATACTTCTAGAAAACATGAGACATTACACAAAATGCAACTCAAAGCAGAATCAGTTCCCAATATTTAAGGAATTGATTTCAACATGTAAAGAATTGTGAACTGGTATAAATTTTCCCCCAATAATTAATAATACACTTGGCAAAAATTATTTTTAAAAAATAAAAAGAGAAAAAGGCTGAGATCAGCCAACCATCGGCAACTTTATATGGTCAGAAAAAGCAGTAACTCTTAGGATGCTTAATAGTGAATTAGGCCTGTGTTTTTAAAAAAATTCTAGCAAACAGAATCCAACAACATATTAAAAAGATCACATATCATGACCAAGTGGGCTTTATCCCAGGAATGCAAGGATTCTTTAATATCTGCAAATCAAGCAATATAATACAGCACATTAACAAATTGAAAGATAAAAACCATATGATTATCTCAAAAGATGCAGAAAAAGCCTTTGACAAAATTCAACATCCA
The DNA here is from genome assembly GCF_029407905.1 of Bubalus kerabau. Classification (NCBI taxonomy): domain Eukaryota; kingdom Metazoa; phylum Chordata; class Mammalia; order Artiodactyla; family Bovidae; genus Bubalus; species Bubalus kerabau. The sequence continues at coordinate 1,327,215 of NC_073636.1, forward strand.
TTTATGATAAAAACTCTCCAGAAAGCAGGAATAGAAGGAACATACCTCAACATAATAAAAGCTATATATGACAAACCCACAGCAAACATTATCCTCAATGGTGAAAAATTGAAAGCATTTCCCCTAAAGTCAGGAACAAGACAAGGGTGCCCACTCTCACCACTACTATTCAACATAGTTTTCGAAGTTTTGACCACAGCAATCAGAGCAGAAAAAGAAATAAAAGGAACCCAGATTGGAAAAGAAGAAGTAAAACTCTCACTGTTTGCAGAAGACATGATCCTCTACATAGAAAACCCTAAAGACTCCACCAGAAAATTACTAGAGCTAATCAATGAATATAGTAAAGTTGCAGGATATAAACTCAACACACAGAAATCCCTTGCATTCCTATAGACTAATAATGAGAAAATAGAAAGAGAAATTAAGGAAACAATTCCATTCACCATTGCAATGAAAAGAATAAAATACTTAGGAATACATCTACCTAATTTTATGTGTTTATTTACTTTCGGATGAGCTTCGTCTTGGTTGCTATGCGGGCTTTTCTCCAGTTGCAGGGAGTGGAGCCTACTCTCTAGCTGTGGTGTGCAGCTTCTCATTGTGGTGGCTTCTCTTGCTGTGGAGCATGGGTTTTAGGGTACGCAGGCTTCAGTAGTTGCAGTACCATGGGCTCAGTTGTTGTGGTTTCCAGAAGCACAGGCTCAATAGTGTGGTGCATGGGTTTAGTTGATCTGAGACTTGTGAGATCTTTCAGGATCAAGGATGGAACTGTGTCTCCTGCATTGGCAAGCAGATTCTTTACCTCTGAGCTACCAGGGAAGACCTGGCTTGCATTTTTAGAGGCATTTTTGAACACATGGTTTGATATTTCATATTAAAAGTATTTAAAAATGAATATGGTAATTTTCCAGGATGAAAATTTTGTTTTGTTTTGATACATTTATTCTAGCAAACAATAGGAAAATTGGGAATTAAATCATTCAATTCAGTTCAGTTCAGTTGTGTCTGACTCTTTGTGACCCCATGGACTGCAGCATGCCAGGCTTTCCCAGTTCTTCACCATCTCCCAGAACTTGTTCAAACTCATGTCCATTGGGTTAGTGATGCCATCCAACCATCTCACCTTCTGTCATCCCCTTCTCCTCCTGACTTCAATCTTTCCCAGGTTCAGGGTCTTTTCTAATGAGTCAGCTCTTCGCATCAGATGGCCAAAGTATTGGAGCTTTGGCTTCAGCAGCAGTCCTTCCAATGAATATTCAGGATTGGTTTCCTTTAAGATTGACTGACTTGATCTCCTTGCAGTCCAAGGAACTCTCAAGAGCACTTTGAGTAGTCACCAATACCAGCATTCCCGCCATATATGTACCCTCTCTTCTGTTTTGTGATGTTTGTATGTGGGCACATAAGAGTGTGTGGATGTTTGTGAATACATTCAGACACTTATAAAAATATAGAAAACAAGTGCAGTTGAGTTTATTTTCCACATACTGGCCATTTGCATTTCCTTGTGTATGGATTTCCTATTTCCTATGAATTTCAAAGGAAGACCTTATAGAAATATAAATATATAGGGATTTTTGATATATGAATAATTTAATATACTTGTATCTCTATCTGGGTTACTTAGAAATGCCTCAGAGTTCTTGCCTTGTCAGAACATAAAGAACTGTTCATCTTTTTTTAACCACCATGTAGAGTTGTTTCGGAGGAGAGATTGGAAATGTTTTATTTAACTGTTTCTTTGTATTTTATGAAAGTAGTTTCTTGTCTAATTGTAAAAATCATTTATATATCCTGAATATCTATTTAATTTGTGTGATATAGTTTCCCCTATTTTCTGACTTTTCTTTTAACTTTAATCATCATATATTTTATAATTATTTTAATAATTAACTTTAAAATTATATGATTAAAATTCATCAAACTTTCTCTGCATAGCATTTTCAGCACTTTGCCAAAGTCTTAAACATATTCTGTCACTTTTGCTATGTTTTGTTTATATATTTAGATGTAAACCCAGCTGGAAATAACTTTTGTGAGTAGGAGGTAGGGTTCCAGCTTTATTTTTTCCAGATGAAAAATCTATTTCCCAATATCATTTAGTGACTACTTCATTTCCTCACTGATGAGAGATATCACCTAATTAATACACGAAATTCTCATAGATGTATACGTATTCTTGACTCTCTAGTTTGCATGCGTGCATGCTCAGTCACTTCAGTCATGTCCAACTCTGTGACCCCATGGACTGTAGCCCGTCAGGCTCCTCTGTCCATGGGATTTCCCAGGCAAGAATACTGGAGTGGGTTGCTATGCCCTCCTCCAGGGATCAAACCCACAGAAGGATTAGGAATTTAATTATGATTCAGTTCAGTTCAGTTCAGTTGAGTTGCTCAGTCGTGTCCGACTCTTTGCGACCCCATGAATCGCAGCACCCCAGGCCTCCCTGTCCATCACCAACTCCCGGAGTTCACTCAGACTCACGTCCATCGAGTCAGTGATGACATCCAGCCATCTCATCCTCTGTCGTCCCCTTCTCCTCCTGCCCCCAATCCCTAGATTGGCAATGATTAATTATGTTCTTCGTTCATTTAACAGAGTTTACTGAGTGCCTATTATTTGCCAGTCACCCTCTCCTAAGCCCTGGGAGAAAACAGTGACTGAAACCGGCCAAATCCCTGCACTCTGGCTGCAGTGCTCTGGGTGGGTCAGGGTGCCCAAAGACGCCACAAAGCCAGTGGCTGATGACACAGCAGATCTGCAAGAGGTCAAGCTTAAAAAGTGGTGACCTTCTCTCAGGTAGTGTTTAACAATATAGATCCATTCTAGCTACACCAAAGTCTATGTAAGATACTTGTTTGTTTGTTCGTTTGTTTTAATGACCCCACATCTAAACTTCACATCAGTAACAAGCAATATGCAAAACTCTAAAACTACAAAAAAAAAAAAAAAGAAAAGGCCATGGCAAGTTCTTGGTCCCCAAACAACTTAAACTCTGGGGAGACATGAGATATAAACAAGAAAAATGATATGACATAAATAGAAAAAAGTAATAATGAATGAGCAGCTTCAAGACAGCACAGCATTAATTTTCAAGTAAATAGAATAAACCTTAAAAACCATGCCTGTTTGGGAAAGCAGATTATTGTGCTGTGGAAAGACTGAGCTAGACTCTGAACTCTGACCGTAGCCCTGGAAAGGCAAGTACGCAGACACAATGCGCATGCGGTTCCCGATCAGGGGGGCTCCTCGATCCCTTGAGTCAGTTTATCTGAAACAGAATAAATGGAGGATGTGTTATTAGAGAAAAGACCGAAAAAAACAGTGTATATAGATGGAGAGAGTTTTACACAGCTAAGAAAGGACTTTCTTGGTGGTCCAGTGATTAAGACTTCTGTGCTGCCGATCCAGGGGACATGGGTTTGATCCCTATTTAGGGTACTAAGACCCCGCATGCCATGTGGTGTGGCCAAAAGATTTTAAAAATAAATAAATTTTTTAAATTTTTTAAAATAAATAAATAGCTAAGAAGCTGGTCATATGTTATATATATTAAGGGAAACCAAGAGAAAACTTTTAAGCAGAAGGAGAATTTGTTCCCCTTGTGATTTCATAAACTGATATACCTGGAAATCTTGAAATCAGGACTGCCCAAGACAAAAGACTGTCTTTACTCATCTTTCATTTGAGAAAGTTGAAATCCTTTCTTCTCCTCAATGTGTTCCATGTTACTGGGCCAACCTTTTCTCCTGCACAGTGGCCTTCCATATTTTGATCCCTCTAGAAATACTAACTATTCTTCTCTGCTTTTCAACCCTAAAGAAAAGCAAAATGGCCTCTGTCACACGTATAATGAACCTAAAGATGATCTGTCCTCCTGACTTCTCATGTCTGCTCCTGAAAGTCACTGTCCTGTAAAACACACTGCATTTCACATAATTTGGGGATCAAGAGATAGAAAACCCTTTCCTAGAAAGTATGTGACAATATCAGCTTCTGGGGCAGCCTGGGAGAAGAGATGCTTTTTGTCTTAGGGGAATTTCAGGTCCTACAGGAGCCTCTAACATGGCTCCTTATGACCACTCTCTCTGGAGTTTCATGACTGATGTAATCCTTCTTTTGAGTGTGGGCCGGGCTCAGTGACTTGCTTGCAACTAACTGGATGTGGCATAAGTGACAGGATATCACTTCTGAGATTTAGCTACAAAAGATTAAGTTTCAACTTGCTTATCCATTCTGGCTTTCTCTTGCTCATTGGCAAGCCAATGCCACGTTGTCAGCTGCCCTAGAAAGAAGCCTGAGTGAAGAACTCAAGAAGGACTCTGTCCAACAACCTGGAACAGAATCCTATCAGCAACCATACAAGCAAATTCTCCCCCAGTGGAGCTCTGACTCATAACAGGATTGCAGCCCTGTGAGAAACCTTAAGATGGAAGACCAATTAAACCACACACAGATTCCTGACTCACAGAATCTGTGAGATAATAAAGGTTTATTGCCTAAAGACTTATTACCTAAATTGGGGATAATTTGTTATGCAGCATAGATAACCAACACAGGCCACCTCACAGTGGAAAATTCTGTGGGTATTGTAAAGTATCCAGAATCTTGGGATAGGAAAATACTTTGAAATCAACTAGCTCCATGCCCCATTAAATGTTTGAGAATCTCTATAAAATTTCTGCTAATGATGGCTAAAGCACACTTGAATACCTCCCCTGTTCTGAGCATTTTAGTATGATTTTCAGTTGGGTTTGGAAATTCCCCTGTAATAATGATAAAATTTCATATGTCTGTGATCAACTGTTATTGGGATAAAGCAAATTATATTATTGATTAAGGCTGATAGAAAAAGTATGCTATTTAGGAGAAAGTCTAATGAGTTTTTCTGTAGTCATGTTTCCTGTGTAAAACATGTCCCTTCCAGAAAATGGAAATGGAAAACGGTAACATAATCATGCTCTGAAAAACATGATAGAGAGTAAAAAATGAATTATCAACAGAATGGTAATAAATACCCACAACTATTTTTTAAAACAGACAAAACATATGTGATAAGTTTGCCTAGACATGTCAATGATTTCGCTTCTTTAGGATGAAAATTTATACAATAGTAATCCAGATCAGACTATTCAATGAACTTGTCCTTGTTAATAACAAGCCTCAGACAGCTGCAATGCATCTTGGATTCCTACAGCTTTTCCCAATTACATTACTAACCAATTGAAGTCATACACCAAATGTGGTAAAGCAATTCATTCAATAGCAGCTGGAAAAGATTGGTAGCTTAAATAGACTCTAAAGATAATTTAACTGGGAAGGACACTTGAAGGAAGGCCACATTCCTGCTTGATTTATGTAGCTGAGGCTGTTGAGAGCCTGCTTTTTCTCCCATGGTACTCAACTCTACACTAGGAAAGCTATTTAGTGCAAACACCTGCTGCTCTCTGCCTGTTAGCTTTCTTTCTGGCCCATGCTCTTGGCAAGCCAGAAATGCCAGAGGGAGAATAATGTTCTGGATGCAAAGTCCAACTTATGTTGGCACAGAGATTGGAAGACAGATGCACAATCTCCCTTGCCGCTCTGTTGGCATAATTCTAATATGTATTCTACGCTGTTTCCAAGAGTTCTCCAGCTACACTGAAGAAACAGTTACCCACAGTGGTAACTTATTTGATGATGTAAACTTTATTGCCTGATTTCCCACTCTGTGTCAGTTCCCTATACCACTATCAGTGTTTACTGCTGCCGCTGCTAAGTCACTTCAGTCGTGTCCAATTTTGTGTGACCCCATAGACGGCAGCCACCAGGCTCCCCCGTCCCTGGGATTCTCCAGGCAAGAACACTGGAGTGGGTTGCCATTTCCTTCTCCAATGCATGAAAGTGAAAAGTGAAAGTGAAGTCGCTTAGTCGTGTCTGACTCTTAGCGATCCCATGGACTGCAGCCTACCAGGCTCCTCATCCATGGGATTTTCCAGGCGAAGTACTGGAGTGGGGTGCCATGAGATAACATCTAATAACAATCTGTTCCTGGGGCCATCCATATCTGGACTCAACTCCATGTCTCAGGTTCAGTTGCTGGTTGGATTCAAATCACATCTCAGGAACCCAACCTGACACCTTATTTGGCAATTTTGCACGCTTAAATCAGATTCTACATTCTGAAAGAATTTGGGGAAGTTTTAAACCCTCTGAAATGTTTCAAAATAGGGCGTACAAAAAGCTGTAAGTTTTCTTCATTTAGGAGCCAAATTCAGACTCGGTATGTCACCTTGATGTATTTATTAATTTTTGATACATTTTCTCTTTCCTATCTTTAATTTTGAGGTGATCCCAGAAGGCCAACTGTTTTTGCTTCAGCAGAGATTTCCAGCATGGTCTCTAAACTTGCATGAAACTGAGGGTAAATATACGATTCCTCAACCCAAGAGAACTGCGGATTGACAAAAACATGGTTCACAACACACAAAAAAATCTAACTTACTAAAAACTTACATGAGTCAGGAAACATGCTAAGTGCTTTATATATGATTACTTATTCTATGGCTAATAAGTCTTGAACTCTAGATACTGTTCTTACTGGACATTTTTTTTAATATATAAATTCACTGTTTACATGAAAACTGCACATATTTACAATGTGCAGTATTTTAAGTTTGCATATATCCATGAAACCATTACCACAACCTAGATACCCACATCCCTAGAAGTTTCTTCAAGATTTTTTATAAAGATTATTAAAAAATACTTTTTTATAAGGATTATTTCCTTCTCCATTCCTTACCTCTTCTCTTCCTCAGAAAATAGTCACTATAGATTAGTTTGCATTTACTAGAATCTTATATAAATGAAATAATACAGAATATATTATTTTACAACATGATGTCTTTCACTTATGGCTATTTGGGGATGCATTCATATCTTGTGTATGTCTATAATTCTTTCCTTTCCACTGCTGAGCTTAATCCATTATGTGAATATCCTACAATATGTTTGTCCGTTCATTATTGAAAGATACTTGAGCTCTTTCCAGCTTTAGATATTCAGTTAAGTTGGGTTCAGTCCCTCAGTCATGTCCGGCTCTTTGCGACCCTGTGGACTGCAGCATGCCAGGCCTCCCTGTCCATCACCAATTCCCGGAGTTTACTCAGGTTCATGTGCATTGAGTTCATGATGCCATCCAACCATCTCATCCTCTATCAACCCCTTCTCCTCCCACCTTCAACCTTTCCCAGCATCAGGGTCTTTTCAAATGAGTCAGTCCTGCTTATCAGGTGGCCAAAGTATTGGAGCTTCAATTCAGCTTCAGCATCAGTCCTTCCAATGAATATTCAGGGCTGATTTCCTTTAGGATAGACTGGTTGGATCTCCTTGCAGTCCAAGGGACTGTCAAGAGTCTTCTCCAACACCACTGTTCGAAAGCATCAATTCTTCGGTGCTCAGCTTTATTTATAGTCCAACTCTCACATCCATACATGGCTACTGGAAAAACCAAAGCTTGGACTAGACACACATTTGTTAGCACATTTGTTAGATATTACAAATGGGAGCGTTTATGTTGTTGTTCAGTCACACAGTCATGACTGACTCTTTGTGACCCCATGGACTGCAGCATGCAGGTGCTTCCCTGTCTATCACAAACTCCTAGAGCTTACTCAAACTCATGTCCATTGGGTCAGTGATGCCATCCAACCGTCTCATCCTCTGTTGTCCCCTTCTCCTACTGCCTTCAATCTAGGGTTTTTTCCAGTGAGTCAACCCTTTGAATCAGGTGGCCAAGGTATTGGAGCTTCAGCCTCAGCATCAGTCCTTCCAATGAGTATTCAAGACTGATTTCCTTTAGGATTGACTGGTTTGATCTCCTCGCAATCCAAAGGACTCTCAAGAGTCTTTTCCAACACCATAGTTCAAAAGCATCAATTTTTCAGTGCTCAGACTCCTTTATGGTCCAACTCTCACATCCATACATGACTACAGGAAAAACCATAGCTTTGACTATAGAGACCTTTGTTAGCAAAGTAATGTCTCCGCTTTTTAACATGTTCTCTAGTGTGCCATAGCTTTTCTTCCAAACAGCAAGCATCTTTTAATTTCATGGTTGCAGTCACCATCTGCAGCAATTTTGAAGCTCAAGAAAATGAAGCCTTTCACTGTTTCCATTGTTTTCCCATATTTGCCATGAACTGACAGAACTGAATGCCATGATGTTATTTTTTGAATGTTGAGTTTTAAACTAGCTTTTCCACTTTCAGCTTTCACCTTCATCAAGAAGTTCCCTTTCACTTTCTGCCATAAGAGTCGTGTCATCTGCATATATGAGTTTATTTATATTTCTCCTGGCAATATTGATTGCAGCTTGTGCTCCATCCAGCCCAGTATTTCGCATGATGTACTCTGCATATAAGTTAAGTAAGCAAGTACAACCTTGATGTACTCCTTTCCCAATTTTGAACCAGTTCATCATTCCATGTCTTGTTCTAACTGTTGCTTCTTGGCCTAAAAGAGGTTTCTCAGGAGGCAGGTAAGGTATTCTAGTATTCCCATCTCTTTAAGAATTTTCCACAGTTTGCTGTGATTCACAGAGTCAAAGGCTTTAGTGTAGTCAATGAAGCAGATGTTTGTCTGGAATCCCTTGCTTTTTCTATGACACAGTCAATGTTGGCAATATGATCTCTGCTTCCTCTGTCTTTTCTAAATCCAGCTTATATATCTGGAAGTTCTTGGTTCACACACTGTTGAAGTCTAGGTTGAAGAAATTGAACATTAACTTGCTAGCATGTGAAATGAACACAATTTCACAGTAGTTTGAACATTCTTTGGCATTGTCCTTCTTTAGCACTGAAATGAAAACTGACCTTTGCTAGTCCATTAGCTACCGCTGAGTTTTCCAAATTTGCTGGCATATTGAGTGCAGCACTTTCACAGCATCATCTTTTAGAATCTGAAATAGCTCAGCTGGAATTCCATCACCTCCACTAGCTTTGTTGGTAGTGATGCTTCCTAAGGCCCAGATGACTTCACACTCCAGGATGCCTGGCTCTAGGTTAGTGACCACACCACTGTGAGTATCTGGGTCATTAGGACCTTTTTTGTATAGCTCTTCTGTGTATTCTTGCCACCTCTTCTTAATCTTTCTGATTCTGTTAGGTCCTTACCGTTTCTATCCTTTATGTGCCCATCATTACATGAAATCTTTCCCATTCTATTGTTTTCTGCTATTTCTTTGCACTGTTCACTTAGGAAGACTTTCTTATCTCTCCTTGCTATTCTTTGGAACTCTGCACTCAGATGGATATATCTTTCCTTTTCTCCTTTGCCTTTCACTTTTCTTCTTTTCTCAGCTTTTGTAAGACATCCTCAGACAACCATTTTGCCCCTTTACCTCTCTTTTTCTTGGGGATGGTTTTGATCACCGCCTCCTGTGCAATGTTGTGAACTTCCGTCCATAGTTCTTCAGACACTCCGTCTATCAGATCTAATCCCTTGAATCTGTCACTTTCACACTATAATTTTGATTTAGGTCATACCTGAGTGGCCTTGTGGTTTTTCCCTTCTTTCTTCAGTTTAAATCTGAATTTGGCAATAAGTAGTTCATTATCTAAGCCACAGTCAGCTCCCAGTCTTTATTTTGCTAACTGTATAGAGCTTCTCCATCTTCAGCTGCAAAGAATATAATAATTCGGTACTGACCATCCAGTGATGTCCATGTGTAGAGTCTTCTTGTGTTGTTGGAAGAGGGTGCTTGCTATGACTAGTGGCATTCTCTTGGCAAAACTGTTAGCCTTTGCCCTGCTTCGTTTTGTACTCCAAGGCCAAACTTGCCTCTTACTCCGGTTATCTCTTGACTTCCTACTTTTGCATTCCAGTCCCCTATGATAATAAGGACACCTTTTTTGTTGTTGTTAGTTCTAGATGGTCTTGTGTGTCTTCATAGAACTGTTCAGCTTCACCTTCTTCGGTATTAGCGGTTGGTGCATAGACTTGGATTACAGTGATGTTGAATGGTTTGCCTTGGAAGCAAACTGTTGTTTTTGAGATTGCACCCAAGCACTGCATTTTGGACTCTTTTGTTGACTATGAGGGCTACTCCATTTCTCCTATGGGATTCTTGCCCACAGTAGTAGATATAATGGCCATCTGAGTTAAATTTGCCCATTCTGGTCCATTTTGGTTCACTGATTCCTAAAATGTAGATGTTCACTCTTGACATCTTCTGTTTGACCACTTCAAATTCACCTTGATTCATGGACCTGACATTCCAGATTCCTGTGCAGTATTGTTCTTTATAACAGTGGACTTTACTTTCACCACCAGACATGTCCACGACTGGGCGTTGTTTCTGCTTTGACTCAGCCTCTTCATTCTTTCTGGAGTTATTTCTCCACTCTTCTCCAGTAGCATATTGGGCACCTACCGCCCTGGGAAGTTCATCTTTCAGTGTCATATCTTTTTGCCTTTTCATACTGTTCATGGGGTTCTTGAGGCAGAATGCTGAACTGGTTTGCCATTCCTTTCTCCAGTGTACCATGTTTTGCCAGAACTCTCCATCATGATCCATCCATCTTGGGTAGCCCTACACAGCATGGCTCATGGTTTCATTAATGTTAGATAAGACTGTGATCCATGTGATCAGTTTGGTGCATTTGCTGTGATTGTGGTTTTCATTCTGTCTGCCCTTTGATTCATGAGGATAAGAGGCTTGTGGAAACTTCCTGATGTGAGGGACTTGCTTTAGGGGAAACTGGGTCTTGCTCTGGTGGGCATGGCTATGCACAGTAGATTTTTAATCCAATTATCTGCTGACTGGTGGGGCTGTGTTTCCTCATAGCCTGTAGTTAAGGCCAAACTCTGGTAGGGGTAATGGCAGTAATGGTGACCTCCTTCAAAAGGACTTACGCCAGCACACTGAGGCTCCCAGGACTGTTGTAGTCAGTACCCCTGGCTCCGTGGCAGGCCACTGTTGATCCATACCTCTGCCAGCGACTCCTGGACACTCATAGGTAAGTCTGGTTCAGGCTCTTGTGGGGTCACTGCTCCTTTCTACTGGGTCCTGGTATGCACAAGGTTTTGTTTGTGCCCTCCAAATGTCTGTTTCCCCAGTCCTGTATTAGTTCTGTAATCAAATCCCACTGACCTTCAAAGTCAAATTCCCTGGGGATTCTAAGTCCCTTTGCCAGACCCCCAGGTTGGGAAATCTGTTGTGTGCCCTAGAACTTTTGCAATACTCTGAGAACTTCTTTGGTATAATTGTTCTCCAGTTTCTGGGTCATCTGCTCAAAGGCTGTATCATGGAGCTCATGACCTGCTGCATCTCCAGCTCTGCTGCAGCCAGAGCCCCTGTCCCCCTGGAAGGCTATTGCTGACCCGTGCCTCTGCAGCAGACACTCAGATACTCAAAGACAGATCTGGCTCAGTCTCTTTGGAAGTCACTGCTCTTTTCCCTGGGTCCTGGTACACACGAGGGTTTGTTTGCTCCCTCTGAGGGTCTCTGGAGGGTATTAGATTTGATTTTAAATGCAGTTGTGCTCCTCCTACCATCTTGTTGGGGCTTCTGCTTTGCCCTTGGACCTGGGGTATCTTTATTTGGTGGGATCCAACAATCTCATTCTCCTGTTGATGGTTATTCAGCAGCTAGTTGTGATTTAGGTGTTTTTACAGAAGATGACCATATGTTCTGCTCTGCCATCATCTGAGACACCGTGAACTTTTATGTACAATATCTTATATGCATTTATGCTTTCATTTCTCTTGGGCAAATAATCAGGATTGGAATAAGTGTATTGTATGACAAATGAATGTGTCATAGTTTAATAAAAGGTTATTTTATGTTTTATATTCCACCAGCAATGTATGAGCATTGTAGTTTTTTCACATTCTCACCAGTACTTCATATAATTAGACTTTTTATTTCCAGCAATTCTTGCAAGTGTGCTGTGCTATCCTATTATAGCTTTAATTTGCCTTTCTCTAATGACTAATAACATTGAGCATCTTTCCATATGCTTATTTCATGCACCTTCTATGTATCTTCTGTGATGAGGTGTCTGTTCAAATAATTTGCCCACTTTAATTTGGTTAGGTGTTTTATAGTTTGGGTTTCAGGATAATTTACTTATTCTAGATACAAATCCTTTATCAGATATATGATTGGCAAACATTTTCTCACAGCTTGTGGTTTATCTTTTTATTCTCTTAAAACTGTCCTTTGAAGACAAAAAATTTTAATTTTGGTAAAGTTCAATTTATAAATTTTTAATAGATTATTCTTTAGGTATATTATTTAAGAACTCATTGCCTACCCTAAAAGCATAAAGATTTCCTCCTATAGTCTCTCTTACAAGTTTAAAATTTTTAAGCTTATCATTGCAGTCTACAGTTCATTTTGTGTTTATTTTTATATGTGGTAAGACATATGAATCAAAGTTTAGTGTTTGCATATCCAATTGAGCCAGTACTATTTCTTAAAAAAAAAGTTTCTCCACTGATTTGTTTTTTCACTTGTTCCTAAAATCAGTTGTCAATATGTGTATGGATGTCTTTATGCAGTTTTTATTTCAATGCATTGATCTAACACAAGACTTTGTCAACTATTATAGCTTTATGAGTATTAATATAGAGTTAGTCCTTAATTTTGCTCTTGTTTCTCCATTATTTTGACTATTCTACACCTTCTCATATGAATTTTAAAGTCACTGTCAATTTCTCCAAAGAAGTCTGCTATATTGGTACTGCATTGAGTCCATTCATCAAATTAGAAAAAAAATTATCTTAACAATATTGAGTCTTCTGATCCATTAACATGAGATGTCTGTCTTTCCATATATTTAGGTCTTTTTAATTTCACTTAGGAATATTTTCTAATTAAATCTGTAGTTTTCAGTGATTAGGATTTCTGCATATTTTGTCAGTCTTATCCCCAAGAATTTAATATTTTGATGCTATTCTAAATGGTGTTATTTAATTTCAATTTCTGATTATTAATTACTAGCATGTTAGTCTTAGTCACTCAGTAATGTCTGATTCTTTGCCACCTAATGGACTGCAGCATGCCAAGTTCCTCTGTTATCACTCACCTAGAGCCAGACTTGGACATGAGTTTGGGTGAACTCCAGGAGTTAGTGATGGACAGGGAGACCTGGCATGCTGCAATTCATGGGGTCGCAAACAGTCGGACATGACTGAGTGACTGAACCGAACTGAGAGCCAGACTTCCTGGAGTGTGAGGTCACCTGGGCCTTAAGAAGCATTACTACAAAGCTAGTGGAGACGATGGAATTCCAGCTGAGCTATTCAAATCCTAAAAGATGATGCTGTTAAAGTGCTGAGCTCAATATGTCAGCAAATTTGGAAAACTCAGCAGTGGTCACAAGACTGGAACAGGTCAATTTTGATTCAAATCCCAAAGAAGGGCAATGCCAAAGAATGTTTAAACTACTGTACACTTGCACTCATTTCACATGTTAGCAAGGTAATGCTCAAAACTCTAGCTCAAGGTAGGCTTTACTAGTACACGAACCAAGAACTCCCAGATATTCAAGCTGGATTTAGAAAAGGCAGAGGAACCAGAAGTCAAATTGCCAACTCTACTGGATCATACAGAAAGCAAGGTAATTCCAGAAATACATCTACTTCTGCTTTATTGACTACATCAAAGCCTTTGACTGTGTGCTGCTGCTGCTGCTAAGTCACTTCAGTCGTGTCTGACTCTGTGTGACCCCAGAGATGGCAGCCCACCAGGCTCCCTAGTCCCTGGGATTCTCCAGGCAAGAACACTGGAGTGGGTTGCCATTTCCTTCTCCAATGCGTGAAAGTGAAAAGTGAAAGTGAAGTCGTTCAGTCGTATCCGACTCTTCACAACCCCATGGACTGCAGCCTACCAGGCTCCTCCGCCCATGGGATTTTCCAGGCAAGAGTACGGGAGTGGGTTGCCATTTGACTGTGTAGATCAAAACAAACTGGAAAATTCTGAAAAAGATGGAAATATCAGACCACCTTACGTGCCTCCTGAGAAACCTGTATGCAGGTCCAAAGAAACAGAACAGAACATGAAACAGTGGCCTGGTTCAAATTTGGGAATTGAGTGCATTAAGGCTGTATATTGTCACCCTGCTTATTTCACTTCTGTGCAGAGTACATCATGAAAAATGCCAAGCTGGATGAATCACAAGCTGGAATCAAATTGCCGGGAGAAATATCAATAACCTCATATATGCAGATGACACCACCCTTATGGCAGAAAATGAAGAAGAACTAAAGAGTCTCTTGATGAAAGTGAAACAGGAGAGTGAAAATAATGGCTTAAAACTCAACTTAAAACTCAAAACTAAGATCATGGCATCCGGTCTCAACATATATGGCAAATAGTTGGGGAAAAAATGGAAATGATGGCAGATTTTATTTTGGAGTTTGGGCTCCAAAAACACTGTGGATAGTAACCACAGCCATGAAATTAAAAGACACTTGCTCCTTGGAAGAAAAGCCATGACAAACATAGACAGTGTACCAGAAAGCAGAGACATCACTTTGCTGACAATGTTCCATACAGTCAAAGCTATGGTTTTTCCAGTAGTCACATACTGGAGTTGTGAGAGTTGGATCATAAAGAAGGCTGAATGCTGAAGAATTGATATTTTTGAACTCTGGTGCTGGTGAAGACTCTTGAAAATCCCTTGGACAGCAAGGAGATCAAACCAATCAGTCCTAAAGAAAATCAATCCTGAATAGTCACAGGTAGGACTGATGTTGAATCTGAAGCTCCAATACTTTGGCCACCTGATACAAAAAACTTACTCATTGGAAGAGACCCTTATGCTAGCAAAGATTTAGGGCAGGAGAAGAAGGGAGCAATAGACCAAGAGACGGTTTGATGGCATCACTGATCGATGGACATGAGTTTGAGCAAACTCTGGGAGACAGTGAAATACAGGGAAGCCTGGCATGCTGCAGTCCATGAGGTCACAAAGAGTTGGACATGACTTAGCGACTAAACAACAACCAAAAGGCTCCTCTATCCATGGAATTTTCCAGGCAAGAATACTGGAGTGGGTAGTCATTCCCTTTTCCAGGGGTCTTCCCAACCCAAGGATCAAACCCAGGTTTCCTGCATTGCAGCAGATGCTTTACCCTCTGAGCCACAAGGGAAGCCCCAATTACTAGTATATAGAAATATGATTAATGTTTACCTTGATCTTATATCCTGCAACTTTGTTAAACTCATTTAGTTTGAGAAGTTTTTTTATAGATTCCTTTGAATTTTCAATACAGATTAGCTGATCTCAGAATGAAGGCAATTTTGTTTCATTCCGTCCAGTTTGAATGACTTAAACTTGTTTATCTTGTTTTATTCAGTAGATAGACTCTTCAGTGCAGTGTTGAATATAAGTGATGAGAGTGTACATCTTTGTTTTGCTCCTAATTTAAGGGAGAAAGAATTCAGTTTTCACCATTAATTATGATGTTAGCTATAGTTTTGTCATGAGTGTTCTTTACTGGGTTAGAAAACTTACCTTTTATTCCTAGTTTCCTGATTTAGATTTTATCTAATACAAATTTGTTGTGGTCCACACAGCCAAAGGCTTTGGCATAGTCAATAAAGCAGAAGTAGATGTTTTTCTGGAACTCTCTTGCTTTTCTGATGACACAACGGATGTTGGCAATTTGATCTCTGGTTCCTCTGCCTTTTATAAATCCATCTTGAACATCTGGAATTTCATGGTTCACATACTGTTGAAGACTTGCTTGGAGAATTTTGAGCATTACTTTGCTAGCTTGTGAGATGAGTGCAATTGTGCGGTAATTTGAACATTCTTTGGCATTGTCCTTCTTTGTGATTGGAATGAAAACTGACCTTTTCCAGTCCTGTGGCCACTGCTGAATTTTCCAAATTTGCTGGCATATTGAGTTCAGCACTTTCACAGCATCATCTTTCAGGATTTGAAATAGCTCAACTGGAATTCCATCACCTCCACTAGCTTTGTTTATAGTGATGCTTCCTAAGGCTCACTTGACTTCACATGCCAGGATTCAGGATGCTGGGATGATGCTGGGAAAGATTGAAGGCATGGGGAGAAGGGGACAACAGATGATGAGATGGTTGGATCACATTCCTGACTCAATGGACATGAGTTTGAGTAAATCCCGAGAGTTGATGATGGACAGGGAGGCCTGGCATGCTGCAGTCCATGGGGTTGCAAAGAGTCGGACATGACTGAGCAACCGAACTGAACTAAGTACAAATTTACAGAATTTATCAATGCTTTTTCTCCCTCTATAGAGAAGAAAATGGAGCTCTTCTTTTTTAGTCTATTAATATTGATAGATTTTTAAATTTTTATTTAGTTTAATTGGAGGCTAATTACTTTACAATATTGTAGTGGGTTTTGCCATACATTGACATGAATTGGCCATGTGTCCCCCATCCTGAAACCCCTCCTATCTACCTCCCCATCCCATCCCTCAGGGTTGTCCCAGTGCACCAGCTTTGAGTTCCATATTTCATGCATCGAACTTGCACTGGTGATCTATTTCACATGTGATAATATACATGTTTCAATGCTATTCTCTCAAATCATCCCACCCTCACCTTCTCCCACAGAGTCCAAAAGACTGTTCTTTATATCTGTGTCTCTTTTGCTGTCTCTCATATAGGGTCATCATTACCATCATTCTAAACTCCATATATAAGCATTAATATACTCTAATGGTGTTTTTCTTTCTGACTTACTTCACTCTGTATAACAGGCTCCAGTTTCATCCACCTCATTAGAACTGATTCAAATGCATTCTTTTAAATAGCTGAGTAATACTCCATTGTGTATATGTACCACAGCTTTCTTATCCATTCATCTGCTGATGGGCATCTAGGTTGCTTCCATGTCCTAGCTATTGTAAACAGTGCTGCAATGAACATTGGGGTACATGTGTCTCTTTCCCTTCTGGTTTCCTTGGTGTGGATGCCCAGCAGTGGGATTGGTGGGTCATAAGGCAGGTCTATTTCCAGTTTTTTAAGGAATCTCCACACTGTTCTCCATAGTGGCTGTACTAGTTTGCATTCCCACCAACAGTGGAAGAGGGTTCCCTTTTCTCCACACCCTCTCCAGCATTTATTACTTGTAGACTTTTGGATAGCAGCCATTCTGACCCACGTGAAATGGTACCTAATTGTGGTTTTGATTTGCATTTCTCTGATAATGAGTGATGTTGAGCATCTTTTCATGTGTTTGTTAGCCATCTGTATGTCTTCTTTGGAGAAATGTCTGTTTAGTTCTTTGGCCTATTTTTTGATTGGGTCATTTGTTTTTCTGGTATTGAGCTGCATAAACTGCTTGTAAATTTTTTGAGATTAATTCTTTGTCAGTTGCTTTATTTGCTATTGTTTTCTCCCATTCTGAAGAATGTGAAAAAAGAACTTTCATTTACTATTGGTGGGAATGTAAATTGGTACCGCCATTGTAAAAAGCAGTATGGAATTTTCTTCAAAAACTAAAAATAGAACTACCATATGGCCTAGAACTTCTAATCCTGTGCATATATATGAAAAAAAAAAAAAACCTAATTCAGAAAGATACATGAGCCCCAGTGTTCACAGCATCATTATTTACAATTGTCAAGGTATGGAAGCAACCTATCTATATCCATCAGTGAATAAATGGATAGAGAAGAAGTGGTGGAATACTATTCAGCCATAAAAAGAATGAAAAATTTACCATTTGCAGCAATGTGGATAGACCTGAAAGGTATTATGCTAAGTGAAATAAGTCAGACAGAGAAACACAAATATTGTATGATATCATTTATTTGTGTTTTCTAAAAAAACACAGCTAACTAATGAATATAATGAAAAAGAAGCATGCTCACAAGTACAGAGAACAAGCTAGTGGTTACCAGTAGGGAACGGTAAAGGAGAAGTACAGTATAGTGGTACAAACTATCAGGTATAAAATAAGCTGTAAATAAATATTATACAATAGTATATAGTGTTTTACAGCAACTATAAATGGAGCATAACCTTTAAAAATAGAGAATCACTATATTGTACAACTGTAACATATAATTTTGTGCATCAATTATAATTCAATAAAAAATAAAATAAATTTTAAAAGAAAACACAGCAAAAGTTCTTGCTTATAGAAAAGAAAAAAGATGTTTAAATAAATAAGAAAGATAATCACCATATCGTTACACATGTAGTTACCATTTCCAGGATACTTGATTCTTTTCTATAGATTTATATTTCTGTCTGTAGTCATTTTTTATTTGCCTAAAGGAATTTCATTAAGACTTCCTATAGTGTGGATAAGTTGCAAGAGATTTTTTTCAGTTTTTGTTTATTTGAAAAAATATCACTATTTTACCTTCATCATTGAAAAATATTTTCCTTATGTACAAAACTCTAGGTTGATAGGATTTTTTCTTTCCTTTTTTTTTTTTTTTTTCCTTTTCTGGCATGGGGATTGGGGTGGGTAGGGAGGCTTCAGTATTTTCAAGATGTTGCTCCATTGTCTTCCCTCTTGTGTTGTTTCTGACAAGACATCTGCTAAGTTAATTTAGTTTCCTTACACAGAACATGTTCTTTTTTTTTTTTCCCTCTTGCTGCTTTTAAGGTTTTATCTTTATTACTGATTTAGAGCAATTTGATTATGCTGTACCTAGGTATACTTTTAAAAATATTTCTTTAACTTGTTCACTGAGCTTATTGGATTTGTTTTGTTTAGTATTCTTCAAGTTGGGAAAAATGTCAACTTTTCTGTCTTTGAATAGCCTCGCCCTCCTTGGAGTCTCTGTTCACACATACAAGTAGGGCAACTGACTTTGTTCCATGGCTCATTGATGCTATTTTCAAGTTTGTTTTTATTTCCTCTCTTGGTATTTCATTGTGGATAATTTCCACTGTTATATCTTTTAGTCTCTAACATTTTATTCTGCAATGTTGAATCTGCTGTTAATCTCATCCAGTGTATTTTTCATCTCAGACACTATAGTTTTTATTCCTGGATTTTTAATTTAATCTTTTACATCTTTTATTTTTCTACTTACCTTTTCAAATGTATGGGAACTATGTCTATGTCCTTCTCTACTATTTCTAACACTTGTATCAGTTCTAGATCCATTTCAATGGATTAATTTTTCTTCTTATGATGAATATTACTTTCCTGGTTATTTTCCTACCTAGGAATTTTAATTGGATGCTTCATACTGATTTCAGTTTTACCTTTTTGGGGATGCTAAAATGTTTTATATTACTTGAAATATATTTGAATTTTATTCTGGAAGAAAGTTACTTGAAAACAGATTATTTTTTTAGGATCTTGCTTTTATAATTTGGTGTATTCATGGGATATTTAGTCTAGGGCTAAGTATTCCCGACTACTAAGGCCTACTACTAAGTACCTTCTAAGTACTGAACCCAATGTCTTGTCCTGTGAAGCTGGAGGTAGTTGGTACAGCTACTATTACCAGTCCTGAATGAACGCCAAACAAGGTTAATGTTAACCCTTTCATATGATTTTTTTCCTGACCTTGGGTAATTCCTTTTTATGCACATATTGATTGATGCTCTGCTGAATATTCAAGGGAGGTCCTCTACATATCTCCAGGGTTCTCTTTCTGTTCTCTTTCTGCAGCTCACCCCTTTACAGTGCTCTGTCAAGAGATGTGAAGCCAACTTATTCTCAGCTATCTCACCAATTCACAGAATCTGTTGGACCCTCCTGGGTTTCTCCTTCCCTGTGCCAGAATATGGAAATTCTCTCAAGGCTGTAAACTGGGTCCATTACAAAGCTCATCTTTTTTTGTTGTTTTGTTTCATGTCTCTTGAGGATTACCATTGTTGGGTTTCTGATGCCACTGTCTTGAAAACCATCACTTGTCTATTTTTTCCAGTTGTTTCATTATTTCTGATGGAAAGATAAATCTAGTCCTTTTATTTCATCATCTTTGCTAGAAGCAGAATAAGGAATAAGTAATTTCTTACTATAATTTAGCAAATGAATAAACTGAAACAAAGGTAATAATTTCTTCAAGTGGTAAAACCAGAATTCAAACATAGATTTTCAGACTCCAGAGCATTAATTCTTGACCCCTACTCCCTACAAAATATGTAAATAGTATTCCAGAGCTTGCCACCTAGTTAGCACTCAACAAGTAGTCCTTATTTTAATATAATAACAAAAACTATTACATTGAAGTAAAAAATTTTAATGGAACCAGAAATATGATTTTAAGGATCAGATTAGTTATATACAGGCAAGGGATTCTAGATCTTATAAACAAATTATGTGAAATTTGTGAAAAAGTAAGTAATTCAAGTGTAGACTTTAAAAAATTGTTTTGAAATAGCTAAGTTTGACCAAGAAGAAATAGATCTAAATCCTAGCACAATGGATTCAGATTAAACTTTAAGAAATTTTTATTTTTGAACATTTAAGAACTCTTGGGTTACTGAAAGTTGTGAATCTGGGATCTCTCTCTATATATATATATATGTATGTGTATATATATAGAAAGAGATCTAAAATGGATTTCTCCAATTAGTTTTCTGCTGAAAGTCACTGTTTTTAATCTTATCAGAACTGACTTTTGAGAAATGGGCCAACATTTCTGATTAGTTCACTTTGGGGAAATATGTGAATGAGAGGGCCTGGTGATTATCAGAGTTAAGAGGAAAAAAGAAGGTAGACGTCACCAATAATCTATTGTCACATATTTTTTATTTTTAAAAATGGGCATCTTTATCATTTTGTTTCTGAAGCATGTATATAAAAGTTTGTACTGAATTAGTACTTACATTTCCCAAACCACAAAAGGCTGATAAACCTAGAAGTGGCATCTTAAAATCTCTTCTAGCCCTACGCTTCTATCTGATTAATTCTAACCATTTCTCATAACTTGCTGTAGCTGACAGCTAATACTTTGCATTTGCCAGCTGATAAAGTGATGTTTATTGCAAACCTTGAAGTAGAAAAGTATATGAAATAGCTCCTCTTTTTCATCCCTTGTTGCCTCCATATAGCTAGAGAAGCTTGCCTAGTGCCTGGTACAGAGTAGGTGCTAGGTGCCTAATATTTGGCCCCTTATGTTTCTAGAAATGAACATTTGAGGGGATAAGAATATTACTGGAGGAGAGTATAATGTGAAATTTGAGAGAAAGGAAAAGAGTAAGGGAGGACAGTGTACCGTGGCTCAAAATAATTTAGCATTCACTCAGAAACAGGAAAACAGGCAGAAGGTGTAGATAAAACAGTGGAGAATATAAGGAATCTGTTTTTCTTTTGGATCAAGTTAACAACTTATCCAAAAACCCTAAATGGAAGGAAATAGTTAATAAGCATGGTTAGCCACCATATCAACTGACACACAGGACAATCTTTATTTTCAAACTACTTTGGAGGCTACTGAATCAAGAAAAGCAATGCAAGGCTGAAGATTTCAACAGGATTGGGGAGCATGAAGGAGAGATGAAAGTGGAAGTGTGGTCGCTTGGTCGTGTCCAGCTCTTCGTGATCCCATGGACTTCCATATTCTTTTGTCCATGGAATTCTCCAGGCAAGAATACTGGAGTGGGTTGCCATTCCTTTCTCCAGGGGATCTTCCTGATCCAGGGATTGAACCTGGGTCTTCCAAAATGTAGGAAGATTCTTTACTGTCTGAGTTACCAGGGAAGCCCTGAAGGAGAGATAATTATATTTAAAAAGTAGATATTTCTGGATAAATGATAGGTCAGGCTTGGACAACAGATGCCTTCCCCATCTTTGGTGATTCTATGTGACTCTAATGTGTGGGGTTTTTTGTTTTTTTTGTTTTTTTTTTCTAATTTACTTACTAATGCTTTAAAAAAAATGTTTTGCATATTTAACATCACTGAAACAGGAATTGAGTATGTAAAATACTCCAAATAGTTAAAGGACTATCTACATATTTTATCAGACAATTTTATGCAGTGAGCATAAACCTTCTATTACTTTTTCCTTTTCTTTAAAAAAAGAACTACTTTCAAATATTTTGTATCAACATCTCATGATTCCTCAGATGAGATTCACTCTTTCTTTTGGAATTTATTACTAGTTTCATTTGCAAGCCCACTGTACTGAATGGATTTTAACTCACATCTGTAGTCCTCTTGTGTTTTTTTTCACCTATTCAGGAAATAGAAATATGATTTTTGTAGGCAATGGTTTTGTTATCTGTAACTCCCAGAAGACACAGTTCCTTAGATATTCTAAGTATTTCATCACAGTCCCAACCAATGCACATTTAGGAGTGAACTGAGTGTCCACTTGAGCAAGATATTTCTGTGGTTGCAAAAATTATTCTGGAGAAATTACATTTTCCTCCTCCTTCTTATCATTTAATAGCATGCTTTGAAGTGCATACACTTTAAGGGGAGATACGCTCTCTGTCCAATGGGGTTAGTGCTGAAAGGGCCCCCACTGACCTTTTTCCATCAAACCAACATCCACTCTTTTTCTAAACTCATTTTTTTTTTTAAGAAATCATAGATGTATTTGACTCTGTATTGGAAAATAAATGGTATCCAGGGCTGAGTGACTTAGCAAACAAATGGTGCATGGAAATTGCAAAGCCATCTACTCTCTTGAATTGTCTCACAAAATTGGTTTAATGGGAACGAGATGACAATTAACTTTTTCCAATTATCATTTCTCTAATTCAACATTTGGTTGCTGAGTGTCAAAGGGAGCACCACAAATCATTCAGGGGTCAACAATTAAACTCCGTGACTAGAGTTTTAATGATATCACTTTCTCTTTTTAAAATGAATTTGATAATCTTTTAATGTGCCTACTTCCTTTTTAAAATATCAGGGCAGTGGGCAGTGCCTCTCATTTATTCCAAAAACACAAGGGAAAGATAGCTTTAAATCCTATGGCTTCAAAGAACTCTTATATCTTTGTCGAGATGAGAAGAACCACTGAGAACATGGCATTTGAGAACATGGTATTTGAGATCAAGAAAAACTAGATCTGACTCTCAGTTCTTTCCATCCTAGCTGTGACATAATAGGCAAGTTGCATTGTCTCTGGTTCCTATGTAACTGGCTATTTTTTAGAGCTGCAATGAGGATTAGATGAACATGTAAAGTGCCTGAGAATGTATAAATTAACACATGTAGTGTCTGAGAAGGCAATGGCACCCCTCTCCAGTACTCTTGCCTGGGAAATCCCATGGATGGAGGAGCCTGGTAGGCTGCAGTCCATGGGGTCACGAAGAGTCAGACACAACTGAGAGACTTCACTTTCATGCATTGGAGAAGGAAATGGAAAACCACTCCAATGTTCTTGCCTGGAGAATCCCAGGGACGGGGGAGCCTGGTGGGCTGCCGTTTATGGGGTCGCACAGAGTCGGACACGACTGAAGCAACTTAGCAGCAGCAGCAGCAGCAGCAGCAGCAGTGTCTGAGAATGAATATCAATTCCTTCTGTTTTCATGGTAAAGCACATACTGTGAGTTTGAATCATGTTATCTGTCAGTGGTGGAAGAATCAGGGAAGTATCAATACATATCTTCCCAGATTTATGACTTAAAGTGATGTATAGGCTAATTTAATATTACAAGGAATATTGTCCTCTCTTAGTAGATGTTTTCCCAAGGAACTTGTATAATTCATCTTAGTATTTCTCACCCATCACAGTCCTAAAAGCAACTAACTGCTATGGTACATATAGAAAAACTGGGAAAAAAACATATCTATTCCTTGAACTAGAGCTTAGCAGATACTTCGAATCTTGCTAGGCTACCTAGAAGCATGCTCTGATTCAACTCTAGCAGGTCCTAAAACCATACCCTATCCTCAAAATTTGCAATATTCAACATTTTGATGCCCAAATCAGTAAAACAGTTTGTGCATACCATCTTTAAAATAAACTTATTTGTAAATGACATATATGCTCTTTCATACTAACACAGTACACACATTTTAAAGCATAGATATCAAAATGAATCCGCCACAGGTATACATGTGTTCCCCATCCTGAACCCTCCTCCCTCCTCCCTCATTTTGATATTTGGCAAATCTAATACAGTTATGTAAAGTTTAAAAATAAAATAAAATTAAAAAAATAAAAAATAAAAAAATAAACATAAAAATCCTTAAAATAAATAAATAAATAAATAAAGCATAGATAAAAAACAAGTGAAATGGAAGTGTTGGGGGAAACACTAATTGAAACCACCCGTCCTAGCCAGGCACCGCAGCAGCCATTTGTATGTGATTTTAGCACAGGAGGTCCTGGTTACGAACACAGAATGGCAAGCCACCACTAACTAGAAGAATTTGGAAAAGATCAAAAGTAGATGCCAGTCCACATTTTCTACCAATTCATCTTTACTGAGCAGTGCTTGGTCCTTGGAAGGAAAGCTATGACAAACCTAGGGAACATATTAAAAAGCAGAGAATACTTTACCAACAAAGGTCCATATAGCCAAAGCTATGGTTTTTCCAGTAGTCATGTATGGATGTGAGAATTGGACTATAAAGAAGGCTGAGTGCTGAAGAACTGATGCTTTTGAACTGTGGTGTTGGAGAAGACTCTTAAGAGGCCCTTGGACTTCAAGGAGATCAAACCAGTCAATTGTAAAGGAAATTGGTCCTGAATAGTCATTGGAAGGACTGATGCGGGGCAGTACTTTGGCCACCTGATGTGAAGAACTGACTCATTGGAAAAGATCCTGATGCTGGGAAACATTGAAGGCAGGAGGAGAGGGGTGTGACAGAGGATGAGATGGTTGGATGGCATCACTGACTCAATGGACATGAGTTTGAGTAAGCTCTGGGAGTTGGTGATGGACAGGGAAGCCTGGTATGCTGTAGCCCATGGGGTCACAAAGAACTGGACACAACTGAGTGACTGAAGTGAACTGAACTGAGCTTGCATATGCTACCAGGAAGAGCCCTGAGTCAGAATGATTGGCCAGAGACAACCTAGAAACTAATCCTGTCACCAAACACCCAAGATGGTGAGCCACATGGCAGAGCAGCCCTCCTGATTTCCCTTACCCTGCTGCTCTCCTCCCAGGTGCCCTACCCAGTAAAGTCTCTTGCTCTGTCAGCACCTGTTTCTCCCCAGACAGTTGATTTCCAAGTGTTAGACAAGAGCCCATTCTCAGGCACTAAAAGGGGTCCCTCTTTCCGGGACAAGAGTTCAGGCCTTTTCTTGCCAAGTTCCAACAGATCATCCTGTGCTGTCCTTGGTGTGCCTTCCATGTGGTGTGAGACCTGTTGCTTTGCTTGTTGCAACTTGCCCCATGGTGGAGCACGCATGAGACAGGGCAGTGGATGCTGGAGACTAGCATTGCTTTTTATCAGCCATACCTGCAGCATGGCAGGTTCTCCTGACTTCATTTTACAGGCAGCTGAGTCGGGTTCCTTTACTTTGTCAACAAGGACTGGAGGAAACTGGACTTTTGGCCCAGGACCAGCCAACTCTTTTGTTGGCTTTATACTTTTCTAATCAAACATTACATCGTGTCCTTCGAGATTTACAAAATTGGCTTGAATTCCCACTCCGAGTCTTATGTAAATGTTCTTTCCCTCCCTAATATTTCCACAAGTTTCCAGGGAGGGTTTATAGCCTCACAGTTAGCAGTTAGCCACTTTCTTATTTGTGAAATTCTGTCTTAGAGTTTACTCTTGTAACTCAGCAGGGCTTCTCTTCTCTCACCTTGTGCCCCTCAGGGGAGGATAGGGGTCACTAGCATAGGACACAATTGTAACAACTGAAGAGGGTGTTACATCACAGCACAGAAGAGCAGATATTTATAATTAAATATTGCCATCCTGTGATCTTTATTTTTAGATTCCCTTAGTCCTTATCTAAGGACTGAAGGTCTTAGATATTCAGAGCTGAATTTCCTCTTAGATGTCTCTGACTTTTCACTAAAATGATATGTCAGTCTGTCTCAAGATTATCCATCCACCAACCACTATCTTGGGCAAATTTTTCAGACGTGGATTACAGTATGAGGGGGGGCCAAGACGAGACCAACCTGACAATACTTGATATAACAACTGTTGATCCTTACGTCTTTGATTGATGTTTTTGAACTGTGGTCAAAATTTTGTGGTGTTGGAGAAGACTCTTGAGAGTCCCTTGGACAGCAAGGAGATCCTAAAGGAAATGAGTCCTGAATGCTCATTGGAAGGACTGATGCTGATGCTGAAACTCCAATACTTTGGCCACCTGATGCAAAGAACTGACTCATTTGAAAAGACCCTGAGGCTGGGAAAGATTGAAGGTGGGTGGAGAAGGGGACGACAGAGGATGAGATGGTTGGATGGCATCACCGACTTAATGGACATGAGTTTGAGTAAACTCTGGGAATTGGTGATGGACAAGGAGGCCTGGTGTGGTGCAGTCCATGGGGTCGCAAAGAGTCGGACCCGACTGAGAGACTGAACTGAACTGATCCTTGTGTCACTATATTGAGGTGTCACAATCTATTGTGAAGTGAGAGCAAGTAATTTCTTACTATTGTACTGTGAATAATATTTATTATCAAGTGAGGATGGATTCAAGATTACTTCTGCAAAAAATATCATTCTTAGTTCTTTGCATTGTAATATAAATTCTAGAGTGGGAGAGAGAGGGGTAGAGTCGCAACAAGTATGTTGAGATGTGTGCATAAAAGTGGTACATCCATGAGAGTGTGCTCCTTATGTGAACATCAGCCTCATTAAGGCTTCAGCAGACAAGTGTTCTCACTTACTTAGACCAATGCATCTCCAATGTGGGGTCCGTACCCAAAGACATGAGCAAGATGATTCAAGGGGCAAAAAGGAAATATTACAGCTTATGTTGGTATTTATTTTTATCTCATGGTTTTTAAATTTGTTTTTTGAGTGTATGTAATGTCACGTGCAGAAGGGTTAAAGCAAAACCAGAAGTACTTTGACATTTCTCCTGTGAAGAGATGAGTCCTTGTTCCCTCCTCTGAATTTGAATTTACTTTACATTAATAGAGCGTGGCAGAGGGAAGACTATGCAACTCCCAGGCTAGGTCACAAAAGGCCATGCAGCTTATATCTAGTTTGCTGAAACATTTGCCCTGGCAAACCTGAGCCACTGTGGAAACCACTATGCTATGAGGGAGCCCAAGTTATAAAACACCCTGATCTTTCAAAAGTATCAGCTGAGCTCAGACAAGGCACCAGGCGTATGATTAAAGAAGTCTTCTGATGATTCCAGACACAGGCAACTGAATTTCCCAATTGAAACTCCAAACATTACAGAGCAAAGAGAGACCATCATTCCCCATCCAAGTTCCTGATGCCAGGGTACAAGAGCATAAAAAAATGCTATCTTATATTATTAGGTTTTGTGACAGTTTTTATTTTTTTTTGTGACAGTTTTTAATGCAATAACTGATCTGAATAAAAATGTATAAATATATTAGTACATAGACAGATATGTTGTGATGGTATATGAAAACAAACAAACAAAAAAAAACAATTTTTACTGATGGAGTTCAAGGCCAAAATATTTGAAGATTACTGAAGCTAGACATTAGATAGTGATCGTGGGCATACAGACACTAAAGATAAGAAGTTTGCATAACCAGATAGTCTAGTTTGATCCAACTACAGAGCTGAACAGCAAAGAGAAAATACAGTAAATTGGTCAAATAAGTGGTCAGAAATCAAACTGGACAAATGTAAGAATCAAAGTCTCCATAGAGTTTAGATAAATGCAATTACATAGGTGAAGTAGGCAAAATATTTCAGATAATTTGAGGTGACCTGGAGACCTAGAGGAAAATTTCAGTTCCATTAAGAGCTCCCATGGAATGTCTGTTAGGGTAGAAATGTAGAAATAAACATCAGGCCAGTGAGGAAGCGGAAGTCAGTAGTGAATGCACCAAACTGGAAATGAGGACTGAAAGTCAGCACTAAGTTAGGATTTTCTTGATCAGAAGAGACCTGTTACTTTCTCCTCCGACTCTGCACATTTCCTTCAAAGTATTAAGACAATTCACCCACCATAAAGTTTACCCATTAAAAGTGTACAATTCAGTGGTTTTCTGTATATTCACAAGTTGTACAATTGTTATCACTATTTGATTCCAGAATATTTTCATCATACCCTGCCCCCAACCCACAAAAAAACCCTTTGAAAATGTTAAAGTGGGAAGAACTGGAATTGATCTGTTTGGTTTTAACATTTTTTTATGCAGGTACAGTAGTCAAGACTGTGGTGTTGACAGAAGAATAGATGTATAGCTCAATGGGCCAGAATAGAGATACAATATGAATTTGATTTTGACAAACTTGTAAAAGCAGTTCAGTGGAAGAAGAAAAGCCTTTTCCATAAATGTTGTTAAAGCCATAGGCAAAACATTCATAAGCAAAAGAAAAATAAAATGATATAAAAACTTTAATTTAAACTTCACATTTTATTATGAAATTGCATCAAAACTGATCACAGACAAATATAAAATGTAAATCTATAAAATTTTAGATAAAAATTATGAGAGAATCTTTGGGATCTAGGGCTAAGCAAAGAGTTCTTAGACCAAAAAAAAAATCATAAATTTGACTTCATTAAACACTGAAAAACAGTGCTAAGAGGATATAAAGTTAAGCTATAGGATGGCAGAAAATATTTGTAAATCATACATCTTAGTCCATTCGGGCTGCTATAAGAAAAACACAGACTGTATGGCTTATAAAAAGCTGAAATTTATTGCTCATAATCTTGGAGGCTGAAAGTCTCAGATCAGGGGACCAGTAGAGTATAGTCAGGTCACATATCAAAGGACTAGTTAGTATCTAGGCTATATAAAGACCACTAAAAATTCAAAAATAAAAGACCAAGCAATCCAATTAGAATACAGTCTAAAGATATGAAGAAACATTGGTGCTTTGCAGCCTTGGGGGTTTACTCAGTGAAATTTTAAACTGGCTCCTGTTCTAGGAGATCAAAGAGAAGAGACAGACTACTCTAGATCCGTAGGTGTCAGGGTTTGTGGATTTTTTAAAAACATTTTTTTAGTTGAAGCATAATTCATTTACAATGTTGTGTTAGTTTCATGTATACAGCAAAGTGATTCAGTTATACATGTACACATACATATGTGTGTGTGCTGGTACACATATATATTCTTTTTTAGATTATTTTGCATTATAGGCTACTAAAATATAGGCTACTATAATATAGGCTACTATATTCAATATAATTTTTGTGCTATACAGTTCAGTTCAGTCAGTCATGTCCGACTCTTTGCAACCTCATGGACTCTAGCACGCCAGGCTACTCTGTCCATCACCAACTCCCAGAGCCTACTCAAACTCAAGTCCATCTCATTGGTGATGCCATCCAGCCATCTCATCCTCTGTCATCCCCTTTTCCTCCTGCCTTCAACCTTTCCCAGCATCAAGGTCTTTTCCAATGAGTCAGTTCTTCACATCAAGTGGCGAAAGTATTGGAGTTTCAGCTTCAGCATCAGTGCTTCCAATGAATATTCAGGACTGATTTCTTTTAGGATGGACTGGTTGGATTTCCTTGCAGTCCGAGGGACTCTCAAGAGTCTTCTCCAACACCACAGTTCAAAAGCATCAATTCTTTGGTGCTCAGCTTTCTTTATAATCCAACTCTCACATCCATACATGACTACTGGAAAAACCATAGCCTTGACTAAACGGACCTTTGTTGGTAATGTCTCTGCTTTTTAGTATGCTGTCTAGGTTGGTCATAGCTTTTCTTCCAAGGAGCAAGCATCTTTTAATTTCATGGCTGCAGTCACCATCTGCAGTGATTTTGGAGCCCCCCAAAATAAAGTCTCTCACTGTTTCCATTGTTTCCCCATCTATTTGCCATCATGTGATGGGACTGGATGCCATGGTCTTAGTTTTCTGAATGTTGAGTTTGAAGCCAACTTTTTCACTCTCCTCTTTCACTTTCATCAAGAGGCTCTTTAGTTCTTCTTCACTTTCTGCCATAAGGGTGGTGTCATCTGCGTATCTGAGGTGCTATACAGTAGGTCTTTATTGTTTATCTATTTTATATATAGTAGTGTGTATATGTTAATCCCAAACCCCTAATTTAGCTCTCCCTCCCTCCTCCAGCTATTCCTTTTGGTAGCCATAAGTTTATTTTCTGTCTTTATTTGTATTTTGTAAATATATTCATTTGCATCATTTTTAAGATTCCACATATAAGTGATATTTTATGATATTTGTATTTCTCTGTCTTACTTCATGTAATAGGATAATATCCAGATCCATCCATGTTGCTACAAATGGCATTGTTTCATTCATTTTATGGCTGAGTAATATTCCATTGTGTGTATGTGTGTATATACACGCACACAAACATATACCACACTCATCTGTTGATGGACATTTAGGTTGCTTCATGTCTTGGATATTGTAAATAAGTGAACATTGGGGTGAATGTATCTTTTTGAATCAGACTTTTCACCTTTTCCAGATATACACCCAAGAGTGGGATTGTGTGATCATATGATAGCTCTATCTTTTAGATTTCTAAGGAATCTGCATACTGTTTTCCATAGTGGTGGCTGTGTTAATTTACATTCCCACCAACAGTATAAGAGGTTGCTTTTCCCTCAACACTCTGTTCAAGTAGGTGTTTGTGTTTAATAAGCAAAGAACTTACACATGAAGATTTCTTGGACCATCACAAGATAAGTAGGTCTGCACCTGCCTGCCAGAATCTTAAGAATTTGTGTAGATGCCTTAACCAAGTTCAATCATGTATCCAGCCCTAATGGTCTCAATGACATGTTTGTCTCTTAAGGTTGTGACCTTGAAGTGGCTTCTAGTGCAGAAACGGTGGGTGAAACACACTGTAAGCATAAAGGAGGGAGTAAGCAGCCCGGTCCAGTGTGACTTTGACCTAGCAGTCGTGTCCTTTTAGCGACCTCCTCCAGCAGGCATTGAATTAAAAAGATATACAGATGGCAAATAGGCACATAAAAAGATGTTCAACATCACTAGCCATTAGGAAAATACAAATTAAAAATCCAATGGACTGTCATTAGAGGACTATCATAATGACTAAAATAAAAAATTTTGATAACACCAAATGCTGTTAATAATGGAAAGAAGTTAGATCACTCAGCTGTTGCTGAATGGAATGTAAAATAGTGTATCTACTCATGGAAAGAGTGTGTTAGTTTTGTAAAAAACCAAACATGCAACAACTATACAATCCTGCAATTTTATTCTTTGGTATTTGTCCCAGAAAAGAAAAGACTTATGTGTATACAAAAACCTGTACACAAATGCATATAACAACTTTATTCATAATAGCATAACACAAGGCAGATTTTCAACAGGTGAATGGCTATATACTTTGTTATATATCCACACTATGAAATGCTGCTCAACAATTAAACTATTGATACATGCAGCCTTTCCAGGTGGCTCCATGGTACAGAATTTGCCTGCAATGCAAGAGATGTGGGTTTGATCCCTGCTTAGCGAAGACCCTCTAGAAGGGAATGACAACCTACTCCAGTATTCTTTCCTGAGAAATCCTGTGGACAGAGAAGCCTGCGGGGCTATAGTCCATGGGGCTGCAAAGAGTCAGAGACAATCAAGCACGTAAGCACACGCTGATACGTGTCACAACCTGGGTGGATCTCCATGATATCATGCTGAAGGGAAACAGCCAATCCCCAAAGGTTTTATATGATATGATTCTACTATATAATATTCTTGAAAAAAATTTATAGAAATGGAGTACAGATTAGTGGTTGCAAGGGTTAAGGAAATGGTGGAGTTAGGAGGTAAGCAAGTGTGTCTACAGCAAGACAATTTGAGGGATTCTTGTGGTGATAGAAGAGCTCTGTATCTTCCCTGTATCAGTGTTAGTATTCTGGTTGTGATACTGCATTACTGTTTTCTAAGATATTACCTTTGGGGGAAATTGGGTAAAATGTACAAAGGGTTTTTTTATATTATTCTTAAAACTGGATATAAATCTACAATGGTGTCAAAAAGTTAAATTAAAAAAATATACAGATGGAACTGACATTCTTAGTTGAAGAATTGCAAGACAATTGAGCCTGGATTCGATCATGATAGCGTCAGGATGATACGATGCTTGTCAGCTTGTCACTATACAACTCATTAAGTAAAGGAGAAAAAAGAACTAACCTTTCAGCCTCACAGGTACAAAGCTTTTGTGCGAACAAAACAAATTTTTTCCTCTTATGATGCAACCCACTGGGACACTTAGCTTGGCAAAGCGAAAACAGAGTAGATTTTAGTCCCCAATAGCTAACCACATGAGGACAACAAAAGCCCTTCTGATCTTAAATGACAGGGTTTAGACACAGAACAGAAAGAGCAGTCATTCTCAAAGAGAATGGCCAATAAGAAAAGTGTTGCAAAGGAAGCATGAAATTTCAAGGGGGTTTTTTAGGATGCTATTGGTAGAAGACACTTTGCAAGGGCATTTGAACTAGCATACCTTATTAAAAGTTCCTTCACTAAGCAGTGCACACAGGCTGTTGGGGCTTTGCTTCTTTGTGACCTCATGGACTGTAGCTTACCAGGTTCCTCTGTTCATGATTTTAGGGTGGAGTTCAGTGAGAAAAATTAGAAAGTGTTTTAACAACATTCGCACTCCAGATACTCATGCGGTATTCATATCTTGTTTTAGCTATTTTAGTAAATTTATTTCTAAGCCCAGTCTTCCTCATCTATAAAATATAAAAGTATTTTATATTATAAATATTTCAAAATATAATGTTTTATATTATAATAAAAAATTATACTATAAAGTATTTGGAAAAATGGAAAACATGAAGAAATTCTCTATGAACAAGGATTTATTCCTGTACTTATATGTTCTTATATATCTACTCATTATCTTCTCTATTCCTGATCTTATATGTACTCAATAATGTTTAGAGTTATACTCAATGAAATTATCTTCTACAATTAACCGTGACAAGTATGTTTTGGAGTATTGTGTGTATCTTTTAAACCTGTGTTGTTTTAGTTGCAAACTCATAGACTAATTATAGAATTAAAGTTTTGTTATTGGTTCAAATAACTAGTTATTTCTGCCGTGATTGCCTATTATATTCTATACTGCAACTTGACTTGGGAGAAAGTTGAAAAGTTGCCTTTTTCATAGACAGACTTTTCTATTTGTGTTGCATTATAACAGATAACATTCCTGGTGTTCATACATTAGATATCGCACATCACCTGTGAAAGTTTTCTTGGATATCTTTTCAAGACATTCTACTTTATTCTTTAAGTTTCAGTGAAAATGAGAAACAGAAAACCAAAAATTTAAATTTTGTTTATTTCTTATAAAAATAATATATATATATAGAAACAAAAGTTTAAATACAATGTTACAGTGCAAATGAAAAGTAATTATTGACAAGAATAATGGAAACAAAAGCAAAAATAAACAAATGGGACTTCCTTAAAACTCAGATGCTTTTGCAAAAGCAAAGGAAACAATAAACAAAACAAAAAAACAACCCACAGATTGGGAGAAAATATTTGCAAATGATGTGACTGATAAGGGATCAGTCTCCAAAATTTACAAACAGCTTATGACACTTAATAGCATCAAAACAAACAAAAACTGACAGAAGACCTGAACAGACATTTCTTTAAAGAAGACATACAGATGGCCAAGAGGCACATGAAAAGATTCTCAGTGTCACTAGTTATCATAGGATGCAGATCAAAACTACAGCGAGACATCACCTCACCAGAATGGCCATCATCAAAAACTCCACAAACAACAAATGCTGGGGAGGGTGTGGAGAGAAGGGAACCCTCCTGCACTGTTGGCGGGAATGCAAATTGGTACACTCACTATGCAGAACAGTATGGAGGTTTCTTAAAATACTAAAAATAGAGCTACCATATGACCCTGCAATCCCAGTCCCAATCCAGAGAAAAACATGGCCCCAAAAGATACATGCACCCCAATGTTCATTGCAGCACTGTTTACAATAGCCAAGACATGGAAACAACCTAAATGTCCATCGACATATGAATGGCTAAAGAAGATGTACTTTAGCCACCTCATGCGAAGAGTTGACTCATTGGAAAAGACTCTGATGCTGGGAGGGACTGGGGGCAGGAGGAAAAGGGGATGACAGAGGATGAGATGGCTGGATGGCATCACTGACTCGATGGACGTGAGTCTGAGTGAACTCCGGGAGTTGGTGATGGACAGGGAGGCCTGGGGTGCTGCGATTCATGGGGTCGCAAAGAGTCGGACACGACTGAGCGACTGAACTGAACTGAACTGAAAGAAGATGTGGCACATATACACAATGGAATATTATTGAGCCATTAAAAGAATGAAATAAAGCTATTTTCAGCAACATAGATGGACCTAGTGAAGTAAGTGAAGTAGCTGAGTGAAGTAAGTCAGACAGAGAAGGAGAAATATCATATGACATCCTTTATAGGTGGAATCTAAAAAGATACAAATGAACTTACAAAAGAGAAAGAGACTCAGACTTAGAAAACAAACTCATAGTTGCTGTGTGGGAAGGGATAGTTACGGACTTTGGGAAGGTCATGTGCACACTACTCTATTTAAAATGGATAACCAACAAGGACCTATTGTATAGCACATGGAACTCTGCTCAATGTTATGTGCCAGCCTGGTTGGGAGTAGGGTCTGGGGGAGAATGGATACATGAATGTATATGGCTCAGTCCCTTCACTGTTCACCTAAAGCTATCACAGCATTGTTAATTGGCTATACCCCAATACGAAATATTTTTGGTGTTTAAAAAAAAATTTTTTAACTTGATTTCAGCTATTGATCTTTTTAATTTATCCAGATCTCCAGGGTGCTTTCAGGTAGAAGACTTGTGTTTTCATTTGGCAATGAGAAGTTTTTGCTATGATTTCTATGATTATTTATTTACCCTGTGGCTCCAACTCCTCATCTTCAGTTTCTGTTTTCTTTTTTGGAGGAAGACCTATTATGTAGATGTTATATTTCCTAAACTGAACTTTGATGCTTTTAACTGTGCTTTAAAATAATTTTTCTCCTTTACATTCATGGTTTTAGTATTAGCATTTTACCCAATACAGTAGCCAGAGTGAACTAGGCTTAGCATAAGTCAGGTCATGATGTTCTTACTCAAACCCTGTAGTGGGTCCCCATTTCTCTGAAAGCAAACACAGTCAATCAGTTCAGTTCAGTCACTCAGTCATGTCCGACTCTGTGACTTCATGGACTGCAGCAAGCCAGGCTTCCTTGTCCATCCCCAACTCCTGGAGCTTGCTCAAACTAATGTCCATTGAGTCAGTGATGCCATCCAACCATCTCCTCCTCTGTTGTCCCCTTCAATGTTTCCCAGCATCAGGGTCTTTTCCAGTGATTCAGTTCTTTGCATCAGGTGGCCAAAGTATTGGAGCTTCAGCTTCAGCATCAGTCCTTGGAATGAATATTCAGGACTGATTTGCTTTAGGATGGACTGGTTGGATCTCCTTGCAGTCCAAGGGACTCTCAAGAGTCTTCTCCAACACCACAGTTCAAAAGCATCAATTCTTTGGTGCTCACTCTTCTTTATGGTTCAACTTTCATGTCCATATATGACTACTGGAAAAACAATAGCTTTGACTAGAAGGACCTTTGTCGACAAAGTAATGTCTCTGCTGTTTAACATGTTCTCTAGGTTGGTCATAGCTTTTCTTCCAAGGAGCAAGTGTCTTTTAATTTCATGATTGCAGTCACCATATGCAGTGTTTTTGGAGTCCAAGAAAATAGTATGTCATTGTTTCTATTGTTTTCCCATCTATTTGCCATGAAATGATGGGACTAGATGCCATGATCTTCAATTTTTGAATGTGAGGTTTAAGCCAGCTTTTTCACTCTCCTCTTTCACTTTCATCATGAGGCTCTTTGGTTCTCTTCACTTTCTAACAAAAGGGTCATGTCATCTGCATATCTGAGGTTATTGATACTCCTTCTGGCAATTTTGATTCCAGCTGTGCTTCATCCAGTCTGGCATTTTGCATGATATACTGCATATAAGTCAAACAACCAGGGTGACAATATACAGCTTTGACACACTCCTTTCCCAATTTGGAACCAGTCTGTTCCATGTCCAGTTCTAACTGTTGCTTCTTGATCTGCATACAGATTTCTCAGGAGGCAGGTCAGGTAGTCTGGTATTCCTATCTCTTGAAGAATTGTCCACAGTTCGTTGTGATCCACACAGTTAAAGGCTTTGGCATAGTCAATAAAGCAGAAGTAGATGTATTTCTAGTTGCTTTTTCTATGATCCAGCAGATGTTGGCAATTAGATCTCTGGTTCCTCTGCCTTTTATAAATCTGGCTTGAACATCAGGAAGTTCATGGTTCACGTATTGCTGAAGCCTGGCCTGGAGAATTTTGAGCATTACTTTGCTAGCATGTGAGATGAGTGCAGTTGTGCGGTAGTTTGAGCATTCTTTGGCACTGCCTTTCTTTGGGATTGGAATGAAAACTGATTTTTTCCAGTCCTGTGGCCACTGCTGAATTTTCCAAATTTGCTGGCATTTTGAGTGCAGCACTTTTATAGCAGCACTTTTTAGGGTTTGAAATAACTCAACTGGAATTCCATCACCTCCACTAGCTTTGTTCGTAGTGATGCTTCCTAAGGCCCACTTAACCTCTCATTCCAGGATCTGGCTCTAGGTGAGTGATCACATCATCACAGTTATCTGGATCATTAAGACCTTTTTTTTTTTGTATAGTTCTTCTGTGTATTCTTGCCACCTCTTCTTAATAGCTTCTGCTTCTGTTAAGTCCATACCATTTCTGTCCTTTATTGTGCCCATCTTTGTATGGAATGTTCTCTTGGTATCTCTAATTTTCTTGAAGAGATCTCTAGTCTTTCCCATCCTATTATTTTCCTCTATTTCTTTGCATTGATTGGTGAGGAAGGCTTTCTTATCTCTCCTTGCTATTCTTTGGAACTCTGCATTCAGATGGGTATATCTTTCCCTTTCTCCTTTGCCTTTCACATCTCTTCCATTCACAGCTATTTGTAAGGCCTCCTCAGACAACCATTTTGCCTTTTACATTTATTTTTCTTGGAAATGGTCTTGATCACTGCCTCCTGGATCACTGATAGAGTGTCTGAAAAACTACGCATGGAGGTTTGTGACACTTGGAAGAGGCGGTGATCAATGCAGTCAATAATAGCCAATAAAATCTTACATGATCTTCCTCTGGTATCCGGCTTCACATCTTGCTACTCTCACCTTGTTCACCCTAATCCAGCTACATAGCCTCTTTGCTCTGTCTCTACCTTCCAAGGCACACTCCTGCCTTAGAGACTTTGTGCAAGCTCATCCCGCCCCGCTCTCTACACTCTCTCAAGTCTTTGCTTATATCTTAATTAAACAGTAAGCTGTCCCCAGTGGTCCTGTTTAAGTTGTAAAATCTTCCCCCTTCCCACAGTATTCCCAAGTTTGTTTTCATGCTCTTGAAAGTTAAAGTCACTCAGTTGTGTCCAACTTTTTGCGACCCCACGGACTGTATAGTCCATGAATTCTCCAGGCCTGAATACTGGAGTGGGTAGCCATCCCCTTCTCCAGTGAATCTTCCTGACCCAGGAATCGAACCAGAGTCTCCTGCATTGCAGGTGGATTCTTTACCAGCTGAGCCACTAGGGAAGCCCTTCCATGCTCTTATTTGTTGCCTAATACTCTGATGTTTATCTATTTATTATGTTTATATTTATTGTCTTTCTCCAGCAGCTAGAAGGTCAGTTCTGAAGGACAGTGATCTGTATCTGCGTCCACTAGTATAACTGAAGAACCTAATATGTACTATCAGAACGAGGCACATAGTAGATATTTAATAAATAGTCATTGACTGAATGTGTCTTAGAAAATTAAATGATTCTTTCTTCCAGTTCCTCAATGAAACATTTCATTCAATAGCTTTATTTTGAATTTACATGGATCCTTTCTTTTTCTCAAATTATTCATTGATCATAGTTTCCTATGTTTGTTTTACAACTGCAAAATCATCTCATATTGCTTTGAAAATAGTAAATAAAATATTTCAAAGTTCTTTTTTCTTCAAAATTTTTTAAGCAAAAAGGTGGATCTTAATTTCCAATTAATTCAGTTATTTTCATTTTAAGTTATATGGTGATATGCAATAATCAAGACTTGATTGTCACTGCCAGATATGTAAATCAACTTAGCTTAAGCAAAGAAAGGGTTTTTCTGCTCTTCCTGCTGATGTAATTGAAAAGTCCATGTGTTTATTTGGCTTAATTTATGGATGAATCATCTATCTCACTCTCCATCTTCTGAACACTCTCTATTCACAGGAGCAAGATGCCCGGGGTACATGGGAGTCTTTCCAAGTAATTGCAGCAGAATCGTTTCAGTGAAGATTTGATTGTCTTGCCTCAGGTCACATGACAAATCTTAAGCCAAACTTTGTGGCCATGTATTTGAGATTCTCTGACTCTTTTAGACCTGGATCATGTGTTCCCAGGTGAAAAGAGGTAAAAGATGAGCACCCTAACCTAAACTATGTGAATTAAGTTCTCTCAAAGAGATACTAATATTGCTTTAAGAAAGGGAAGACAAAAGTTGTGCATCAGACCTAACATCTGTGTATTTTGAGGAAAACAACTGATTCTTAATTCTTTTGTCAAATAGTTCATCTAGAAGTTTAAAGTTACAGAAGATCATTTATCTGCATAGAAAGCCACCTGAGTACAACCAGCAAACTATTTTATTAATTACTTTCTAAATTAGTTTAAGCAATGTCTTCAACTCCTATCTGGGCAGATTTATTTGTGGCTCAACAGGATTCCATTTACTTTGTGAGTTAATTTTTATCATCTATCATAAATACTGCTTGCTAAAAATGAGACTAAAGTCAAAAGTTTAGCCGTTCAAAATGTTTATTCTTACTTCTTTAAATTCTTACTTATTCTTACTTCATGCTAGTCAAAATTTTTCCTGGAGAGAAGTAATACCTAAGTTTCTGATAAAGATGGGGAGGAACTAACACTATAATTATTTCATTTTAAAAGGATAGGGCTTCGCTGGTCGCTCAGCAGTAACGAATCTGCCTGCAATACAGGAGATACAGCAGAGGTGTGAGTTTGATCCCTGGGTCAAGAAGATCAGGATGAAATAGGAAATGATGACTCACTCCAGTATTCTTGTCTGGAAAACCTTCTGTACAGAGGAGCCTGGTGGATTACAGTACAGGAGGTCATAAAAAGTCATAAAAGGATAAGGAGTAAAGCAGATGACATAATGATAACATGATAGTAATACTTCTACTAATAACTTTACTGTTGAATATTCTTAATTCTTTCAAAGTGTTTTCACTCATAGTACCAAATAACTTGTTTTCTCATCTCATGAAATCAGCAGGACAAATATCATTGTGTTCGTTTACCGAACAAGGATACTGAAGGTCACGTAGGTAAACATAACATATATAAACCATCACATATTTGCTCATATTGTAGTCAAGATCTTTATGTCTCTACCTCACCTGTTTGGATAATGAGCTTCACAGGGGTGGATATCTTGCATTTATTTTTGTATTCCCAGATCCTAGCCAGTGCCTGGCATATGTCAGATGACTAGAAAAAAATTTTCAAAGTAGAATTTAATTGCCTGTGGTCACAAAACTAAGTCACATAAGACTAGGATGAAAACCAAGTTTTTGTGCTTTTCAGTACAGCATGTAAATGGCTCATTAAATTGCAATCAATGTCACATATGTTTCAAAATAAATGAACACAATAACCTTGAGTGGGTCTATCGAGATGCCATGCAACAAAGAGTGAGTCAGGGGTCCCAGCAGGAAGTAGATGACACACTCAAGCTGAGTAAATGGGGAGGGCTGATAAAAGGATTATTACATTATTATTATAAAGGTCAAGGAAGAAAACAAAGGAGAGTGCAGGACACTGGGCCAAGTGATCAGAACTGGGAGTTTCTACCACTCCTAGACCTGGAGAGGTAAAGAGGAGCTCCTGGAACCCATGGGGAGAGCATCACATAAGGGCAACTAAGCAGGAGTGGGCTCTTCAGGAGATGGAGCCAGCTAACTCACAGAGATCTAGGAGGCAGGGGACAGGAGAATAAACGCCCTGACTTCACTTTCCTTTCTTCCTCGCATTGCATCCTGGTGTATACCACGGCAGAAGCCAGAAAATGAAGAAAAAGGTATTTTTTTTTAATTTAAATTTATCTTAATCGGAGGCTAATTACTTTACAATATTGTATTGGTTCTGCCACACATCAACATGAATCTACCACGGGCGTACACGTGTTCCCCATCCTGAACCCCCCTCCCACCTCCCTCCCCGTACCATCCCTCCGGGTCATCCCAGTGCACCAGCCCCAAGCATCCTGTATCCTGCATCGAACCTGGACTGGCGATTCATTTCTTATATGATATTTTACATGTTTCAGTGCCATTCCCCCAAATCGTCCCACCCTCGCCCTCTCCCACAGAGTCCAAAAGACTGTTCTATACATCTGTGTCTCTTTTGCTGTCTCGCATACAGGGTTATCCTTACCGTCTTTTTAAATTCCATATATATGCGTTAGTATACTGTATTGGTGTTTTTCTTTCACTCTGTATAATAGGCTCCAGTTTCATCTACCTCTTTCTGTTGATAAATCTGTCCTGATTAACACCCGGAGGGCCAGGGCGGAGGGCAGGAAGGAGGATGGGGAGGGGGTCCGAGGAGGTCAACAGAAGACAGCGCGGAGCACCTGTCGCCCCCAGTCTTCCGGGACAGAGTGAAGCTGTCATGAGTACTCAGCCTCCGCCTGCTGGAGACTGGGGAAGCCAGTGTACTCGGAAGGGTGTGCTGTGCTAACGAGGCTGGTGCCACGCTTTGGAAGAGTGACTCGTTCTTGTCGAGGAGCATAAACAGATGGGGTCCGCGGTTTAACTCACCACTTCCATGGTGTGCGGCTGTCAGTTGCGGCTACAGTCCTGGGTTCCAGAGAGTTGCAGGCCGTAATCTGCACTGCAGATCTTCCAAAGAACAACTGGCATACTCTTTGCCCAGTAACTACAGGCACAATCTAGCCACACTACTAGTATCAAAGGATAGTCTTCATTAATTGAATATGACAGTGCATTTACCCCTCTTTTTTAGAGAGAACAAAATACTTATTCAAAGATTGTTCTGACGATGAACTCCAAACAATACACACCACAGAAGCCAATGAATCAGTTTGGTCTATTGCTTCATGAATAGATTCTTCTGTGTGGTGTGTCCAAATGAGTCTGAGCTTGAAAATTCTCAACACCGCTCATCCAGCAGTAGTCTCCCCTTTAACTTACTCAGCGTGACTTTTCCTCTTGGACCATGATGATCTCAGCTGTGTTGGTGTGCAACGTGTGCACACAGAATATTAAGGAAGTGATCTGAATAAATCTCTTTCAAACAAAGGGTCAGACTCAAGCTTCTGGTAACAATGTCTAAAAGTGGGATAAAATACATCTGGTTCCACCACTGTATGACCTGTGAACTTGTTACCTCTGCAAAGTTGGGTATTTCTATCTATGGATAGGAAACATTTATTTTCCATTCCTGCATCCCCAGGGTTTGGAAGTCTCTAAAGTGCTACCTAATTATAAGATAATATAACTGCATAATACATAGTTATTAAATAATCTATAGTTATTAAACATCAATTTTAAATATTTGAAAGGGTTTACATTTGCCTTTTGTTTTCTCCAGAATACTGCCTGGGGTTCATGAAGTAGCAATGTCTTAATTAAAATACAGGAAATGTACTTTTATTTTAACCAGTCATGAAAGTTACATGATAAAGGAAAATTACTTTACTTTTAAGATTTAGACTTTCTTTCTATGTGAGAAATAAAGGTAATCAGAATTTATTTCCTGAACTTTCTCTAGAACCAGAAGTGCTTTTAAAAAAATTAAGTCATAAAAATGAAAGTTACTTTTTAGGTTAGTGCAGATGATGAGTCATAATATTTGAAACATCAGTTTATTTTCATGTTGCGTTAAGTACTGTTGTGTTACTGTTGATCAATATTAGAGTCAGGATTCTAATCAGTGAAAATGGAATCTTTCAGCATTTCTAAAAAGAAAATATGAAATTCATGACCTAAGTGACTTTGGTCAAGTGGAAGAAACCTGGATTTGCAAAGAGAAAGAATACTAAAGACATATATATATATAAGTTTTTAATAAGTTTAGCAAAATTTTGGTTTACAAGCTAGGGGTATGTGTACTCATAATTTATCTATTGCTGCTACAATTGTGTGTTATAAACCACTTCAAAACCCAGTGGTTTAAAAAAGCAGACATTTATGATTGCTTTTGAGTATGGGGTCAGCTGGCTTGGCTGGACACACTCATGTCTGCAGTCAGCTATGGGTTGGGAGGCAACTGTGTTGACCTTGGCAGGGGTCTAATGCATGTTTGGAGGTGGACTGGCTCTAAGCTGTTTTGGATAGGTTCAGCTGGAATGATTAAGCTTTTCTTCATTGGTTTCTTCCATGCATCTAGCAGCTAAATGGGGCTTATTTTCATCATGGCTAGACAGGGTTGAGGCTTGGGCTCAAAAGTGGTTTATTGCCACTTCTGCATATTTTATTTTTTGGGCAAAGCAAGTTACAATGCCAAGCTAGATTTGAGGGGTAGATAAAGACTCCACTGCTGGATGGGAGAAGCTCCAAAATCACACTGCAGTGTACAGACACAGGGGGAGTGAGAGAATTGGGGCCATTTTGGCATTCGGCCTTCCATACTACTCAACCTAAATTGTCTTGTGAGCAATAATTAAGGGCTTATAAACATCTGGAAGGTTTCAGAATTTGGACATTGCTATGCCAACATGCCACTGCAACAAGCGATCTGCATGCACAAAGCCAAATTTGTACTTAGAGGGATAAAACATGTCATCTATTTTTATGGATGTACAAGTTTGGCTGACTTACATTTTCTAACATCTGGAATATTTCACTTGTGCAACCTAAGCAATCAAATAAGATACAGTAACTGGTGGTGTGACACCTTTCTCTGCCACCTTTATGACAGGATAATTCTTAAGACTATTTATTTTATGTATTGGATTTAATTTTCAGAATAAACATATGTCATTTTCTGAAAACTTCCATCTCACTTGCTTATTTTTTAGAGGGAGGAAAGTTATCTTTACTTAATCATATTTGGAAATGCAGGCCTTTGTACAAAGGGTGGCTATATAGTGCAATCATTCATAGCTTAACACTAAAAGGTGTGTGTGTAGACGGGGAAGCTGGTGGATTATTTGCAAGCCTTTGCTTCTTCAGTGTAGACACTTTCTTCATTTAAATATGGAGCTTCAAAGAGGAATTTAGATCAATGGAAATAACATATTTTTGCTTGGCCTTTGTTAATAGTTTTTTGCCTGTATCTTCATAAATATGGACAAAATAAAATTAAAAATATTATTA
Source organism: Bubalus kerabau (assembly GCF_029407905.1). Classification (NCBI taxonomy): domain Eukaryota; kingdom Metazoa; phylum Chordata; class Mammalia; order Artiodactyla; family Bovidae; genus Bubalus; species Bubalus kerabau. The sequence goes on from NC_073636.1 coordinate 1,370,657, forward strand.
GGGTTCATCTACAGATGAAAGGGTAAAGAAGCTGTGGTACATGTAGAAATGGAATACTACTCAGCCATAAAAAGGAACACATTTGAGTCAGTTCTAATGAGGTGGATAAACCTAGAGCCTATTATACAGAGTGAAGTGAGTCAGAAACAGAAATATAAATATCATATACTGATGCATATGTATGGAATCTAGAAAGATGGTACTGATGAATTTATTTCAGAGCAGCAGTGGAGAAACAGACAGAGAGAACAGACCTATGGACACGAGGAGGTGGGGGAGGGAGAGGGTGAGATGGATGGGGAGAGTAACATGGAAACTTACAATTCCATATGTAGACTAGATAGCCAGTTAGAACTTTCTGTGTGACTCAGGGAATTCACCAGAGGCTCTGTGACAACCTAGAGGGGTGGGATGGGGAGGGAGGCTCAAGAGGGAGGGGACGTGGGTGTACCTATGGCTGATCCTTGTTGATGTCTGACAGAAAACAACACAATTCTGTAAAGCTATTATCCTTCATTAAGGATATTAGCTATTACTATTACATTAAGGATAATAAAGCTATTATCCTTTATTAAAAAATAAAGTGGTAAAAATATTATTAGGAAAGTAAAACTAGATAATTATAATAAATCCAGCTAAATCAGATATAAACTATTATATATAGGATGGATAAACAACAAAGTCCTATTGTATTGCACAGGGAACTATGTCTAACATCTTGTGATAAAACATAATTGGAAAAGAATATGAAAAAATACATATATGTATAACTGAGTCACTTTGCTCTATAGCAGAAATTAAACACAACATTGTAAATCAACTATACTTCAATGAAATAAAAAAAAACAAATCAAAGCAGAAAATTTTAAATTATATAATTGAGAAAACAGTGATTATAACCCCACTGATGGTTTTAGATATTTCAAAATACAGCCTGGCCATGGTCATTCCTAAGAGAGAGTTTGAAATTATAATAAAATATAGTAGTAAATATAATAAATTAAAATAAAATATAGTATAATAAAATATATAAAGTAGGAATAAGACTTTCATGTTATTCTTCAACCTACAGGGCTTTTACTCATTCTAGTCAGGATTAAAAATGTCAGATAGTGTATATAACATACACTTGGTGGGTTGTATGAGGAAACTACTGTTACTCTAATATTTCACTGTCCAAAATTCTAATTGGAATTCTTGTTTCTCTCAAATTTTCCATCTCTTCAGCTTGTTGAACTGCCTTTGAACTCAAAGGCCTGTGACAATCTACAGACTATGTTTGGGGATTAAAATCTTGTGTAGCCTTCTGTTTCAGAGTTCTGTTTGGCTTTTATTTACTGAACATTAACTGATTGTCTATTGTAACTTTTTGTTCACTGAATTCATGTATTGAGTGAGATATCTGTAGCATTTTAAAACAATAATAACCTTTAAGGATGCAGAGGAGAAAGCTGAGTTTAAGAGTTAAGTCCTAGCTCCTATGCTGCTAATTAGATGACACTGATAAGGGGGTGGGCTTCCCCAGTGATTCAGTTGGTAAAGAATCCACCTGCAATGCAAGAAACCCGGGTTTGACTCCAGGATCAGGAAGATCCCCTGGAGAAGGGCATGGCAACCCACTCCAGTATTCTTGCATGGAGAAGCCCATGGACAGAGGAGCCTGGCGGGCTACAGCCCATGGGGTCACAGAGAGTCAGCACCACGAAGTGACTAAGCATGAAAACACAAGGGAGTAGTTCACCTTCTAAACCTCATCTTCTCACATCTAAATTGGGGATAATAATGTTACTTATTTAATATGATTATTATAATAATACATGAAGTGATATACGTAAAGTCATAGTGAGCTTTCAATAAATGACGATATATAGAATTTATGCTTTGTTTAAAATACACTCATAGTAACTTGTGAAGAAATTTTTGCTTAGAAATCTGACTAACATAAGAGGAAAGACTAAAAATATTGATACTGAAGTTACACAAGGAAATATTGCAGTCTGATCACCCTACAGAGCAAGCCACATTTCCTAAGCTTTGCCTGTGATTTTGGAAGTCTTAATTAGTTTTTATTTTTCTTTGCTGCTGCTGCCATTGTTCAGTTGCTAGGTCATGTCCGATTCTTTGTGACTCTATGAACTGCAGTAAGCCAGGATCCTCTATCCTCCACTATATCCCAGAGTTTGTTCAAACTCACATCCATTGAGTCAGTGATGCCATTCAACCATCTCACCCTCTGTTGCCCCCTTCCTCCTCCTGCCTTCGATCTTTCTCAGCATCAGTGTCTTTTTCAATCAGTTGGCTCTTTGCATCAGGTGGCCAAAGTACTGGAGTTTCAGCATCAGCCCTTCCAATTAATATTCAGGGTTGACTTCCTTTAGGATGACTGGTCTGATCTCCTTGCAGTTCAAAGGACTCTCTAGAGTCTTCTCCAGCACCACAATTCAAAAGCATAAATTCTTTGTTGTTCAGCTTACTTTAATGGTTCAACTCTCACATGCATTCATCACTACTGAAAAAAAAAACATAGGTTTGACTATACGGACCTTTGTTGGCAAAGTGATGTCTCTGGTTTTTAATACACTGTCTAGGTTTGTCATAGCTTTCTTTCCAAGGAGCAAGCTTCTTTTAACTTCATGGCTGCAGTCACCATCCACAGTGATTTTGGAGCCCAAGAAAATAAAATCTGTCACTGCTTCAACTTTTTGCTCCTCTCTTTTAAATAGACCACAGCCAGAAATCACCAGATATTTGTGGGAAGTTTCTGTTATGAAAGACAGACACAAAGTAAGCAGGAGAAATAACCAGGCAGGAACAAAGACCAGCCACCAGAAGACTTTAAAAATAAAAAGTCAGTTAATACCCTGGAGGGAATTGGAAACGAAACCAAGATGCTATAAAAATGAGTATTCAGAGAACAAAAAAAGAGCTCCTTAAAAGTCACAAAATGATAGCAAGAGGAAAACTGGAACAGAAGAGAGAAGGAAGGTAAAGTTAGAAAATACCACAGAATGTAAAACAAAAAGATAAAGCAGGCAGAGAGAAAAGATAAGAAAATTACACAAACAACCCAGAAAATGCAATATTCAAGATAGGAGGTGTTTCAGAAGGAGAGAAATTAAGATGTGGAAGTAATAAATAAAAACATTTAGAACATTTCTCAGAATTACAACACCGTTTTTAAAATTGAAAGAACTCAATGGATGCCCAGTGTAGTGAATAAAAATAACCCAAACCAAAGTCCAAAATTCCTGTAAATTCAGAACATTGAGGGCAGAGAGAAAGTCCAACAAATTTTAAGAAAGAAAAAAAAAATTATTCATAAGGAAAATCAAGAAAGAGAACTAGCTTTTAATGCTGGAAGCTATAAGACAAACCCTTCCAAATTCTGAGAGGAATAATTTCTAAATTAGAATTTTCTGTTCAGCCAAAATATCAATTAAGTTTGAAGGGTGGAATGAAAACATCAAAATGTTTGTACATATCAGGTCCCAAATAATATATCTCTCTTCCATACTTTCCCAGGAAGCGCATAAACATAAAATTCTTGAAACCAAAGGGTTAAGCAAAAATGAGGAAGAAAAGAATTGGAAGTTCCAGCACAGTAACAAGGCAAAGGTAATCCACTCTCAACCTTCTGAAGAAGAAGCCGGAGAAGATAGTGGAACAAAGATCTGGACAGAGGATTCAGATTGGAGAGGGTCAGAAGTCCCGGGGACAACATTTTCATGAAAAAGATTGTAAGACTGTCAACATGTTTCCACATGTCATGAGATGTCAGCAACTGAGGCTGTAACTATATGGAGTTAGCAATAAGTAAAAAAACAATCTGACCAAATGATAAAACAAGGTATAGGGAAAATAATATTGTGCAGGAAATGAAAAGCAATTATGACAGTTGCTTGACTCAGCTATGATTATAATATGTATATATATATACACACTCACATATGTATGATTAGTATTCATAACATAAACATGAATATAACATATTTCATAACATAAATATGAAATATAAAGCTAACCAAAGTTAAGATATACCTACATTTATAGTGGGATAATGACGGCAGAGGAAAGATGAGGAAAGGATGATAAAAAGCAAATTCCTTATCTTCCATACTGAGAAGTCAACAGATAGGGGACAGAGTGAATCAATTAGTCATGATCAAAATGTACTGTTCAATGATACGCAGCTAACTGTCAAAAGAATCAGATGACACGACTAAAAGTACTTACATTTGAAGAGAGGGAAATTGGGTGGGGTTGGGACAGGAAGTTGCGTCTATGAGAAGCTCTATAAATTCACTGGGCACTTAAAAACAGAGTTTGTGTAATTTGATGAACATAAAATCTAAGTAAAAGCAATGTATCCATGACATTGCTTTTATGGGAAAATGAAGACAAATATTTCCCCAAATAAGCAGGTTTTTGAGAGTTTTTAAACATGAACATTCTCTCTGTCTCTCACACACACACAGATATTCATCACTATCACCAAGCAATTACTAGTATTTTCTAGTCATGAAACATATATTCCCCCTATGTGTGAGCACTACAGTTCTTTGTCTAACTTTTGTCTGTAGATTTAATCTCACACTCTTGGGAACCCAAACCTGCCAAGCAACTTTATAGCTAAGGCTGTCCCCAAGAAGCAGTGACCAACCTTTTTTTGCCATTTCTCTGGAATAAAAAACAATTATGCAAATATAGAACATATTTTATTATTTAAAAAATGCTTCCAAAAATGAAGCAAGGTAATAATTGATCTCATCAAAATTTATATGCCTTTGCCTAAATGAAGGATCAGAAATTAAATGCATACAAAGGAGACAAATCATTATGTAAACAGAAAATCTCAATATTTAAAAATTCAAATATCAACTATTAGCAAGTAGTGCATTTTTTGGAGTAGCACTGGTTGTTTTACTATCAGAAAAAATCAATACTCCCATGCTCAGGGATGAAAAAGAGAGATTGCATCAAGACAAATAATTCTCTGACCATAGAAATTAAGCAGCATGTTAGCTTTCTCATGTGGTGCAACCTTAGTTTTCCGCAATAGCACCATTAAACATATCCTAACATCTGCAATTAGCCAGTTGATATGTTGCCCATGGAGTGTGGAGTCAACATGGATATGTTGCTCAACTTTAACAGTCCATCAAAGTTTAAAGTGTGACATTATATGAAGTTGACTTCAGCTATTCTGTAAAGAACAAATATCTCAGGAAGTGAGGCTAAAGATGTATGCCTGGAAGGCACTACGATTTAGTATTTTATGTATAATAAAATAGATTCTCCTCAATGCCAAGATATTCCTTGGGAAGAAATTGGTTACTTAGGAAGTTGGAATCAGGACTTCAGGATACTGGACAATCGCTTGCCTATGACACTGATACACTACAGAGGCACTTTAGAGCATGCATGCATGTCCTGCATGCATACCGATCCCTTGGGCTTTGGATAAAAGCACACTATGATACGGCGGTCTGAGGTGGGGCCCAAGATTCTGTATTTCTAAACAGTGCCCCAAGGCTGTTGCTGGTCTGTAGAATACAAATTGAATAGTTAGGTGCTAACTGATCTCATAAGATTCTCATTGACTAGATAGCTAAGTTTCCTATGTTGCCCTAAAAGAGAGAAAAATAAGTATAGAGTTTGAGTTTAATAGATTACCTACCACACAGCAGGAACTCAGTTTATATCTTTTAAGAGATTGTGCTATCCTTGGGTAAGTATGGAGTTGAAGAGAAACCCCAGAGAACGTATGTTAGCCATATTTAGTGAGAATTGAACTCTGTATTTCTATATGCTGGGTGCATATATTTATTCAAATTTATTTAATAACACTGAGAAGTGCTATTTTAACAACTGAATTTCTCACATATTTGCAAGAAGGGTTAATCTGAATAATTACCAATTAGATATACCAAACATTTTATGGGAAACACGATTTTGCAAGATGATTTCCTTAGATTTTCATTACTGCAGGTTTTGCTATTGCCAGTCTGTTTTTGTTGGTAGGGGTTGTTATGGGCCACATTTTATATTCACTTATATTCACCTAGTTCAGACAGTTGCTTGTCTTCATGTATAGAATATATTTTGGTTTTGATCTGCTATATTATGTGGGCTTACTTCTTTATAGTTTATTAGTAGAATTTATTGGAGCTACACATTCCATGACACAGAGAAATAAATGGGACATTTATGATGCAATAAATGTTCAATTACTTTCAGGGAAAGGTTCAAGAAGTCTTGAATATTTTTCTTCCTATAGAACAGAAGTTTGCAGACTACAGCCTATGGGCCAAACCCAGCCTGCCACCTGTTTTGTAAAAAGAGTTTTATTGGAACACAGACACACCCATTTATGTACATACTGTCTATAGCTATTTTCAGTCTACAGGGATGGAGTTGAATAGTGATAAGATCATGTGACCCACAAAGCCTAAAATATTTACTCTTTGACCTTAAAATATTTGCCCATCAATCCTGCCATACAACTAAAGATAGTCTTCCTAATAAATTAATTTGACTAGGTGACAGGAGGGAATATTACTATCTTCAGTTGGTAAGATTAGAATTAGCATACAGGGTGATTGCAAATCTTACATTTGGAAGGTACAGTGGCAACAACATAGCTCAAATAACAAAATATGCATTTTATTTGGAAGGGGGCAGTTTCCTCCATTGTCTATTTACAAGTTAACTTTTCTTTTTAACTGTTTTCCCAAACAAAGGTGACTACTTCTTTTTAGGGCATTTTCATTTTTTTCTCTGTAGTCAAGTAAAGTGAGTGTTCTGCATCTTCAAATTTATAATCTGAATTTTAAGTAAAACATGTTCCAAGTTATTTTTCTTTTAAAATTTGTGACATAGTCACTGCCATCGGTTCCTTGGCTTAGCTGTTCTCTGCTCTTTGTACACATTTGTATAAGGGAATCTGCTATTTAATGCGTACCAGTGGAGGTAATCTATATTAGAGAAATGCATATATGTTCATAAAATATCTGTATTTAACCAATAAATACATGTACAATTTGACTCAATTTTTTATCTGCCTTAAAGTGCTAGCCTGGTACTCATTTTGTGAATACAAAATTTCAGCTCAACATTATTCTTAATCTATGATTCAGTTTGGCATTACAAAGCTGGATCGACAAAGATGTGGGATTATTTATTTATTTATGTCTTTAAAATTAAAAGGAAGCTGAAATGTATTTCTTTCCTTTCAGTCATGCTATTTAGTATGATAAAGAATGAAACCCTTATTCTGTCAATCCCCTGTATGTGTGCTCAGTTGTATCCAACTCTTTGCAACCCTGTGGACTGTAGTCTGCCAGGCTCCTCTGTCCATGGAATTTTCCAGGCAAGAATAGTGGAGTAGTTCTCCAGGGGATCTTTCCAACCCAGGGATTGAACTCGTGTTTCCTATGTCTCCTGCATTGCAGGTAGATTCTTTACTGCTGAGCCACCCAGGAAGCCCTGTCAATTCCCTAGCATATTATAATGTCAGCGTTAAAGTAAAAGATGGTATGCAAGTTAGGAAAAGCACAAGTTCACAGTCTCTGTAAATCATCATAGCTTGACATACATGGAGACATCCATCTCTAATTATGTAGCTGCTATAGTAGCATTGGGACTTATTTTTAATAAAATGCATCACTATGCCATCTCTCTTATTAACTTCACAAATACTCTTAGTATAATTCTTTTCCATGAAAACCAGTGTTCCTACCCTCATCCTGAATTGGTGGAATGACTGAAAACCATTTCTTCAGGAACAGAAACCCCGAGGAAATATATGAAAAAGCAAAAGACATTTTTTATAACCTGCTGGCACAGAGCACTGAAAGTCATTTAGAAAACTGATGAGGAACCAAACTACAGCATCAGAAGCTACTAGAGTGTTCATGTTTGCTTCTGAATCATTCAGGGCTGGTTGTGGCTGCATAGGCGGAAACCCATGCCCCCACCCCCCCACCCCCCAAATTGAAGGGATTTAAACAAGATAGAATGTTTTTTTTCTGAGTTAATATCTTGGTGGGCTTGGTGATGTGATTGTTGGAAAAACAAAGGACTTTTATCTTTTTGATCTACCTGTCTATTTTCTGACTTCCATTCTCAAGGTCACCTCATGGCTGCAAGTTCAGCCCTCAAGTAGGCATTCAATGCAGCAAGAATCAGAAAGGAGGACAGGTGAACAAAGCACACAGCCATCCCTGATTCTATGGGAGTCTGTTGCAGGAGGTCATCAAGAAGATGTGACCTGTTTAGCCACAAGCCGAATCTGAGCAATAGGAGACTTTTTACCTGTCCCATCTCCTGTCCCTGAAATGTACATTCTGCCCAACTTTCACAGTGGGAGCAGTTGTCAAGAATGCAGCCCCGGAAGGACTGAGTTGTTGAGACCATCTGGATGGGCCATATGACTGAACCCCATTAAGTATAAAGTTTACGATTCTGGTGGGCCGGTGGAGAGATCCACTCTTCTTCCAATGTCGGAGACAAACCAGGTATATAGTGGATTGGACAAAAATTTTGTTTGGTTAGTAAATATGTTGTTCAATAAAGTTCTTGGTGAAAAAAATGTCTATTACTTAAAATCAAATGAACTTTTTGGCCAATCCAATAGGTTCCCTTGCTTTTTAACCTGCCACCTACCAATCTGGAGTGTCTGCCTCGTTCTTTGGTCTCTTCCTGCCCTCTGGTTTCAAATCCTACCCCTCAACCCACCCCCTCCTCCACCCACCGCCACTGGAAACTTTTGAAATTTGGAGCCGAAGGAATCCTTCTGCTTTTGATCTCTAGGAAAATAGATACTGGATAGGCAATCAGACTCTAACAGAGACTCCATGAGGAGCATCTTTCCCCACTGTTTTTTTATGTTTTACATAATTGTATGATTGATTATAATGGAAAAGGTTGCTCTAGACCCCTAATGTGGAGCAACCATAGTGAAATGAGAGAATGCCAGAAAAGAGAAATCCAGATGGGAACCAAAGTCATGTTCTTGTTTGTTAAAAGACTGGGAAAATACAAAAAGATGGTTATCCATATATTATGTATGTCAGTGTACCAGTAAATGGTGATTGAAATCTTTCCGTAAGAAGAGGCTCAAAATTAGAGAATTTAACTTCAGTTTAATTAGGTGGAGAATTATTATCTGAAACTAGTCAGTAGGAAAAAATATTTTTTTTAATGTGAATTCATTCATTCATATATTCAAAAGCTCAAAAGTAACACATTTCCTTTAAATTCTGGTGAGGTATCCCTAGGGACCTAAAGATTGCTGGTTATGTTGATATTTGAAGTAAGAGAGGATTGGGGGGGGGGTTCTGACATTACTTTATAGAACAGAGAAGATAAAATGATTCATGAAGATTATATCTTGACCTGGGTGTCTCACCACTCTATCGGGGGGTCTGGAGATGGCAGGAGAGAAGCAGGTGAGGTGCAGTGGTTTTTCTCTGATGCTTCCTGTCCTGAGGCATTGCTTCCGTGGGCCATGCACTCTAACACCTGCATCTTCTGTGAAATTGAATTCTTAGACTGTCTCTCTTTAGATATTTTTGGATCTGTGCTTCTAATTTTTTCCCCCAAAATGCTGTTTAAGATGATCAGATTTCAGTGAAAGCTTTTACTTTAAATGAAGGATAAAATAGAGTGTAAATGAATATCAGGTCATTTTTCTTGTTTTTCAAGAAGGAAAAAAACATACCATTTTTGTAACATAACTAAAGCAATCTTAAAGCTTTTTTTTCTTTTGTGTGATAGAATTTAGAGAAAATGCATTGTGCTATTAAGAAAGGGTTCAAGCTAGAGCCCCTGGGGAAGGAAAAGCGTATCTCCAGACACTGGTGATAATTTTAAGCTGTCTTTTTTTCTTTTTTTTTTTTGAGTCCTTGCCCCATCTTAGGGTTTTACTTGATAATAGAACTCACTGAGTCAGAACCTGGCGATTTCATCACAATACCCATTCTTATCTACCGTCTAGGATGTTCAAATCTTATCTCATATTGATGTGAAATTTAATAATGGTAATAATGATGGGAATGACATTTACTTCTTAGCTTGAGTACTATAAAAGTTTAACTCTTGATAACAGAATTGTACTGTGCAAGTGGTCGCATGACCTTCAGCCTGCATCCTTCAGGGACCAGGCTGACTGAGGCTCTGTCTCTTCAACACATGATCCTCAAGGTCACTGTGGGGGTCATCTTCATTCCAGACAGGCAGGCAGGGGAAGGGCATGGAGCAGCACAGATGGAAGGTTTTACATACCAAAGACTATTTAATGTAACCCAGATGTGATTATGAGAAAGCTGGTTCTGGCCACTTTTTCCTCCATATCTCTGTGTTATTTCCAAAAAGATAGAGGAACCCAATGAAGAACTGACTCATTGGAAAAGACTTTGACGCTGGGCAAGATAGAAGGCAGGAGAAGAAGGAGATGACAGAGGATGAGATGGTTGGATGAGATCACTGACTGGATGGACATGAGTTTGAGCAAGCTCTGGGAGCTGGTGATGGACAGGGAAGCCTGGCAAGCTGCAGTCCATGGGGTTTCAAAGAGTCGGACATGAACTGAACTGAACTGAGAGGAACCCTGATGCTTGGATGCAATTAGAACTCATTTATTGGTAATGGAAAAGAATTTTTGAATTATAGAAGGTTAGAGATGAAATCGGAGAAGGCAATGGCACCCCACTCCAGTACTCTTGCCTGGGAAATCCCATGGACGGAGGAGCCTGGTAGGCTACAGTCCATGGGGTTGCTAAGAGTCGGACACGACTGAGTGCCTTCACTTTCACTTTTCACTTTCATGCATTGGAGAAGGAAATGGCAACCCACTCCAGTGTTCTTGCCTGGAGAATCCCAGGGATGGGGGAGCCTGGTGGGCTGCCGTCTATGGGGTCACACAGAGTCGGACACGACTGAAGTGACTTAGAAGAGATGAAAATGGATATGATTAAAGTTTATAGAATCAGTGCAGGGAGAAATAAGTTGACTAAATCACAGACCACAGAATTAGGATGCTGTCTTTGAATAATGCTCATAAAACATTATTCTAGAGCACACAAAGGCAATATAGTACAATTTTAGAATAATTATAAGTGCATTAACTGTTAGTGATTAGCACTGTGTGATAGAGACTAGCATACATGATTTCATTTGATATTCACAATAACTCTTCAAGATAGCATAGTGTGGTATTTAAATGTCTCCTCCAGGGCCAAGTCACCTGGGATTTATTTCTGGTTCTTCCACTTACTAGCTGGAAAAATCTTGTACATGTACTTAACCCTTCTCTGACTCAATTTTCTCTACTATAAAGTGGAGATGATAATGATAACCCAGTTCCTGAGGTTAATGTGAAGATTAATGCATTAAAAGTGTAAAACTTTAGAAGCGTGCCTGGCACATAGTAGGCCTTCATCATCATTATTAATTACTATTAATATGTAAGGCTTATGTATTTCAGAAGGGGGAAGATACTCTCCCATTGTCACACAGCTAGTCATTGGTAGAGCTGGCTTTTAGAAAGAGTCAGCTGTTCAAATCAAAACACCCTTCCTTCCCACGGTGGCATGCCTCAAGTGAGTGATGAACTGCCGAGAGATTGGGCTACATACTAGTTTTCTAGAAGAATTGGGGTTATTTACATTACACTGCAGTTCAATAGGGGAAAACTACTCAGATCTGAGTTGTTAGTTCTAGAGGTACCTAGCATGGTGGTTAAGAGTTAAGTTATCAAGTCAGATATCATAGGTCTCAAACCTGGATCCAAGTTGGGTAACCTTAAGCATGTCAAATCACTTCTCCAAGTCTCAATTTTATAACAATAAAATGGCCCCAGGCTTAAGCAATAAAGACATTTAGTGCCTCATTTATCAGGAATTCTAGAGATGTTGAAAGGGTTAACACTCTCATGAAGGACTGATCAGGCTGTTTGCCTGTTTCTAGTTGGCTGTCCTCTTTACAGGGTGATGGAGACAGATAGGATCAGGGAGTGGAACACACTCTATCTCCCTTAATCCACTGGGCATACCAGGGTCTCCTAATGGCCTTCTAAACCAACCATAGAGAAGGAGAAATGTGATTCTATAATTGGTTTAGACCAACAGACCTATCAGAGTTCATTTTCTGGGAAGAGGAGGAGCCCCCTCCCCTGAACACGTTGCTACCTGACCAAATCATGGTTTGCTTACCAAGGAAAAGAGGGTGGGAGGCTGCTGTTGCACAGTAAGTGTTATGCTGTTGGGTATCTGGGAAGTGCTTAGCCCAGTGCCCTGGCATATGGAGAATACTCAATAATGGTTAGCTTTGCCAACTCCCGAAGGCGAGCGTTCCCAAGGGCAATTCTGTGCTCTCACATAAAACAGACCTGTCTCTTGTTTTAAAAACAGAACAGAGCACTGAACTTGATGGATCACAGGCCTGGCTCACACAATTTTGGATGTTCTTGCCGAACCTTTTGCATGGCAAAAGTCCCCACCTTTAGAACTACTTCTGTCTTGTATCTTAAGCAGAGGTGTGGAAAATGAAGGAGTTGAAACAAGCTGCCTCAAGCCTCATCTTACATGTTGAAGAAGGTTATCCCACAGCTCTCCTGGATCAAACTACATCCTTCTGCTGGCAGAGGAAGCTCCCACAGTCCATGTCTGTCTTGAAGCCAAACACTGTTCAGAATTCTACAGCTTTACTCTCCTTACATTCTCAGCAACGAGCAATAGCTGGGAAAGATCAGGAATACTAGCTGGATGACTCAACCAGCTACTTCCACAGGAACGGTGCATAACAAATGATCCCATAGTCCCTGGCCAGCTCGGTAGACTCAACAGTGAGCATATACTGTCATGTTCACAAGTCTGCAGTGGCTGGGCTCTGGCAGACCTAAGATGGGTTCTGCTGGATTTGCCTCCAGGCTGTAGGTCGGGCCTATATCTGCCCCATATGGCTCCTTGAGACACATTTATCTCATGGCAATAATCAGAAATCCAAGAGGGCAAGTATACTTCAGCCCATCCTCACGAGCATATTTCAAACCTTTTCTTAGGTCACATCTTCTAACATCTCATTGGCTGATATCAGTGGCATAAATACACAGGTCACTATAAGGTCACATGACAAAGGGGGAGGGACAGGGAATACAGAGAGATGATGCAATCGGCCACCACGAAGAGGCTGAGTCTATCTTCTCACTTAGCCTAGAGTCTATTTCTAATCCTCCAAATCCCTCTTCTAGAGGGCATATTTCTGATCTGTCTTACCTTCTGTGTTACTCTGGTGTAAGGCCTGCTCCTGCTGCTGCTAAGTCGCTTCAGTCGTGTCCAACTCTGTGGGACCCCATAGACAGCAGCCCACCAGGCTCCCCTGTCCCTGGGATTCTCCAGGCAAGAACACTGGAGTGGGTTGCTATTTCCTTCTCCAATGCATATAAGTGAAAAATGAAAGTGAAGTTGCTCAGTCATGTCTGACTCTTAGTGACCCCATGGACTGTCGCCCACCAGGCTCCTCCATCCATGGGACTTTCCAGGCAAGAGTACTGGAGTGGGGTGCCATTGCCTTCTCCGGTAAAGCCTAACAGACCACTGATCTTTGCAGTAGATAACTGAGAGATTGTGGCAGTCAGTGGAGGAATAATAGACAGAAAAGAGAGAAGAACAAGACTGGTAGGACGAGTTGTAAGCACAACTGAGAAGGGCAGGAATGCTGCGAGTGGAGTTGTGTTGCTGTTTTCTAGAGCAGAGAGGAGCAATGTGAGAATGTGATGGGGCTTTCTGCACGTAGCAAGCCAAGGCCACTGACAGAGGGTCTTTGGACAACATACTCAGGTTTCAGTTCAGGAACATATGATCAAAATGAAACAAGTCAGTCTTTAAAGAGATTCTTTTTAGCAAGTGGCTTCCAGTTCAGTTCAGTCACTCAGTCCTGTCTGACTCTTTGCAACCCCATGAATCGCAGCACGCCAGGACTCCCTGTCCACCACCAACTCCCGGAGTTTACTCAAACTCACGTCCATCAAGTCCGTGATGCCATCCAGCCATCTCATCCTCTGGCATCCCCTTCTCCTCCTGCCCCAATCCCTCCCAGCATCAGAGTCTTTTCCAATGAGTCAACTCTTCACATGAGGTGGCCAAAGTATTGGAGTCTCAGCTTCAACATCAGTCCTTCCAATGAACACCCAGGACTGATCTCCTTTAGAATGGACTGGTTGGATCTCCTTGCAGTCCAAGGGACTCTCAAGAGTCTTCTCCAACACCACAGTTCAAAAGCATCAATTCTTCGGCGCTCAGCCTTCTTCACAGTCCAACTCTCGCATCCATACATGACCTGGAAAAACCATAGCCTTGACTAGACGGACCTTTGTTGGCAAAGTAATGTCTCTGCTTTTGAATATGCTATCTAGGTTGGTCACAACTTTCCTTCCAAGGAGTAAGCGTCTTTTAATTTCATGGCTGCAGTCACCATCTGCAGTGATTGTGGAGCCCAGAAAAATAAAGTCTGACACTGTTTCCACTGTTTGCCCATCTATTTCCCATGAAGTGATGGGACCAGATGCCATGATCTTAGTTTTCTGAATGTTGAGCTTTAGGCCAACTTTTCCACTCTCCTCTTTCACTTTCATCAATTGGCTTCCAAGGATCAGCCAAAACACCCAAAAGAGAGCAGGAGTTAGGACACTCGTTCACCAGATTATTCTTGGTGATTATCATAGCGTCTAGCATACAGCTGCTAATCAATGCATAGTTTTTGAATACTTTGATGTATTTAATAGCAAATTTCCCCATCATATTTTGGGTAATATTTTGACCAAGTTTGTAAACACTGGGCCTTGGAAGCCTCAGGGGCAGAGGAATAAAGAACAAATACTTAAGAGAAAAGACTGTTGCTCTCCTTCTTTGTTCATATTCTGTTTCTTGTTTTTTAAAATTAACTTTATTGAGATATAATTTACCTACAATGAAACATACTCATTTCAGGTGTACAGTTCTGCAATTCTGTATTGTGTACACACATGATATGGAACATTTCCTTCACTCTCAGAAGTCCCCTGGTTTCCCTTCCCTGTCAGTCTCTGCCCACTCCTGGCCACAGAGAGTGCCTGTTCTGGAATCCCTCAAATAGAATTGCACTGTATGTAGACTACTGTGTCCAGCTTCTCTCACTAGGCTTAGAGTCTGTGTGATTTGTCTGTGTGGTTGTATGCCCATTTCTTTTTTTTTTTTAATTACTGAATATTATTCCATAGTTGGACATACCACATTTTGTTTATCCATTTACTTGTTGACTGACATTTGTGATTTCCAGTTCTAGGGTATGATGAAGAAAGCTAGCTATGAGCATTATTGAACAAGTCTGTGTGAAGATACATTTTCATTTATCACGGGCAAATGCCTAGAAGTGGAACTTCTGGGTTTTGTGATAAGTAAATGTTTAAGTTCATAAGAAATTGTTTTTCCAAGTGGATTTACCATTTTATATTCTCTGTAGCAATGGATGAAATCTCCAGTTGCTCCTCACCCTCTAAACCACTGGTATTACATGTCTTTTAAATCTGATCTGTTCTGAAGGGGGTATCTCTTTCTTTGTTTTAAAAGAAATAAGCAATGTTTGTTGAATGAGTGCAAAAAGCATCTTTACCCCCTGTTTTTCTAAATGAGCAAGTTTCTATCTGTAAGACACCTTTCTTTCCTCCGCTGTCTCACACAGACACACAGACACACACAGACACAGACACAGACACAGACACACCCCCCAAACACACTCACTCGGGGGCCTTCTGTCATCCTGGGAAATAAAACCATTGTTTCTTGTAGAAAGGGCTTGCTTTCTCAGAAGCACAACAACCGGATGCCGGGCTTCAAGACTAGGGCGCTGCAAACTCTCAGGCGCAGCGAGCTTTCCCCAAAGAACTCTCACTCCAAGCCTCTCAACTGCTCCCTTCTCTACTAATAAATCATAATTGCCTTTTCCAAAGAGCTGGTGTGTGGTCAGCGCTGGAGCGCTCCAGCTCGAGAGGAACGCTGCGGGTTGCCTCTCCGCTCCCTCCCCACGGTTCCATTTTCCACTCCGTTTGGACCCAGAGACACCCCGGGCTCTGGCGCCCGCTCCTCAGCCAGCCCCCGGGAACCCGGGCCCCCTGACCCCCGGCAGCGCGGGCACCGCGCCACCGGGCACCGGGCATGCTCAGAGGGCGGCGGCGCAGGCGTCGGCTGCAGTGGGGCCCGGGCGCCGGGAGGTGCCGCTGCGTCCACGCTTCCCGGCGCCTGACCCAGCGCGCAAAGTTGGGCTGGAAGCCGCCAGGGGAAGGAGGGACGGAGCGAGCGCGGCGGCGGGGAAAGGGGGCGGGAGGCGGCAGGGGAAGGAGCCGGGCGGGGGGGCGCCGGGCGTGTGTCACTCGCGCGCTCCCTCCGAGTCGGGAGGATGTGCTGAGCGCGGCGCCGGGAGGCGGCGGGGGCCCAGGAGCCGTACCCGGCGGGGGCCGAGGAGCCGTTCCCGGCGGCGGCTGGCAGCCCGGGCTGCCGCTCGGCGGCTCTCCGCCCTCCGAGGCTCCACATCCCGCGTCCCGCCCGGGCATGGCCGGGCGCCTCGCCCCCGCGCGCCCCGGCTGCTGAGTCTCGCGGGAGGCGGTGCGGAGGCCGGGAGGCCGGGGAGGCCGGCGCGGAGCGGAGGCGAGCGACCCCGGAGCCGGGCAGGAGCCCGTGCCCCGCGCCCCGTCCCTGCCGCGCGCGCCCGGGTCGCCCGGAGCCCCGATGAGCCCTGATGGCCGGGGCACAGCCTGGAGTGCACGCGCTGCAACTCAAGCCGGTGTGCGTGTCCGACAGCCTCAAGAAGGGCACCAAATTCGTCAAGTGGGAGGATGTAAGTGGGGGCGGCCGGCGGGGGCGCGGGCGGCGGGCGGCTCGCGGGGGCGGGGCGGGGGCGAGTTACGCAACGGGCGCCCGGGCGGGCGCGGGGCCTCGGGGCGCGCGACGGCGGCGCTGGGCACCCGCTCCTGGGCCCTTAGGTCGGCAGTGGGCGTCCGGGCTGGGTCTGACCCGCGCCCCCTGAGGGTCTGGGATCTTGGGGCCAGTGGAGCAGAAGCGCAGGAGGGGCCGGTGTTGCCGGTGACTGGTCCTGAGAGTTTGGAAAGTGGGGAGGGTGAAGTTGGCACCCGCTGGAAATCGCTGGGATGTGGACAAGTAGCGCCCTTCTCCGTAGGCAGATGCACACCCCGCCCCCGACCGGCACCTCCTTTGGCCCCTTTGGAGAAGGAGCTGCCTCGGAGTCTGAACTGTTGAGTGGTGGCTCACCTCTTAGCGCTTTTCTGGGTGCCCACGCGGCAGAGGCAAGAGGACACGGCGGCCCAGCCGACAGGTGGCTGGTGATGCCAAACTTCAGCTCTGGGCTCCGCAGGGAAGGGCCCAGAGAAGGGTCGGGAGCATGCACCGGGGGAGGGCACAGGAGGTCACTGAGGGGTCAGCGGGGCGCGCTGGGCCTGCAGGCTATGGGAAGGCGAGTTTCTGAGAACTGAGCTGGCTGAGTCTTCAGTTCGAAATAGACATAGAACACGAGACATTCCTTCGATTTACCTTTATCTTTTGCCAGGACGGGCAAAAGCCCAGCCCCGGATCTCCAGTGACCCTGGACCCTAGGACTTAAAATGAATACCCCCATTGCTTTCAAACATTTAAGTTAATAATTTTGTTGTATACATGGGGATCTTCAGATGGAGAACAATAAGTTCTTAATTTATGTCTTGGGTGTCATTTAAGGTGTCAGTCCTTAGATCCTTGAGCCGCTGGATCAAAGGATAGTTAGGTCCAAATGACTAAGGCATCTCTTAAACAGGAGAAATTATAGGAGAATCTTTTCTTGTTGAAAAGATTTTCTACCTAGTAAATTATAGTCTGTTATTCTCCAGAGTATTTTTCTTTAATCTTCTTAAGACATTTTCCAGTGTCTGAAAACAATTTAAATATTCCAGGTAGAGAATCCAATTACTTAGCAGAGCTGGTCTGTGTCTGTATTTTATCCATTTGGAAGTGCCAACGGGACTTAAGAGGCTGAGTCCACAGCTTCCCTGAAAGCTCATACCAATTATTAAATGCTATAGGCAACCTTTTACTATGGACTTTACACCTTTCTCCTCTGTCCTAGTCTAATGACTGGATGTTTTGTATAAATGGAATATAGTAGAATCTAAACAATAAGTTCAGCCACAGATGAAAGGCTTATTTGTGTCAAGGAGAAACAAAGACAATGCAGTTAACAAATAAAACAGTCTTGCTCTTCTGGAGATCCTTAGATAGAGAGCTGATGGGATGATGGATTTAGTGAGAAAAAGAATGAAGAGTAGAAGGAAAAGAGAGAGAGAGACTTTGCAGGATAGAGAAGGATATTCCAGTATAAGCTCTGGATTTATTCACAGCCATGTTTTTAAATTGCTTTTTAAGTAATGATCCAGAATGTCTTGTTTGGAAGAAAATATGAGTGTCACTGGAAGTGACGGTCTTCCCTAGAAACACATTTTGATATATCCAGGTAGATAATTTTTATTATGTGCATTTATGTCACACATATTTCTTTCTTACCTACTAATGCCAGGCCCTGGACTAGAGCCTGGTGTGATACAGAAAGCAGTAACCCTTCTGCTGACCTTATAGCAGACCTTATAGCCTAGGTGAAGGAGAAAAAATGTTTTCTAGAGGACCAGTGATATAGAAAGTATGAGGGATGCAGGGAGAGTGTTGGAGAGCCTGCTAGTTGAACGCTGCCTGCAGACGCTAAGAAGGGCTCCCTCTGAGCATTGAACACTGAGTTTCTGGGACAGCCCTGTAGGAGGACTGTGGGGACTAAGGAGAGAGCCGGTGGAATCTCAGATTTTTTGAAGGCGAGAACCCAGGCTGCACCCAGGAGTCAAGTTATCTAGAATGCAATTCAAGTTCCTTGTTTGGTCTTCTTGGTCTCCATGGTGATCTGTGGAGTGAGAGAACCCAGACTTTCTTAGGATGGTTTTTTTCTTCCCTAGATGTCACCCTTCTCCTCTTCCCAGTTCATATTTGTTCTTCTGGGATCAAACCAGTTTTGATTATCTGGCTAATTATATTGCATATTCATGAGACTGTGTGTTGAAGACGATGGAGGACTAGATTTTTCAGTCCATGAGTACCTTCTGATTCTTTTACCAGTCAGCTGTGTGACTTTAGCGTAGTCACTTAACCTCTCTGAATCTTCGGTGTGTTTTGCACAGTCTGAGAATGCTACATTTCCTGTTTCTTCTGAAAGTTGACAGTAGCTGATAGTGTACTTCTCACACTTGAGCATACTTAAGAAACATCTGTGGAGCTTTATAAGATTCAGACGACTGGGACCCAGCCTCAATTTCTGATTCAGAAGGTCTGGAGTCTGGGAATCTGCATTTCTCATAGGATCTTGAGAATAGGATCATTTCTCACCAGATCTTGAGATCTGGTGCTACTGGTTTGGGGAACCACACTTTGAAACCACTGAGATAAGATTTGTGGGGGAAAAAAACCCAAAACTTGGAAAGTATGGTAGAGAGCATAATCTTGTTGGCTTGCATATATTTCCACTGGTTTGTTGATTTCATTTTATCTCTGTTTGCATTTTGAGAATTCTTCAACTGTTACCTTTCTGCCTACCTAGGAGGTAGAACAACCTCAGTAACATAATCATGGATAATCTTTTTAGATCTTCTGGGATATTTTAGGAACAGTCTCTGATGCCCAGGTTGACTTAACTCACATTCATGCATTTCTTTTGAATTTCTTACAGTCAATGAAACATTTTCAGCATTTTCATCTGCTTCTAGTGGGAGTGTTAGAAAAGGAAAGGAAGCAGAGAAACGTTTTGAGAGGCTGTCTAGTCTGACTTCCTGCCTTTGAGCAGGGGAGGCTGCTGTGTTTTTCCTTTTGGCTCTGACTTTGGGAAATACCTGCTGCCCCCTTGCCCCAAGGGTGTGCCCCATCTGCTAATGAGGAAAAGTAAATTCTGGAAATAATTTAAAATACCTCAAATATCTGACCTCACTTAAAAATTGTAAACCCTCTTCTCTGATCTTTAAGAGTGAGGATGGGCAACTCAGAACAGATTTTCAATAACCCATTAGAAAGTTTAATGGTACATTTGGAAATGATGCATTTGGGGCTGTTTAGAATTGTGAAGAGACTCTCCCTTGTTCCTTGAGTGGCTAAAGCACCGTAGTCGCCAGTCCTGCTGTCCTGACCCCCATATAGAACAGAAGATGTCACCCAGAGGGTGCAGTGCCCACATAGTCTGTTGGCTACCTACCAGTGTCATGGTGAGGCTGTGGACACTCTTAAGAGTGGTAGTTTAAAGCTTTGACACTGGAGTTAACCAATCACAGCAAACAGAAAGTGAGGGTGGAGCTGGAACGGGGTCCTGGAGAGATCCTGTTCCATTAAGTCCAGGTATTAACCTTTCTTTTGCCCTATCATGGGAAGGCCTGGGGGTCCCCAGTGTCTCCAGGGGCAAATGGAAATATTTCCATTTTTGAACAACTGTTCTTGTTCAGTCTGTAGGTCGTGTTCGACTCTTTGTGACCACATGGACTGCAGCACACCAGGCTTCCCTGTCCATCATCGACTCCTAGAGCTTGCTCAAACTCATGTCCATTGAGTCGGTGATACCATCCAGCCATCTCATCTTCTGTCATCCCCTTCTCCACCTGCCTTCAATCAGGGTCTTTTCTAATGAGTTGGCTCTTCACATCAGATGGCCAAAGTATTGGAGCTTCAGCTTCAGCATCAGTCCTTCCAATGAATCGGTTCATTTCAGTTCAGTTACTCAGTCATGTCTGACTCTTTGTGACCCCATGGACTGCAGCACTCCAGGCCTCCCTGTCCACCACCAACTCCCAGAGCTTACTCAAACTCATATCCGTTGAGCCAGTGATGGCATCCAACCATCTCATCCTCTGTTGTCCCCTTCTCCTCCTGCCTTCAATCTTTCCCAGCATCAGGGTCTTTTCAAATGAGTCAGTTCTTTGTATCAGGTGGCCATAGTATTGGAGTTTCAGCTTCAGCATCAGTCCTTCTGATGAATATTCAGGACTAATTTCCTTTAGGATGGACTGGTTGGATCGCCTTGCAGTCCAAGGGACTCTCAAGAGTCTTCTCCAACACTATAGTTCAGAAGCATCAATTCTTTGGCGCTCAGCTCTCTCTATAGTTCAACTCTCACATTCATACATGACCACTGGAAAAACCAGAGCTTTGAATATATGGACCTTTGTCAGCAAAGTGATGTCACTGTCTAGGTTTGTCATAACTTTTCTTCCAAGAGCAAGCGTCTTAATTTCATGGCTGCAGTCACCATCCACAGTAATTTTGGAGCCCAAGAAAATAAAGTCTTTCACTGTTTCCGTTTTTTCCCTGTCTATTTGCCATGAAATGGTGGGACCAGATGCCATGATCTTACTTTTTGAATGTTGAATTTTAGGCCACTGTTTTCCACTCCCCTCTTTCACTTTCATCAAGACGCTTTTCAGTGCCTCTTCACTTTCTGCCATTAGGGTGGTATCATCTGCATATCTGAGGTTGTTGATTTTTCTTCTGGCAATCTTTATTCCAACTTGTGATTCATCCAGCCTGGCACTTCACACAATATACTCTGCATATAAGGTGAATAAGTAGGGTGACAGTATACGGTCTTGATGTACTCCTTTCCCAATTTTGAACCAGTTTGTTGTTCCATGTCTGGTTGTAACTGTTGCTTCTTGACCCGCGTGCAGGTTTCTCAGGAGGCAGGGAAGGTGATCTGGTATTCCCATCTCTTAAAGAATTTTCCTCAGTTTTTTGTGATCTACACTGTCAAAGGCTTCAGCATAGTCAGTGAAGCAGAAGTAGATGTTTTTCTGGAATTCTCTTGCTTTTTCTATAATCCAGCGGATGTTGGGAATTTGATCTCTGGTTCTTTTGCCTTTTAAAAGTCCAGCTTGTACATTTGGAAGTTCTAAGCTCATATACTGTTGAAGCCTAACTTGAAGGATTTTGAGAATTACTTTGCTAGCATGCGAAATGAGTGCAATTGTGCAGTAGTTTGAACATTCTTTGGCATTGCTCTTCTTTGGGATTGGAATGAAAACTGACCCATTCCAGTCCTGAGACCACTGCTGATTTTTCCAAATTTTCTGGCATATTGAATGCAGCACTTTAACAGCATCACCTTTTAGGATTTTAAATAGCTCAGCTGAACAACGAATAATGGTGTATAGGTATATTTAGTTGAACATCAAGGCCAGGCCTTGCTGTCCAGAGCTTGGCCAGTAGATAAGGAACTAACCTACGGTGGCGACTTGTTTCATCAGTGTTTTGAAAGGATGTACCTTGCTTTTATTTTGCATTTGTATCTGATCAGACTCTGGTGGTAGGAGGTGTGTGTACAGGACTGGGCATTTGAGAGAGGTCTGTGAGATATGAGTTACTTTCCCCATCACACCTAGGGAATTTGGGAGATTATGAGCTTGACTCCTCTCATTTCTCCATGTTGGACAGGATATGGAGGAAAAGACAAAGGTTTCCCAGTCCTGGATTTGCCCCAAGCTCATCATTTTTAAGTGCACCATTATGCTTTCTAATGGGTCATTGAAAATCTGTTTTCTAAGTTTGCCCATTCTTCCTCTTAAAGATCTGTGTCTCTTTGTTCCACAAACTTTGGAGCATGGAGGGCTGCTCATTTGATTGTTTCCTTTTCTCTACTCTCACCCTCCAAATTCAGAGCTCAGTTGTGGATGAATAGCTTAATGCATTGCAACCTCATTTTCCTCATGTTTAAGGTGAGGCTTGTAGTATCTCCTGCTGCACAGAGTAGCTGGTACCATTAAAAGAGCAAAGGTAAATGCCTTGCTCTGTGTGGTGCCTGACACACAACACTCAATAAAGTATGTTTTAATCTTTATTTTATTTTTTATTAATTTTTATTGGAATATAGTTGCTTTACAATTTTGTGTGTTTACTGCTGTACAGCAAAGTGAATCAGCTTTATGTTTACACATGTTGTTGCTGTTGTTCAGTCACCCAGTCGTGTCCAACTCTTTGTGACCCCGTGGACTGCAACACATCAGGCCTCCCTGTCCCTCAGCATCTCTTGGACTTTGCCCAAGTTCATGGTCATTGCATTGGTGATGCCGTCCAGCCATCTCGTCCTCTGAAACCCTCTTCTCCCCTCGATCTTTTCCCAGCATCAGGGACTTTCTCAATGATTACCCCTCCTTTTTTGATTTCCTTCTCATTTAGGTCACCACAAAGCTTTGGGTACAGTTACCTGTGCTATATTGTAGGTTCTTAAACCATCCTTTTAAAGTGATACATACATACTAAGTCACTTCAGTTGTGTCTGACTTTGTGACCCTGACTGTAGCCCTCCAGGCTTCTCTGTCCATGGAATTCTCCAAGCAAGAATACTTGAATGGGTTGCCATTTCCTTCTTCAGGGATCTTCCCAACCCAGGGGTCGAACCCACATCTCTGGTGTCTGCTGCATTGGCAGGCAAGTTCTTTACCACTAGTGCCACCTGGGAAAAGTGATGGTCTCCCAATAATCAGAGGGCCATGAACTTTATCAAGGTGGTCAGTATGTGTCGGATGACAGTTTTATTCTCCAAGTGGGAGGAGCTAGACCTTCCTTCCATTTCCTTTAATGTATATTTTGATTCTCATGCTTTATAATTTGAAAAGGAAAAAAAATCCATTTTTTTACCCTTTTAAAAAATGTATTTCAGAGAAATATATAAATATATAAAAATATATAAAAATCAGCACTCTTTCTCTTTAAAGCAAGTCAGTTTCCAAAGTGTTCTAAATTTTTATTTCTACTTAAAAACCTTAATATATACCCCCCCACACCCACACACAGAATAAATACACAGGTTTGATGCCTGGAAAGGGGAGGAAACAGTGAACAACATTCTTGTGATTTAGCAAGAAAAAGTTATATATTAATAGATACATGTAAATCTCGTATTGTACATTGTATGTCACAAGAGTAATCTGACATTGGAATGTCATAATTGCTAGACTGGGTACATTGTTTGGGAAAAAGGCTGAAGAACTGAAGCAAGTAACGCCCTCTCCTTTCTACACCACTCTGCCCTCTGCACCAGAAAACCCACAGCTAAAACAGGTAATAATAATAAAAAACCTTAGTAGTATATCGTGCTTTTCCCAACATCCTACACAAAAGCTCAGTTAGAACTTTCGGATTATGTAGAATCTGAAGTTTGCAGTTTCCAAAGTGGTGACAAGATGGCACTGACAATATTAATGAGGAAGGAGACGGGAAGGTTTCTGAGGTGGGCAGTCAGCAGCATTCACTTGGAGCAAGCTGCGTGAGAGAAAGGGGAGAAACAGTGCTGGTCGGTAGATTGTGGATCCAAAGGTAGCCCCAGTTGCTCAGTTGTGTCGGACTCTTTGCCACCCCATGAAAAGTCCATGGAACTCTCCAGGCCAGAACACTGGAGTGGACAGCCTTTCCCTTCTCCAGGGGATCTTCCCAACCCAGGGGTCAAGTCCAGGTCTCCCACATCGTGGGCAGATCCTTTACCAGCTTAACCACAAGGGAAGCCCTCTCAGCTGTCACTTAAATATGCTCAGATATGTCCGCTTTTCATTTCCAAAGAGCTTTTGTGAATGTTTCATTGACAGTGATTGCTGCAGCCTTAAGTGTAAGAATATCACTTTTCCAAAGTGA
Source organism: Bubalus kerabau (assembly GCF_029407905.1). Lineage (NCBI taxonomy): Eukaryota > Metazoa > Chordata > Mammalia > Artiodactyla > Bovidae > Bubalus > Bubalus kerabau. Next base: position 1,395,376 of record NC_073636.1, read on the forward strand.
GCCAATAAACCTATTTCAAGCTGTTGATCAGAGTGTAACATTCATGAAGTTAAACTTGCAAATCTTGTGTCCAGCTGGATCAGTTTTCACCAAATGAATGCTGTGATCAGCACCAGATCGAGATAAACTGCTTTGCCAGCCCTCCCCTACGAGGTCCTGAGTGCTGCCTTCCAGCCCCCATACCCGCTCTTCTGACATATACTCTATAGGTTGGTGTTGCCTCTCTTTGGTCTAAGAAAGCTATTTTCTTTTTATTTTCAATGAAAACAAAAACCTAAAGCACTTTTATTACTGCTTTAGGACCTTCTTCAGCAATAACAAAAATGACTTATCCTGGGTTTAGATGGACCTTGATTAGATCCTTATCTATCTGTCCTAAAGCCTGGGAAGTGAAGCAGGTAAATGCCCCCAAGGAGAAAACAGTTAAACAAAACTCTGGTAATTGAGCAAGGAAATATAATGCCTACAGGCTTTTATTGGCATAGCAAAGCATAGTAGTAGAGTGCTGTTTCTGGAATGTGTTTTTCTCTAGTAGTTTTTCTCTTATCTTTCCTGACCCGATATTCCCATCTGTGGCACATTAGGATAATTTACTCTGGCTATTAGCATATCTCCAATCCTTCCCAGGAAAGTTTTATCCTATCAGTAAATACCTTCAAATGATGTTTACCTGCAATGACTGTTTAAATGGGCCAGGAACAGTTTGCTTTTTTTATATCAAGCTTTGTTATCTATGGTTACGTGTTTCTTATCAGGATCATTTCACTTTATTATGAACAAGGAGTGCCGGTAGAAAATGGAATAGGATTGATTGTGAATTGTTAACTAACACTCTGGGTCTCCACCTAAATGACATATCTTTTGTAACTGAAGACCTTAGTTTTCCTGTTACTGGAGCTAATAGAAGGTCTATTCAGGCATTGGATCCTATTGTAAATTCATCTGCTCAGATAGATTTCATAATGCTCCCCTTTCCCCATCTATTCCTTATCAGACCCCACAATCAGAGCCAGTGCCCCTGTATTGCGCTAAGGTAAGGAACTAGGACGTGTTTCTGAGATTTACACATGAGACCCTAAGGATGCCATCGATTTCTGTAATTAAAAAAAAAAAGTAAATGAAATAGAATATAAAGAAAGCTAGACTCTTGGAGAATTCTTCAGGTTCCCCTCTGACTACTTTGTGCTCTGAGATTTGATTTTATTATTTTCTTCACATGTTATTTTCAATTTGGGGAAATTGTTATTTTGTTTTGTTCTGAAAAATGCTTAGGTATAATGCTGAAGTATAATTGATGTTTATTAAATCTATATGTATTTATCAAGAAACAAAATTATTATCAATGGAGAAACATTATTATATAAAATTTTGAAAAATTTAGTGTTAAAGGGCAATTAAAAGCATCCTACATGTGGTTTTCATTTCAAGGACTCTTTTTTTTTTCTTCTTAATTCCAAATGTGTGTGTGTGTGTGTGTGTGTGTGTGTGTGTGTGTGTGAAGTCACTTTAGTTGTGTCTGACTCTTTGCGATCCTATGGACTGTAGCTTGGCAGTCTCCTCTGTCCATGGGATTCTCCAGACAAGAATACTGGAGTGGATTGCCATTTCCTCCTCCAGGGGATCTTCCTGATCAGGACTGAACCTGTGTCTCCTGCATTGGCAGGCGGGTTCTTTACCACTAGCACCACCTGAGAAGCCCAATTCCAAGTATGCTTTTGTTTACTGTTATTTTTAAATAGGAATATAAGTGCTTTACAATGTTATGTTTTTGCTATATAATGACGTGAATCAAATACACATATATCCCCTCCCTCTTGAGCAAGGACTTTTTTAGTTCACAATATTTGCTCTTTTTTTTTTTTTCTTTTCATCACAGTGAAGTTTTATAAACAAGTTCAAGGAGAACAAATTAGTTAGCAAAGTGCTTTTATCTAAACTAGTTATGGTGGCTATTAATATATAACATTGATACATAGATTAATAAAATCTGTTTTCAGCAAAAAATCTTTTTTGCTGTTAAAAATCAATTTTTCTTTGAAACTTGTTTATAAAATAGGTAAAGGAAAGTTAATTTGATTTGTTTTGTAGAAGAGGCCAAATAAAGCTGAAAAAGAAAGATCCCAGAGCAAGTCAGCAAGTGGTCCAGTCGATTAAAAAATGATGAAGGAGGCTGACGAGGATTCTCTGTCAAGTGTGCTGTTTGGTTGAATGTCACTTAGCATCCATCCTCTCATCCTCTTTATGGGACTTTTTATAATACAGAGTCTGGGAATCTAAAGCCATATTTACTGGACTTCCTGGAAGCATCTACTATTTTGGCTGTAAATTCAGCCCCACTAGTATGAGATGCACTTGTATGGGCTGTGGAAGGCTGATCTGTGAAGGAGGCCCCTTCTCTGCCGTCTCTGAGTTGTTTCTGCAGACACGTGGGTTGTTGCAGGAAGAAGTGCTGTCTTCTGTGTCCTTTCCCTGTGTCTGATTGCAGAGAGGTGGTGGCCATCATGGCTGCTCTCTGTTCTCAGATTACTCTTCCTTTGTCTTCAGCTAAGCTGCTGTGTGTGTGACTTCAGGAGTTTCGTCTTGATTTCTCACCTTTCTGAATGGAGTGGAGGCAGCGGTTCCAGTCCAGGGTCAGTGTATCACATTCCGGGGTCATTCACAGAGACCCAACCTGAAGTCTACTTCTCCGGTCCTTTTAATGATGCCATCAAGTGCCTGTGATTAAATTCTTTTGTGCACAAAGCTTCCAGAGAGGTTTCTGTTTCCTTCATTAATACCTGCCCAACATGGCCTTTTACGGTTTTAGGATTCTGTGACTTTCAGTCCTGAGATGCAATAACTATCCACACAGCCTATGTAATTTTCTCCTTCAATATTACATTTGAGTATAATGAGTTTTGCTATAATACTACCTCTTGGGTTCAGTGTTGAGAGTGAGTCCTAGTAACAGGCCCTGATATTTACAAACCACTATCATTTATTTATGCATGCTAAGTTGTCTCAGTCGTGTCCAACTCTTTGTGACCCCATGGACTGCAGCCCGCTAGGCTCCTCTGTCTGTGGGATTCTCCAGGCAAGAGTACTGGAGTGGGCAGCCATTTCTTTCTCCAGGGGATCTTCCCAGCCCAGAGTTTGAACCCTTGTTTCTTATGTCTCCTGCATTGGTAGGTGGATTCTTTACCCTTGAGACATTGGGAAGGCCATTATTTATAGTCATGCCCATTCGGTCATCAAGACCACCTCAAGTGGTAGGGAAAGATTAAGTGTTGCTGCTACTGCTAAGTTGCTTCAGTTGTGCCCGACTCTGTGCGACCCCATAGATGGCAGCCCACCAGGCTCCACCATCCCTGGGATTCTCCAGGCTGGAGTGGGTTCCCATTTCCTTCTCCAATACATGAAAGTGAAAAGTGAAAGTGAAGTCGCTCAGTCGTGTCCAACTCTTCGCAACCTCATGGACTGCAGCCCTCCAGGCTCCTCCGCCCATGGGATTTTCCAGGCAAGAGTACTGGAGTGGGTTGCCATTGCTTTCTCTGGATCAAGTGTTACTATTCCTATTTTATGTAGATGTCAGCTGGGGCTAGTGGGTGGTGAGTTGCCCAAGTTGCCCACAACTAGTTAGAGGCAAAGTTGGGTCTTTAGGTTAAATTATGGGCCTCTTCCAGTCTCTGGAGAAGGAAATGGCAACCCACTCTGGTATTCTAAACTGGAAAATCCCATGGACAGAGGAGTGTGGCCGGCTTACAGTACATGGGGTCGCAAAGAGTCAGACACGACTCAGCGACTTCACTTTCCAGTCTACTGTGGCAAACAGGTTCGAAACAGGAACCTTTGGGTAACAAAACACTTTTAATAGAATTCAAATGAATACAAGCTGAAAGTGCTTCACTGACTTTTCCAAAGAATCCCCCTGATTTTAGGATTCATACAAATGAGGCTGAGATCCTTGCAAACTCATCCCTCTTTGCTAGTGTTATATTTTTATGCTGCAATATTTTTATGATGTACACACAAAGTCCACTTTTGTTATACAGCATAGGACTTGGAAATGTAGGAAAACTTCATTGCTGCTTTGAGGCACAAAGACAGTCTAGTCTTCAAATGTTCTACATTAGTCAGTATAAAACATGCTTATGGAAAGATATTTAAGAATGGTGTTTAAAGCAAAGGTCATTTTTTCATTACCTAATAAGTGACACATTTGTATCTAACAATACTCATTATATGTGCTTTTCCATCTTTTTCTCTTCTGAACATACTTGCAAATGCTGTCTTTTGTTGGATTCCCCTAAGACTGATCCCATGGCTTCCTATAAGAAATTTTTGATCTTGGAAGATGGAAGATAAGGTGGGCATGACAGAAGTGTAGAAGTTGCCCCATGAGCCCAGGCAAGAGGCAGGAATTCAAGGTGGTGTCAACTGAGAGGTCAGATATAAGCTGCCAGGACAGGAAGGTACCTCCAGGGAGGTGGTGATACCTTAACTGGACCAGGGCTTCTGTGTTATTCATCTTCTTTCCCTAGGACAAAGCAGAGGCTTGGCACTGACTTGGTACTCAGAGAAAGCAATGGTAACTCACTCCAGTACTCTTGCCTGGAAAATCCCATGGGCGGAGGAGCCTGGTAGGGAATGTTTGTAGAATAAAGGAATCATCTAGTGTGTGCCTCCCTCATAGTGGGTTCTTGGGAAGGGAGGCAGGCGGTCTTAGGGAGACTTGGAGAACAGTCACGCTCCCAAGACCCCTTCATGCCATGTCGCATGTGGTGCTGGGTCCATCCTTCCATTGCTGTGAAATCTCCCGGAGTCTGAGGGACTCTGTGGCCTTCTTAACTTTGGTTTCTCCATGTGAGTTCCAGAAGCAAAACGTTTACTGTCAGCACGTAGATTGCTCTCACAGGCACGAATTTCCTGTGAAGGCTAAATACGGCTTAAAGTTGAGTGTGCACTCAATTGTGATTCAATATTGGTTGAAAATTATGCTGCTTAGTGTATTTACATCTCTTATTCTGGATGTTACCAGTGACTTCTGTCTTCTGAAGATACACATTTACCCAGATTTTGCAAGGAAAATTGCCCTTAAAGAAACTCAGAAGTGTTGGGAGTGATGAACAAAAGACTGACGGTTGTGAAAACATCCTCTCTATCAGGATAATGATTCACAAGGAGAAAAATGAATATGTGAGTTTTATTGCCAAAATGAGAAAAATAGCAAGTAAAAGACATATAGTTTTAAAATATTATTAATACTAAAAATTCCACCTACACTGTTTCTTCTGTATAGAGGGAATGGAAGTTACCAGGACAATAGTATTGATGTATGCCCTTCCCCACTCCTAGTTCAAGGTACTTGGATCACCTCCATGGTCCTGCCTTCTCTTCTGGGGAAGCTGGGGTACGCTGGGGAAACATACCTTCTCTTCTGGGGAAGCAGCGTACCTTCTCTGTGCCCGGGGGCCCATGCCTGCTGGTTTCTCTGGATCCTGGATTCATAATTATCCTCCCCTTTGACAGTGTCTGTGAAAGATTCTTCTCTGCTGACACTCTTCAAAGAACATGGAAATACGCCTTGTAGTCCCACAAATGCAGGCGTAGACTCCAGCAGAGCCCTCCGCCCACCTTCCTCTTCAGCTGCCGCCCTCCCCCTCCTCCCTTCCTCTGCAGGGAGATGCAGCTCCCCCTACCCTCTCCTCCCCTCCCACCTGTCCTCCAGAGCCTTGTTCTGCCTTTGCCACTGCTTTGGTTTCTCTTGCCAGTGCTATTGGCGGGTGATATTTTGCCAGCTGATATTTTTCAGAATCGACCTTGCTTCTTTTTCTGCAGTTTCCTTCCATCCACCCTTTTGTTCAGAGTTCCTACTTTAAATGTGTATTGATGCCTCTTATAAGCTGGACATTTTGCTAGTGTTGTAGATTGATGATGATAAATGATTTGGTTCCCACCTTCATGGAGTTGATATTCTGCTAGGGGAGATAGATGCTCAGCAAATAGAGGTAAGGGATGTCACTCTAATTGTGCCAAGTACTACAGAAAAAAGTGCAAAAATACAAATGAGTGTAAGAAGTTTGGAAGGAGTCCCTAGAGAAATTCTGTGTAGGGAAAGACCTGAGTTATAAGTAGTTCTTCAGCTAACAAGAGGATGGAAGTGTGTGAGTTCGAAGGAACAGCACTGGTGAGCATCCCAAGGAGGGTGGGCACAGGGGACTTTGAAGGACAGAGAAGAATAAGCAAATGGGGAGCTCAATGGCTCGGATAATGAGGAGAGAGGGCAAGGGGTTGCATATATGCTGCTTAGGCCATTGCAGGATTTTATCATGAAGGCAATGTGAAGCCACTAAGTTAAATTTCTCAACCTCAGCACTATTTACATTTGAGGCCAGATGATTATTTATTAAAGAGATTGGCCTGTGCACTGTAGGATGTTCAGCAGCATCCCTGGCATCTACCTACTGGAAGCCAGTAAAAAACTGCCAATGTAACAACCAAGATTGTTTCTGGGCATGGCCAGCATTTCCCTGGAGAGCAAAACTGCCCTGGTTCAGAATCCTTGATTAAAATATAAGCCATTGATTTAAATCTTAACTGATTAAGTGTTGAGCCAGGACCTTCCTGATACTTCAATGGTTAAAACTCTGTGCTGCCATTGCAGGGCCAGGTTTGATTCCTGGTTGGGGAACCAAGATCCCACATGCTGTATGGCATAGGCAAAGAGAGGGAGAGAGAGAGAGAGAGAGGGAAAGAAGACATTATCATATACAAAAAGTATTGGGCCACTGTATGTGCATGCACGTGCACATGGCTAGGAGGCATGTGAAAAGATGTTTATCACTTGTCATTAGTCATCAGGGAAATGCATTAATATGATAAAACCACAGCGAGATGCCACCTTACAGCCACCAGACCTACATCTGTATCTTCCTGAAATGGTTGGTTTACTCATCTGATGCCCCCACTAAACAATGAGCACTTTGGGTGATGGGGGATCTGGATGTTCATTTGAATCCCTGGTACAGACCTACAGTACCTTGTATAGTATTTGAAGGCGCATGCTTTCAACTGTTTGTTGTATTTTGTTAAAAGAGATTTTTATACTTGTCAGTAAACGGCAGTTATTTTAATGGCGCTTCTCTCCACTGTTTGCGTGCTCCATCCTGGACTTTCTTCCCTCCTCCACTTTCCTGTTCTTCGGGAAATTTCAGACTGGACAGACCCTGGGGAAAAGCTTCTAGGTGCTGTTGCACCTAGGTTTACTTCACTGATCCTAGTCTCATACTCAAACATCTAAGACCACCTTTGTTGTCTGTGTGTGTGTGTGTGTGCACGCACGCATGTGTATCTCATAGTCAGGGCTGTGTTGCTGACATTTGTTGGGCATCACATCTGATTTTCTGTGACCCTAGGAATTCTTTTTCTCTCACACGACTCTTCCCCATCATATATGTGTTTTCCATCTTTGGCTCTGCTGCTTGTCTGAGGCAAGTCTAGCGTAATCCCTTAGAGCACGGCCGGTTCTTTTCCCTTGTTGACTCTGAAACATTGATTAGTTGAGAAGCACACATCTCTTGCTGCTTGTGTTCTCTTGTTCAGTAGCACGAGGACGTGGACTCACCGTGGAGTCAGGACCGCGGTCAGCCTCGGTCGGTGGGTGGGCTTTCTGACAGTGTGGGCTGTGGGGCTGTGGGGCTGTGGGCTGGCCCTCGACAAAAGGCGAAATGGGTGACAGCCTTCCGGTTACAGCTTGTATCAGTTTTCTGAGGTGTCCATAAAGTAGCATGGACTGAGAGGCTTAAACTACAGAAATGTATTTTCTTATTGTTTTGGAGGCTGCACGTCTGAGATAAGGTGTTGACAGAGTTGGCTCCTCCTGAGGACCCTGAGGGAAGGACTTGTTGCCTCTCTTCTCAGCTTGTAGGTGGCTGACTTCTCCCTGTGTTTCACGTCATTTGCCCTCTGTATGCGTCTGTGCCCAAATTTCTTTTTTTATAAGGATGCCAATCCTACTGAATTAGGGCCCACCTTTAATAAATTCTTTTAACTGAATCACCTCTGTGAAGATTGTCTCTGGATAAGGTTGCACTCTGAAGCACTGCATAGCGCTTGAACATATGAATTTGGAGAGGGACAATTCAGTTCATTATGCACCTGGCCTGGTAAAGGAGAGCTCAGAGAGCAGCAGTGTATTGGTTCTATTCAGATACTTGAAGAATTGACACTTGGAAGCAACTAGATTTTGGACTGCTTAGATGTTAAAACTGAATGGTAGCTGCATACATAGAAAAAAGTACTGAAACTTTCTAGCTAGAATTATCTGACCAAGTTTGCTGTGAAAAAGATTTCCCTATTAAGGAGAATACTTACTGTGAGCTGCTCTGCCCAGTAGAAATATAAAATAAGTCACACTGGAAATTTAAAATTTTCTAGTGCCATATTAAACAAAGTAAAAAGAAACAGGTGAAATTAATTTTAGCAATATACTTTATTTAACCCAATATATTGATTTTCATGGGCTTCCCTGGCAGCTCAGACAGTAAAGAATCTGGCTGCAATGCAGGAGACCCGGGTTCGTTCCCTGGGTTGGGAAGATCCCCTGGAAAAGGGAATGGCAACCCACTCCAGTATTCTTGCCTGGAGAATTCCATGGGAATAGGAGCCTGGCATTGTAGGTGGCTGACTTCTTCCTGTGTTTCACGTCATTTTCCCTCTGTAGGGAAAGATTCCCTGGAGAAGGGAATGGTAACCCACTCTAGTTGGGAAGATCCCTGGAGAAGGGAATGGCAACCCACTCCAGTATTCTTGCCTGGAGAATTCCATGGGCGTAGGAGCCTGGAAGGCTATAGTCTGTGGGGTCACAAAGAGTCTGACATGACTGAGCAACTAGTGCTTTCCCACTTTCATTGATTTAAATGTACAATCAATATAATAATACATCTTGGCCAAACTTGTCACATTTCAAATGCTTTGTGGTCTCAGGTGAGCCCATATTCAGCAGCGTAGGTAGAGAGCATGCCTTCTCAATTGGGACCAAATCATCTCCAAAGAAATGAAAAATGGTTCTTGAGGGATAAAAAGCTTAACTCTATTTATTTTATATAAAGCACAGTATACACACAATGTCTAAATAAATATTCAGAACATCTGTGATATTAACATTTCATGGAGGATGATTAGAAAACTAGATTTCAAAAGAAGCTCTTCAGCAGGTCAATAATGAAATATCACTGAGTGGCAGTGGTGTAGAGTCTATCCTAAAGGTTTAATCCCAGTACCACCCTTACTAGCTTAGCTAGGTTTCCTTGGACAAGTTAGTTAAGTTAAACCTGAGTCTATTTATCTGTAAAATGGGGATAATAATAGTGTCTACCTCTTAAAATTTTATAAATACCAAAAGAGAAAATCCATTTAAAGTTTAAACGCAACTCAGATAAAAATTTTTAGGATATGTCTGTTATTATTTGGTCAGGGAGTTTTGTAAAGAATATTCTGCTATCAGGAGGGAGTTTGGACTATTTTGTCACTGCTTACCAGTGTCTTTAGGGCATTTTATTTATTTGTTATTAAAGTATAGTTGATTTATTATGTTAGTTTCAGGTGTACAGCATATTGATTCAGTATTTTTATAGATCATATCCCAGGATATGTAATTTATTTTATAGTTATTCATTTTCACGTTTCATCATTTTAGTGAGATATGATTGTCATATAACATTATATTAGCATTTATTATTGCTTTATATCAGCATGAGTCGCTAAGTCAGGTCTGACTCTTTTGTGACCACGTGGCCTGTAGCCCACCAGGCTCCTCTGTCCATGGGATTTTCCAGGAAAGAGTACTGGAGTGGGTTGCCATTTCCTTCTCCAGGAGATCTTCTTAAACCAGGAATTGAACCCATGTCTCCTGCTTTGGCAGGTGGATTTTTACCGCTGAGCCACTTGAGAAGCCCTCATATCAGCACATTGATGAGCAAATCATGAGTGAATAAAGCTGTCATAGGATTTTGTTGATTGTAATATTGATTCCAGTGACTTTTTCTTGCTGTACTTTCTTTCTTTTTTTTTTCCCCCCCAAATTGAGGTTTTATGGAGGCCTTTTACTTTGTTCCTTGACTGTCTTTTATTTGACCTAAAATCTTTTTTGGGAACTCATGTAAATGGCAAAACAGCAGCTTATATCATTATAATACATTTCACTTTTGAGGCGTTAGAGTTGAGAGTGAAATGGTTTCTAGAAGGAAAGAGAGGTACATAAAAGTTTACATTATCCACAATTACTAACTTAAGACAGTGTGTTTATTAATTTTCTTCTTTTCAAGGTGGAAGTTTATTGGAAAAATACTTTATAACTTTAAATAAGCAAATTGAAGTTGAATTCCTAGATATAAGCCATTTACTTACAAGAAACAGGGACGTCTACATTTTAAGCTTACTGGTGTTTCTTGGCATTTGCATCATTGTATTCCTGACATCACTGAAAACTTAAGTTGAAATGCAGATTCTCAAACTCTATTCCGGTTTGAGAATATCTCCTAAATGAGAAACTTCAGAGAAAGGGCTCAAGAGTCTGTGTTTTAACAAGTCCCCCCCGTAAATCTGATGCACCAAAAGTTTGAAAACCACTGTCCTATGGAATAGACATAGATATTGATGGAGAGAGAAAGAATAAAAACTAGACCATATGAGAGTTATCTCCGTTATTCTGCAGTGAAATGCTGCAGTTGCCTTGGAAATGAAGGATGGCCATGTATTTCAAACTTCAAACTAGAGCAGATATTCTGACAATTAAGGATATTTGATCTCTGCGTCTAGTGTCTCTATTTCTGCTTTGCCAATAAGATCATCTATACCATTTCTTTTAGATCCCATGTAGATTCTTCTAATGTATGTATGCATTAATGTACAGTATTTGTTTTTCTCTTCCTGACTTACTTCACTCTGTATGACACTGTCCTGGTTCATCCACATCTCTACAAATGGCACAATTTCATTCCATTTCATGGCTGAGTAATCTGTTGTATATATGTACCACAACTTCTTTATCCATTCCTCTGTTGCTAGACATTTAGGTTGTCTTCCTAAATGTCTAGATTGCTTCCTAAATGTTTATAGACATTTAGGTTGCTTCCTAAATTGACTATTGTAAATAGCGATGTTATGAACATTGGGATGCATGTGTCTTTTTGAATTATTCATTTCAATGGGATCACTGGGTCATATGATAGTTCTATTTTTAATTTTTAAAGGAAATTCCATACTGTTTTCCATAGTGGCTGTATCAATTTTTACTTCCACCAACAGTGCAGGAGGGTTCCATTTTCTCCACACTCTCTCCAGCACTTATTGTTTGTAGACATTTTGATGATGGCCATTCTGACCAGGGTGAGGTGATATCTTATTTTAGTTTTGGTTTCCATTTCTCTAATAATGAGTAATGTTGAGCATCTTTTCATGTGTTCATTGGCCATCTATATGTCTTCTTTGGGGAAATGGCTACATACTCCATAGCACAGGGAACTCTATTTAATGTACTGTGTTAACCTGAATGGGAAGGAAATCCAAAGGGGAGGAGTTATATGCATACATTGACTTCCCAGGTGACCCAATGGTAAAGAATCTGTCTGCAGTGCAGAAGATGCTGGAGATGTGGGTTTGATCCCTGTGTTGGGAAGATCCCTTGTAGGAGGAAATGGCAACCCACTCCAGTATTCTTGCCTGGAAAATCCCACAGGCAGAGGAGCCTAGAGGGCTACAGTCCAGGAGGTTGCAAAGAGTCAGACATGACCGAGCAGCTGAGGACATACATATAGCTGATTCATTTTGCTGTACAGTAGAAACTAACACAACACTGTAAAGCAACTATGTGCCAATAAAAATTAATTTAAAAAGGAATGCTTGAGGTCTGGGTTGAGTGGCTACTTCAGTGGGGGGAGAAAATAGACACTTGCTGCTATGTGGGAGGTGGGGAAAAAACCAGTGGAATTGAAAGTGGATATTCATGTATTTCTGGGTAAGAGCCTCCTTTGCATGGCAAGAATGCCAAGTCCCAGCTGATCTTGGAATGTTAGAGGTGATTATGGAGGAAGTAGGCAGAGAGCCGAGATAAATGATCATTTAGCAGAAGAACTGTGGCAGGAAGAGTGGGGTCAAAACAATATTGAACAAAGGAACTTTAATTTCGGAGGAGGAGAAGGAATAAGCTAGGAATAGTAGTATCAGAAACACCAAGACAGCCTAACACAATGTTCCAGCATATAAATTTGAGCAGTTTTACTCTGCTGACTTTAAGTATTTGATTGTCTGGGATCCTGGCAGTGAACTGTCATCAAGATTTTGATTAGAATCTTATCCAATACTCTTGTCAAACACTCTGATAAGAAAAAGAACTGACATGAGAATGACAAGTTACATCTACAGGTTAATTGCAAATTTACCTGGAAATGGGGTTGTGTGTTCTGTGAAGCCTGATGGAAACTTTTATTTCGCCCAACTCTGGAAGAGGAGGTGATATAATGGAACTGAAAATATTGCTATGATTTATTGGAAATATTGCTCTGAACTTTTATGCATGTAATCTCATAGGAGAAGCCTAAACTGTTTTAAAAATTATTCTTGCATTATAATATCAAATTTGTTTCCAAATGTCTATTTTTTTTACATTTAGAAATAATTCTGGAATTTTAAAATTCCAGATGAAGTTCTGTGCAGCAGCACAAGCCTTGTAAAGGATATTTTCAGACTGCACATTAAGTACGAATTTTAGAATGTCAGTGTAAAACATAATGGCAGTTCCTCAGAAAATTAAATATAGAACTATCATATGATCCAGCTATTCCACTTCTGAGTATATATGGAAAAGAATTAAAAGCAGGGATTCAAACAGTTATTTGTAGACCATTTTCATAGCAGCATAGTTCACAATAAGAGAAGGTTGGAAACAATGCAGATGTCCATTGATGGATGAGTAAATAAAAATGATCAGATCAGATCAGATCAGTCGCTCAGTCGTGTCCGACTCTTTGCGACCCCATGAATCGCAGCACGCCAGGCCTCCCTGTCCATCACCAACCCCCGGAGTTCACTCAGACTCACGTCCATCGAGTCAGTGATGCCATCCAGCCATCTCATCCTCTGTCGTCCCCTTCTCCTCCTGCCCCCAATCCCTCCCAGCATCAGAGTCTTTTCCAATGAGTCAACTCTTCGCATGAGGTGGCCAAAGTACTGGAGTTTCAGCTTTAGCATCATTCCCTCCAAAGAAATCCCAGGGCTGATCTCCTTCAGTATGGACTTGTTGAATCTCCTTGCAGTCCAAGGGACTCTCAAGAGTCTTCTCCAACACCACAGTTCAAAAGCATCAACTCTTCGGCGCTCAGCCTTCTTCACAGTCCAACTTTCACATCCATACTTGACCACAGGAAAAACCATAGCCTTGACTAGACGAACCTTTGTTGGCAAAGTAATGTCTCTGCTTTTGAATATACTATCTAGGTTGGTCATAACTTTCCTTCCAAGGAGTAAGCGTCTTTTAATTTCATGGCTGCAGTCACCATCTGTAGTGATTTTGGAGCCCCCAAAAATAAAGTCTGACACTGTTTCCACTGTTTCCCCATCTCTTTCCCATGAAGTGGTGGGACCGGATGCCATGATCTTCGTTTTCTGAATGTTGAGCTTTAAGCCAACTTTTTCACTCTCCGGTTTAACTTTCATCAAGAGGCTTTTGAGTTCATCTTTGCTTTCTGCCATGAGGGTGGTGTCATCTGCATATCTGAGGTTATTGATATTTCTCCCGGCAGTCTTGATTCCAGCTTGTGTTTCTTCCAGCTGGACTGGAAGAAACATTCTTTCTCATGATGTACTCTGCATATAAGTTAAATAAACAGGGTGACAATATACAGCCTTGATGAACTCCTTTTCCTATTTGGAACCAGTCTGTTGTTCCATGTCCAGTTCTAACTGTTGCTTCCTGACCTGCATACAGATTTCTCAAGAGGCAGATCAGGTGGTCTGGTATTCCCATCTCTTTCAGAATTTTCCACAGTTTATTGTGATCCACACAGTCAAAGGCTTTGGCATAGTGAAGAAAGCAGAAATAGGTGTTTTTCTGGAACTCTCTTGCTTTTTCTATGATCCAGCGGATGTTGGCAATTTGATCTCTGGTTCCTCTGCCTTTTCTAAAACCAGCTTGAACATCAGGAAGTTCACGGTTCACATATTGCTGAAGCCTGGATTGGAGAATTTTGAGCATTACTTTACTAGCATGTGAGATGAGTGCAATTGTGCAGTAGTTTGAGCATTCTTTGGCATTGTCTTTCTTTGGGATTGGAATAAAAACTGCCCTTTTCCAGTCCTGTGGCCACTGCTGAGTTTTCCACATTTGCTGGCATATTGAGTGCAGCACTTGCACAGAATCATCTTTCAGGATTTGGAATAGCTCAACTGGAATTCCATCACCTCCACTAACTTTGTTCGTAGTGATGCTTTCTAAGGCCCACTTGACTTCACATTCCAGGATGTCTGGCTCTAGGTCAGTGATCACACCATCGTGATTATCTGGGTCGTGAAAATCTTTTTTGTACAGTTCTTCTGTGTATTCTTGCCATCTCTTCTTAATATCCTCTGCTTCTGTTAGGTCCATACCATCTCTGTCCTTTATCGAGCCCATCTTTGCATGAAATGTTCCTTTGGTATCTCTGATTTTCTTGAAGAGATCCCTAGTCTTTCCCATTCTGTTGTTTTCCTCTGTTTCTTTGCATTGATCGCTGAAGAAGGCTTTCTTATCTGTTCTTGCTATTCTTTGGAACTCTGCATTCAGATGTTTATATCTTTCCTTTTCTCCTTTGCTTTTTGCTTCTCTTCTTTTCACAGCTATTTGTAAGGCCTCCCCAGACAGCCATTTTGCTTTTTTGCATTTATTTTCTATGGGAATAGTCTTGATCCCAGTCTCCTGTACAATGTCACGAACCTCATTCCATAGTTCATCAGGCACTCTATCAGATCTAGGCTCTTCAATCTATTTCTCACTTCCACTGTATAATCATAAGGGATTTGATTTAGGTCATACCTGAATGGTCTAGTGGTTTTCCCTACTTTTTTCAATTTAAGTCTGAATTTGGCAATAAGGAGTTCATGGTCTGAGCCACAGTCAGTTCCTGGTGGTGTTTTTGCTGACTGTATAGAGCTTCTCCATCTTTGGCTGCAAAGAATATAATCAATCTGATTTCGGTGTTGACCATCTGGTGATGTCCATGTGTAGAGTCTTCTCTTGTGTTGTTGGAAGAGGGTGTTTGTTATGACCAGTGTATTTTCTTGGCAAAACTCTATTAGTCTTTGCCCTGCTTCATTCTGTATTCCAAGGCCAAATTTGCCTGTTACTCCAGGTGTTTCTTGACTTCCTACTTTTGCATTCCAGGCCCTTCAGTCTTAAAAAGGAAGGGCATTTTGACACCTACTGTGACATGGATGAAGCTTGAGCACATTATACTGAATGAAATTGACCAGATACAAAAGGAAAAATACTTGTATGATTCTACTTATGCGTGAGTGTTAGTTTCTTCATCGTGTCCGACTCTCTGCAACCCCATAGACTGTAGCCTACCAGGCTACTTATATGAGTTATCAAAGAGCAGCCTGATCATAGATACAGAAATGGTGATTGTCAGGGCCTGGGGCAAAGAGGGAATGGTGAGTTAGTGTTTATTGAGTGTGGAGTTTGAGTTTGGAAAGGTGAAAAAGTTCTGGGGATGGGTGGTGGTCATGGTTGCATAGCAGTGTGAAAGTACATTAAATACTTTGCTTAATGAACTTAATGACCTTACACTTAAAAATGGTGACTTTTATATATGTATATATAAATATATATATATTTGTGTATATATAAATATATATATATTTGTGTATATATAAATATATATATATATTTGTGTATATATATATATTTACCACAATAAAAAATAATACTGTGATAATCATTTACTATTTTAATAATTCAACTTTTAAAAGTTACTACAATAATATACTACAATAATAATAAATATTTTTATGTGCCAAGAATTGATCCAGGTGCTTTACCCAAATTACCCTATTTCAGTTCAGTTCAGTTGCTCAGTCGTGTCCGACTCTTTGCGACCCCATGAATCACAGCACACCAGGCCTCCCTGTCCATCACCAACCCCCAGAGTTCACTCAAACTCATGTCCATCAAGTCGGTGATGCCATCCAGCCATCTCATCCTCAGTAATCCCCTTCTCCTCCTGCCCCCAATCCCTCCCAGCATCAGAGTCTTTTCCAATGAGTCAACTCTTCACATGAGGTGGCCAAAGTACTGGAGTTTCAGCTTTAGCATCATTCCTTCCAAAGAACACCCAGGACTGATCTCCTTTATAATGGACTGGTTGGATCTCCTTGCAGTCCCAGGGACTCTCAAGAGTCTTCTCCAACACCACAGTTCAAAAGCATCAATTCTTTGGCGCTCAGCTTTCTTCACAGTCCAACTCTCACATCCATTCATGGCCACTGGAAAAACCATAGCCTTGACTAGACGAACCTTTGTTGGCAAAGTAATGTCTCTGCTTTTGAATATGCTATCTAGGTTGGTCATAACTTTCCTTCCAAGGAGTAAGTGTCTTTTAATTTCATGGCTGCAGTCACCATCTGCAGTGATTGTGGAGCCCAGAAAAATAAAGTCTGACACTGTTTCCACTGTTTCCCCATCTATTTGTCATGAAGTGATGGGACCAGATGCCATGATCTTTGTTTTCTGAATTTTGAGCTTTAAGCCAACATTTTCACTCTCTTCTTTCACTTTTATCAAGAGGCTTTTGAGTTCCTCTTCACTTTCTGCCATAAGGGTGGTGTCATCTGCATATCTGAGGTTATTGATATTTTTCCCGGCAATCTTGAGTCCAGCTTGTGCTTCTTCCAGTCCAGTGTTTCTCATGATGTACTCTGCATATAAGTTAAATAAGCAGGGTGACAATATACAGCCTTAATATGTTCCTTTTCCTATTTGGATCCAGTCTGTTGTTCCATGTCCAGTTCTAACTGTTGCTTCCTGACCTGCATACAGATTTCTCAAGAGGCAGGTCAGGTGGTCTGGTATTCTCATCTCTTCAAGAATTTTCCACAGTTTATTGTGATCCACACAGTCAAAGGCTTTGACATAATCAATAAAGCAGAAATAAATGTTTTTCTGGCACTCTCTTGCTTTTTCGATGATCCAGCAGATGTTGGCAATTTGATCTCTGGTTCCTCTGCCTTTTCTAAAACCAGCTTGAGCATCTGGAAGTTCATGGTTCACATATTGCTGAAGCCTGGCTTGGAGAATTTTGAACCTTACTTTACTAGCATGTGAGATGAGTGCAATTGTGTGGTAGTTTGAGCATTCTTTGGCATTGCCTTTCTTTGGGATTGGAATGAAATTTAATTCTAACTTAAAACCTCTGAGGGAGGTATGATTATTATCTTATCTTTTCCCCCAGTTTTTGTTGCATACGTTGAGGCACAGGGAGGGCACAGGCTGTGATTTGAGCCCAAGGTATTGGCCTGCAGTTACGAGTTGACCTGACTCTTAGAGTAAAGCTTACCATGTGCACAAAGCCTTAGATCCAGTCTACCCATCAGGAAGATAACTCTAAATTCCAAAATTATCTCTTCAAGTTCTAAATTTATTACAGATCTTTTTGATCAAGAGGATATGACATACCACAGTTATAATGTGTATGAAAAAGTTGGAATAAACTGGTTATTTATGTCTCTTTAAAAAAAATGCAATCCCTGCAAAGACCTCAGTGTTTCAGTATAAAAATCCATATCCAGTGACATGTGTTTTTTTGTGCAGATGGTATGCCTCTGTGAAAATTGCCAAAAGAAAAGAACACGTATTTTAGAAATGCTAAATATTGTAATTACAATGCAGGCAGTTTTTGCTTTGTAATACGCATGCTTTAAACTCAAAAGACTGTCTATGATGTTTTTTTATTGTGTGAAATTTAAATTTGAAACAATTTTGTGTATAGCTTTCTGAAAACGCAGAAGATGGCCTTATTTACTGTTACCTTGGAAATAGCAATACCTAAATGCTGTGTTAACTCTCTTTGGTACAATTAAGATCATTTTATAGAGCAAATGTAGTTTAAAATAATATCCTCAAGCCTGGATTTTAATTAATTTTAATCATATAAAGTATGTAATGTTTAGTGTTATATTTGGAAAACTAAATATAGCTTTTTAATAGAAAACATGCCAATGCCTTTAAAAACGTGCCTCAATGAATAAATACCTGCATCACTGAGCTTTTACTTTTTAAATAGTATTCTAATTATGAGGAGAGCATCTCTAGTTATGTAATTAATAATCCTCTGATGTTAAAGATATCATGTTTAGTTTTTTGAGAGTTTTACTAATATCGATGGCCTTGGAGAAACTCTTAATTACTACCTTGTTAAGTCATCCCAGGTAAGACTTTCTACTGTGGCATATATTGATACACATGTGTTTTCTTACACTTCTAGGACTCCACTATTGTCACTCCGATTATTTTGAGGACTGACCCTCAGGGATTTTTCTTTTACTGGACAGATCAAAACAAGGTAAGAAGTGAGATATGTCTCTTTTACATTTTCCAGTGAGTTGTTGATTTGCAAAGTATTCAGGTTTCTATTTGTTTCATGGATGACTCTTTGTAATTTATTTAAAGATTCTACTTAAAAAGAATGCCTAAAATGGAAATGTCTGGAGAGTTTCCAAGGACTGTAGCCTGAAGTATTAGATGTGCTAAATCCTAGAACATTTGGCACTTTTCAGGACAAGAGCACGGAACCGTGAATTGCATTTGTTGTAGAGGGAAGTTAGTGGGTGTTACTGCTGTAAGTCTCCCCCAGCTCTGTCCATAGGGAATGAAGAAAGGATGAGAGCGCCTGCGGCCCGTGACTGTGACTGTGACCTTCCCTTTCGCTTCCTCTGCGCTTTGTTGCTTAGGCAGCCTCCCAGCCTCGTCAGGAATTTGGCTTTGATAATTGGTTCACATTAGAAAATCAGGAATAAAAGTCTTCCCATTTTGGGGAATTTTTTCCTGTTTTAGCTTTCTGTCCGCCATATCATAAATTTAGACTCTCATTTATTATGGAACCAATTGAGCTGATTCCATATTGAATTATTAAAAAGTAGAATGTCTGCAGATCATAAAATTTATTTGGAGTTTAACAGGCAGTTAGACCAGACTATTCATAGAAAGTGGTTATTATTTCAATAGACAATGCTGTGGTTCTGCACTTGAACCTCCAAGGCGACTGACCACAGAATATTTTGGTCCTGTAAGTTCTGATATTTGGAAAGATGGGGCAGGTATTATTGAGATTTGCCAAAGTGATACTGAAACGATAAAATATCTGGACCAAATTGTGAGGCACTATTAACCTTTTCACATCCTGGTGTTACGCCTCTTTAGCCAGGGTTGTTGGTTGTCAGCCTAGCTTTCTGCCTGTGGGGGCGACCTGGACTTCATCAGTGAGTAATGGTACAGAGACTGCTCTGTGAGTGGCTCGTCTGGGGTCAGGCTGGAGCCCAGGGGAATTCTTAGGGGGCTGGAAAGTAATATATGGCCCTCAGGGTCAGTCCTGAATGTGTCTCTTTAACATATCTTCCAAAGGACAGATTTTGCCTTTGTTGTCCTGGAGTTGCTTTCTGAATACGGGTGCCCTATAGTCACCTCTGGCGATAGACGTGGGGCCACAGACATAGACCCCAAGCTAATGTCAAAAACCGCGTTTGAGTAAGATTTCATACTGACTGTTCATGTTTATTACTGGGTGTGTTAATCACTTTGGCTTTGACATTTTGTTTGGTTTCCTGCTGTTATGTATAAAACAATGGCTTGAAAGGGTTCTTTTTCTTTTTTTTTTTCCTCCTAAAGGCTATTTTTAGAACTGTTGAAGCTATATTCATGAAAGATATATTTATAATGCCTAGAGCATTTTTAAAGTTGGGTATTTGTACAAGAGACTGGACTGTCAGTTTGATTTTTCAGCTTGTAAATCAAGCTTCTACAAAAGCAGCAGAAGATATTTTGGGGATTTTAAATAATTCATAGCAACTCAGTTAAGCTCCCCTTTAAAACCAATCATAAATATTTCTTTGCTTGAGAAAGAGAAAGTGTTTAGAACCAGAGGCTCTTTGATGTACATCTCTTGTTCCATGAACCCAGTATTTTGACTAATGCTTATTTTCAAATGTAGGAAAAAAACTCAGTTTTTGAATACAGACCATTTTCTCTTGGTTGTAATGCAGTTTATGACCAGATGAAACAGATGTTGTGGTAGCAATACTTCTGTCTTTTTATTACTTTTCTTTTCATGATCATCAATCTTTCAGTTCTAGCCAAGAGATGGTAGTTTCATTTTTCACTTTCTAAGTCAACCATCAGTCATATATCAGAGTTTGGAGGTTTGTTTTTTTTAATGATCATATATTAATATCTAAAAGATGAGGTAATTTAAGAAAAAATGAAACTTTACATGATTCCAAGTTTGTAGTCTTCTGGCTTTAAGCCCAGTTCTAGAGCCAGAGAGAGTGATGAGTCCACTTCTAGGAGATGGACCCCTGTGAGTGATGTATTAGCAGCTTAAATGCATGTGAGCAGAGATGGTGCTCACAGGTGAGCAGTGGCAAGCAAGCTTTAAGTCCATGTTTTTGCATAACATTATTTGAAGGGATGGGTTGAATGTTGCAATCATGATATTACTTAGAGGCCCACTTTCTTTAAAATATTTTAATTGACAGTTAGTCTTCGTGATGTGAATCTATCACATGTACTACAGAGTTTACATCTCGGAGAAAAAATATGATACTTTTTAAAGTTTATCCCCCGATTCCCTCCTCACTTCTGCTTGAAAGCTTGCATTGGTATCTGTGTGATTCACCTCTTTTCCCTGGAGCTTCTTCTTTTGTCTTTGTCCGTGTTTCTCCTTGGTCCATGAAGCCTGTACCAAAGTCCTTTGTTTTTTAAAAATTTTATTTATTTTTAGTTGGAGGATAATTGTTTTACAATGTTGTATTGGTTTCTGCTGCACAACAAACATTGATTTCTGCTGACTCACCTTTCCATATACATAGACCCCTCCCTCTGGAGCCCCCTCCCACCTCCCCCATCCCCCTGTCTAAGTTATCACCGAGCACCAGCTGAGCTCCCTGTTTTATGAAGCTCTTTGATTAGTGATCAGTTGAAGCCTAGTCTGCTCAGAGGTGAGCTGAGTGGCTTAAGAATTAAAGAATATTGTTACAGGATTTTCTTTTTATAGCCCTGGAGGAGAATCCTCACATTTGATGGGTTCTTATCCAGATCCTCTCTCCTGTCCTGACCACACTGTACCATGGACCACTGATTTGAAGCCACTGATTTTGCTGTCTGTGAACCTTGACACGTGTCCTGTAACCCAGCCTTTGATTTGCCACCATAGAATTGGTAGGTGGCAAAGAAGATTGATAACCCAGATAACAGATTGAAGAACGTAAAAAACCAGAGCTGGCTTTTAGGTAGCAGAAATGTGCTTCTAATAACTTTAGGTAGCAGAAATGTGCTTCTGATGAAACATTGAAGGCATGTTTGGGGGTTGGTGGGGAGCAGATAAACATGAACATCATCTTAAGGGAAATGTTCATACTTGGTACCAGCTCTGGGCTTATTCTAATCATTCTTTCCCTTTTAATGTTGGCTCTGTAAATTTTACTGACTGTAATTAGCAGAAACGAGATTCTGAATATGACTGTCTTAAGCATGGGTGTTTTCTTATGTCAGTGCGTGTCATGTGAAGAGGATCAGTTTATTTGTGATCATGAGTGAGAAGGGCCTCTTGTACAGGCTGAGTATGGAAGAGGTTTCCTGAATTAAATTATGACTTTTCTTTGGAGCTATGCCATGTCAGGACCAGAAACCAAGGTAGGAAGCGTTATCCATGAAAAATGTGTGAACTACAAGAAGAATCTGTATGGGAGCCAAAGAAGAAAAGGGGGGTCCATGTAAAAGGTGAACCCAAACATAGTCTGTTAGAATATGAAACAAAGTAGACCTCTGCCTTGCAACCTGAGGCCCTGACCCTGGGCCAAGATTGGTGTAAAAATAAAACTAGTCACTACCAGTTCAGATACAAGAAGTTCAGTATAGTTTAGTAAACTCTTCCTTGTATCCCTAAAACAGGAACTTGGGGAAGGGGAAAGAGGATCACATAATGAAATTAAAAAGGAAGAGGAGGAGAGATACACGTTTTAAAGGAAGCATTCCTACTACTTGATCTTTTTCTGTTACAGATATTTATTTTTCTTTTTGTTTCTAACCTGCAAATATTAATAGGTTCTTTTTGTAAGAGAGTAAAGCACTGTTGATGTCCTTGACTCCTCCCCACCTTTGACCACAATCCTGGCCTTGTCCAAAGTCAACTACTGGTGGGACTTGCCTGATGGTCCAGTGGATAAGACTCTGCAGAGGACCTGGGTTTGATCCCTGAATAGGCAACTAAAATCCCACCAACTGTGCAGTGCAGTGTGAAGTCAACTGCTGGGAACAACTTCATGGTATATTTCCAGGTCTGTCTTTAATGAATTTGTGTGTGTATTAACTATGGAAATATTTTGTTTTGTTTATATCCATCTGTATCCTAAGTAACATCATTCTATTTTTACTTTTCCACACACTTGATTTTCACTTTACAGTATGTCTTACAGAACTTTCCATGTAAGTACATGTGTATCCACTTTATTTTTCTTATACCTCTATAATATCCCATGGAATGGCTGTGTGTTTAGTCACTCAGTTATGTCCAACTTTCTGCAACCCCATAGATTGTAGCACACCAGGCTCCTCTGTCCAGGGAATGTTCCAGACAACAGTACTGGAGTGGGTTGCCATTCCCTACTCCAGGGGATATTCCTGACCCAAGGATTGAACCTTAGTATCTTGCGTCTCCTGCATTGACAGGTGGATTCTTGGCCACCGTGTCACCTGAGAGGCCCAGGGAATGGATGACCAAATTTTATTTAACAATAAAATATTCTCATTGGTTGACTCTTGGTATTTGTTTCTAGTTTGGGGCTACACGAAAACAATCTTGTACTTTGGAGTAATACTTCGTCTTATGTATCTCTCTCTGAGTATATGGGTCAGGCATCCCTGAGGTAAATTTTGAGAAGTACAGTTGCTGATTGAAGGCTATATATATCCTAAATTTTAGTTAATGATTGTGTCATTTTATAGCTTTGCCAGTCTTGTGTGAGAGGAACTGTTTCCTCAGTTCCCACCAACACTATTAAGAAACATTTTAATTTTTGTCAATTTGTTGCAACCATTGTATCTCTGCTCTAATTTGCTGTTGCCTGATTTGCTGCTGAGCCTGATTTGCTACTGTGTACATTTTCCAGCATTATGGGCAATTTCTGTTTCCTTTTACATCAATAACCTGCTTAAATTCTTTGCCTTGTGTTGAGAGTTGTCCATTTATTCTGGATGTTAATCCTTTAGCTGTTAGGGATATTTCAAATGCTTTCTTCCTGTCTGTGGCTTGGCTTATCTTTGAATTTCTTAACTTTTATACATGACAAAAGATGACTTGACATTTTCAAATTTGATATATTCACATTCCAACTTTTTTTTTTTTTGCTTTTTGCTTTATTTAAGATTTTTCTTATTCATTACACTCTTACCCATCATTTTTATTAGTTCAGATTTTTAATTCATGTAAAATTGTCTTAGTCCATTTGGGCCACTGTAACAAAACACCGTAGAATGGGTAGTTCATAAATGACATATTTCTTACAGTTCAGGAGGCTTGAAGTCCAAGACCAGGGTATCAGCATGGCCCAGAGAGACCCCTCTTCTGTGCTGCAGATTTCTTGTGTCCTCATATGGTGGAAAGGGCTAAGGGTCTCTGGGTTGGTGCTTAATCGCTCAGTCGTGTCCAACTCTTCGCAGCCCCATGGAGTGTAGCCTGCCAGGCTCCTGTGTCCATGGGATTTCCCAGGCAAGAATACTGGTGTGGGCTGCTATTTCTTCCTCCAGGGGATCTTCCCGACCCAGGGGTTGAACCCGAGTCTCCTGCATTGCAGGTGGATTCTTTACCACTGAGCCACCAGGGAAGTCTGAGAATCTCTCTGGAGCTTCTTTTATAAGGGTACTAATCCCATCAAGGAGGACTCTGCCCTCAGGACCTAATCACCTGCCAAAGGCCCAATCTCCTAATACCATCCTTGGGTATTAGGTGTTCAACATAAGGATTTGGCATGGAGTGTGGGGACATAAACATTCAGACCATAGCAATGATATCATGTATTTTGAGGACTGATGATCTCAGAAATCTAATTTCTTCAAATGATTAGTCCTGTCTTTGGGTGGTCCCTGTTTTTTCTGGTTGGAACTGGCCCTGGTATCACTATCTGGCATGTAATTTTCTTTTGGCTGGGGTGTGGAGGGTATGGGAAGTGTGCACTATGATGGCAGATTGTCCTGATTAGGTGTTCCCACTTCACTCCCAGTGCTGACACCTCCACCACCTGGTTTGGGTGGTCCAGATCTATTCCTGTTTTAATGCCTGTGAGTTTCTGGGGTGTCACCTCCTACTTGGTTTTTATTCCATTTATCTTCTGCCTTCCATGCTTTCTGATTCAAGAAGTACAACACCTTCTGTTTACCCATGATCCTAGATTATAGACATACGTTTACACCTGTGTATTCAGTCATTTCTAGGGAACAGGACATGGGAGGACTCCACCATCTGTTCCATCTGTTGTCTTGTTCTGGCCTATTATTTTGCATGAGACAGTCATTGGGGATCCTTGCAAAGTGGTAAGTTTCTGTTAATTAAAACTATAGACTGCCTTCTCTTATAGTAACCTTATATTTCTATACTGAGTTCAAATGCAAAGTTCAGAAATTACATATTCCATGGTGATATTTTTCAGCAAAGAAGTCAAGAGTTTGTAAATATTTAAACTGTTGTATCATAAACCTCTATAAAAAAAGCTAGTAATATTGTGTTAAAAAATAGTCTGGGCTCCATAAAGAACCACCAGGCACCACAGATTTTATTAATCATTGTTTATCAACAGCACTTCTTCTTTCACACACACTTCTCTAGAATATACCAGAAACATCAATTTTGAACTTTCTTGTCTATGGTAATTGGGGTAGGACACTTAACTGTCCATTGAGTACAACAGTGTGATTATAAATTAAAATATCAGCTCTACACACTTTTATTTGGTAGCTTCCACCGAACCCTGAAACAACAGCTGATTTATCTCAGAAAACAATGCAGAGCATGTGCGTATCACTGCTGGAAGGCTGGTATCTTTGCTAGGCCTGTAGCAGGACGCCAGTCATTGCCAACAAGCAGCAGCATCTATGGATTAAGTCCTTTCCTTCACCTTCACCAGGTTTCCTTCACATAAATAAATTAATAGAAGCAACACAGTCCCAAATCTAAACCCAAGTCCTTACTTCTCCTGTGGCTTGAGAGTTAGACCCCAGTGGCATTTGCATTCCTTTGCTTTTTTTGACCTCTGGAGCTCATGACACTGCCTGGGAGCTGACACCCATACAAGAGACAACTGTACACATGGATGTCACCAGACGGTCAATACCGAAATCAGATTGATTATATTTGCAGCTCAAGATGGAGAAGCTCTATATAGTCAGCAAAAACAAGACCGGGAGCTGACTGTGGCTCAGATCGTGAACTCCTTATTGCCAAATTCAGACTTAAGTTGAAGAAAGCAGGGAAAACCACTAGACCATTCAGGTATGACCTAAATCAAATCCCTTACAATGATACAGTGGAAGTGACAAATAGATTCAAGGAATTAGATTTGATAGACAGAGTGCCTGAAGAACTGTGGACGGAGGTTCATGATGTTGCACAGAAGGCAGTGATCAAGAATACCCCCAAGAAAAAGAAATGCAAAAAGGCAAAATGGTTGTCTGAGGAGGCCTTACAAATAGCTGAGAAAAGAAAAGCCAAAGGCAAAGGAAAGATATACCCATTTGAATGCAGAGTTGCAAGGAATAGCAAGGACAGGTAAGAAAGCCTTCCTCAGTGATCAGTGCTAAGAAATAGAGGAAAACAATAGAATGGGAAAGACTAGAGATCTCTTCAAGAAAATTAGAGATACCAAGGGAACATTTCATACAAAGATGGGCTCAAAAAAGGACAGAAATGGTATGGACCTAACAGAAGCAGAAGATATTAAGAAGAGGTGGCAAGAATACACAGAAGAACTGTACAAAAAATATCTTCATGACCCTGATAACTGCAATGGTGTGATCACTTGGCTAGAACCAGACATCCTGGAATATCAAGTCAAGTGGGACTTAGGAAGCATCACTACGAACAAAGCTAGTGGAGGTGATGGAATTCCAGATGAGCTATTTCAAATCTTAAAATATGATGCTGTGAAAGTGCTGCAGTCAATATGCCAGCACACTTGGAAAACTCAGCAGTGGCCACAGGACTGGAAAAGGTCAGTTTTCATTCCAATCCCAAAGAAAGGCAATGCCAAAGAATGTTCAAACTAATTCACAATTGCACTCATCTCACAAGCTAGCAAAATAATGCTCAAAATTTTGAACATTCTTTGGCCTTGTTTTTCTGGACCTATCTTGCTTTTTCTATGATCCAACAGATGTTGGCAATTTGATCTCTGGTTCAAAAAGCAAGAGAGTTCCAGAAAAGCATCTACTTCTGCTTTATTGATTACACCAAAGCCTTTGACTCTGTGAATCACAACAAACTGTGGGAAATTCTTCAAGAGACGGGAATACCAGACCACCTTACCTGCCTCCTGAGAAATCTGTATGCAGGTCAAGAAGCAAGAGTTAGAACCGAACATGGAACAATGGACTGGTTCCAAATCAGGAAAGGAGTACTTCAAGGCTGTATATTGTCACCATGCTTCTTTAACTTATATGCAGAGTACATTATGCAAAATGCCAGGCCGATTGAAGCACAAGCTGGAATCAAGATTGCCAGGAGAGATGTCAATGACCTCAGACATGCAGATGACACCACCATTGTGGCAGAAAGTGAAGAGGAACCAAAGAACCTCTTGATGAAAGTAAAAGAGGAGAGTGAAAAACCTGACTTAAAACTCAATGTTCAAAAAACAAAGATCATGGCATCCAGTCCCATTACTTCATGGCAAATAGATGGGGAAACATGGATACAGTGACAAGCTTTATTTTCTCGGGCTCCAAAATCACTACATATGGTGGCTGCAGCCATGAAATTAAAAGACACTTGCTCCTTGGAAAAATAGCTATGACCAAACTAGACAGCATACTAAAAAACAGAGATATTACTTTGCTTACAAAGGTCTGTCTAGTCAAAGCTATAGTTTTTCCAGTAGTCATGTATGGATGTGAGAGCTGGATCATAAAGAAAGCTGAGTGCCGAAGAAATGATGTTTTTGCACTGTGGTGTTGGAGATGATTCTTGAGTGTCCCTGCAACTACACAGAGTTCAAACCAGTCCATCCTAGAGGAAATCAGTCCTGAATATTCATTGGAAGGACTGATGCTGAAACTCCAATACTTTCACCACCTGATGTGAAGAGTCACCTCATTAGAAAAGACCCTGATGCTGGGAAAGATTGAAGGCAGGAGGAGAAGGAGATGACAGAGGATGAGATGGTTGGATGGCATTACCTACTCGATGGACATGAGTTTGAGCAAGGTCTGGGATTTGGTGATGGACAGGGAGGCCTGGCATGCTGCAGTCCATGGTTTGCAACTGAGTGACTGAACTAACTAACACCCACCTGAGCAAACAAGTTTGATGGGCAGATACCATAAACTTCTGGGTGGCATAACTCGAAGGTGCAAGCTTTCTGTTTTATCCTCATGCACTCCAGGGGCAATAGACCCCTTTACCCTCAGAGGTAACTGGCTTGAGAACACACCCTTCATGGACTTCCTTCCTTTTCTGTCTCTATTCCACATGTGTCCTGGAGACACCTCTAAAATAAACTCATTTTAGTAGAATCCTAGTTTAGGAACTACCTAACATGGATTCTTAATGTCTAACAACTTAATGGAGATGCCCCATAATTAAGGGAGTTAGAAGGATTTCTTACTAAGAGGCACCGTAACTGGAACCTGTTAGGTAAATACTTTGTTTTAAGCCAGGGAGATTTTTTAGTTGAGTCTTCATATGGGAGGCCAGAACTTGAAGTCTGACTGATGTGGATTGGAGATCTAATTCTAGCTCATGTCCAGTGAGTCATATATGATGAACCTCTTCAACCATCTGAGCCTCCATTTCCTCATCTGTAAGTGAAGTCGCTCAGTCGTGTTCGACTCTTTGCGACCCCATGGACTGTAGCCTATCAGGTTCCTCCATCCATGGGATTTTCTGGGCAAGAGTGCTGGAATGGATTGCCATTTCCTTCTCCAGGGGATCTTCCTGATCCAGTAATCGAACCCAGGTCTCCTGCATTGCAGGCAGACGCTTTACCGTCTGAGCCACTAGGGAAGCTGTAAGACTGAGTGTTAACTTTCTCAGAGTTGCTGTTAAATATGATACACGAAGCGTGTAGCACAATGCTTTGTTGTTTAGTTGCTCAGTTTGTGTCTGACTGTTTGTGACCCCATGGACTGTAGCCTACCAGGCTCCTCTGTCCAAGAACAATGTATACCGCTTTGTAGACTCAGTCTTTGTGGTGGCTTTTTTAAGACTTAATTTTTAAATTAAATCAAAATTTGAATATAAGTTTTCCTGAAGTATGGTTGACAAATAAACTTGTAAGATATTTAAAGTATGCATCGTGGTGATTTAAAAAAAATAAAAATAAAGAAATTAATATATGTATCCATTGTGAAAGAGTTCCCTGCATCTAGTTAATTAGCACATCCATCACCTACCTCACTTATTTTCTTCTTTTTTTGTATGAGAACATGTAGGTTCTATTTTCTGCAAATTTAATTCATATAATACAGTATTATCAACTATATTCACCATATTACACATTAGATTCTCAGCCCTTATTCATTTTGTAGTTGAAAATTCATAGCCTTTTACCAACCTCTTCCTAGTTCCCCTGGCTTCCCAGGTGGTCAGTGGTAAAGAATCTGCCTGCCAAACAGGAAGACATGGATTCGTTCTGTATCAGGAAGGTCTCCTAGAAAAGGAAATGGCAACCCACTCCCATGTTCTTGCCTGGGAAATCCCGTGGACAGAGGAGCCTGGCAGGCTGCAGTCCGTGGGGTTCCAGAGTCGGACATGGCTCAGTGTCTGAACCACCATCCCCCTGGCCCCACTGTGCCCCAGCCCCAGCACCCACATTTCTACTCTCTGTTCCTGTGAGTCTGACACCTCCGCACCTTTGAAGGTTTCACGTATATGTGATGCCATGTCATATTCATCTCTCTCTATTTGGCTTTATTTCACTTGACATAATGCCCTCAAGGTCCATTGTAGTAGTTTCTATTATTGGTATATAATTAACAGTCTCTGACTAAACAGTTAGTCCCTAACTAATTTTTAGGGACTACAAACATTCTGTTTTGAAAGCCAAGTGACTGTTTACATATATTTAAAAATATTTTTTCTTCTTGAAGGCAATAGTGATTGTTTCCTCTTTAGACTCGGTTGTGGTCTTTGATCTAAAGCATTGAGCCTTAGGTCTGTTTGAGCAAACAAGATGTTTATATATTTCATAACATTTCAGGAGCAGAACTACAGAAGGCAAAAGAAGGGATTTATCATTGTGAAGACTTTCCCGCTGAGGGTAATCCACTAATAAATACTGCATCATAGGTGAAAGGTTTTTGACCCTCAGGAATTGGAAGCATCTTGTGGAATGAACTTAAAGATGATTTAAAAGTCTTGGGTAGGAGAAATGCTATTATTCACAAGCAGACTTGGCTTCCACCATGGTTGTCTGTATCTTTTTTCCTAAGATAATCACTTTGGGATTTTCATTGCTGTATTGGCACCAGGCAGCTCCTCGTTCTCCATTCCAATAAGATCCTGAGAGAGTAAGCTTGCAGTTATTTGTGAGTATAATTTAGATAGTGGTCTGTTGGATTACTGAGGAGCAAGCCACTTTTCATCAATTTTGCTTCCAGATTAAGCTTTACTTATTTCCAACCTTTCTTTCACTGCCACAAGTCCCAGAGTTTTTGCTTCAATGAGTTCAAGCTAGTGTAGGACAGCCAGATGCTATGATTGCTTAGCCTATGTAGATGCAACAGAAGAACATGTTGTTAGAATGGAAGCCTTTACCGGGTTGTGATTCATGGCCTTTTGGTAAATGTATTTTGAAATCAAGCTGATTATTATGAAATGGCATCATTGTACTTTCTTTAGAATCGTTTTTAGGGTGTTAGTGAATTAATCTGATTTTCGTGTCTCTATCACAGCACTTCATCAGGCCGATAACAACAGCAGTGCTCATTTGAATATGTTGTAACCAGAGTTTAGAAATATATAGCACCCTGGCTTTAATTCAAACTTCATCACCCCTAAAATAATTTAATTACAAAATTTTGCCTCAGTTTTATGTGTTGCTTATATTTAGCTCTTCCTAGTCTTGTAGTAACAATTAAATTGGATGCTTTCCATGCTATGAAGTTATTATGATGGGTTATTTGTACCTTTGATAAAAATTAGTTTGAGACACCAGATTAAAGGAATGGATAGAGGAAATACATCTGTATTGTTCATAATTCTATTCCTTGTTATGTGGAAAACCCATTTGCCCTTATTGTGGATAGAATTCCCAGACACTTGGTACTGACCCACTGCCATGCTTCTTTGCTTGAATTATAGATGTTGTAGATAGAGTGAGCATGTTTGGTTGTCCTCTAGTTCATTTTCTTGCAAATGCAGAATTGTTTGATTCTACTGATGGGGTTCTTGTCAAATTCTTTCCATATTTAATCAGCATGGCAAGCCTCTTTTTTCCATCTGGTAAAATAAATAAAGGTGGAAAATTGTTATACTTAAATTGTCATTTAAGTATTTACCCAAAATAGACCAAAATAAAAATTTTCCATTTTTCACATTTTATCTTTACTTTGTTTAAATTATTTTAAAAGGTTAAACAACCTGATTATTAGGAACTTGGTATCACTTTTCATATGCACTAGTTCACTTTGCACACACCTTTTATCTATTGTTATTATTACTGTTATCATCATCACCAATAATAGCAATCACATATATGGAGTTTTCTGCGCCCCAGTCACTGCTGTGGTGTATGTGTGCATGTCATGCCGGTGTGTGTGTGTGTGCACGCACATACACATTCAGTCGTTTCCACGAACCTGTGAGGCCAGGCCTCTTCTCACTCCCGCTTCCAGGTGAGGACATTGACATGTACATGGGTGCTGACCCTCATTACACAGCTCATGAATAGAGATGGGAATAGAATCCAGGTAGCCTGGCTGTGTGTCCTGACCCTTAACTTCTTGCTTTTTAAAGATCTTGTTTAATGTGTAAAGTTGTTTTTCTCAGATTTTTTTCCCCCTTAGATCTGTCTTAAAAGAAATCTCAGTAGGCATATTGCATGTGCAAGGAAAAGGCAAACATTGTGAAGTGGTTCTCAATTTGGGCTGCACAGGGAAACATTAAAATCACTGGGGGAGCTTCAAAAATTGTTGCTGCCTGGGTCCCATCCCCAGAGAATCTGATTTAATTGCTCTGGGGTGCGGTCAGGACCTTGGATTTTTTTTTTTTTAAATGCTCCTTGTTTGATTCTAACGTGCAGCCAAGGTGAACACTGATAGGAAGCAAACTGACATTGCAAATCAATTCAGTGAAGTTCCTGAGGGGTTGTGCTCACTCTGCCTTTCCTTCTGTGGCCTCATTTCTATCAAAAATCAGACTCAGCTTAAGCACCCAGAGGCCCTACAAGACTCTGAATTATTTAGCTACAATTGAATAATATTCCCTATACTGTACTTAGGAAGGCAGGAAATTACTAACATTTTTTAGAAGGAGTCTTAGTATCCAAGATTGAATCAAAAGATACTTTTGTTATATTCAGTTGATTAAAATTCATTTAATTTTCCATTCCCTGGATGTTCTAAGTACTAGGTATTCATTTTATTTTTGCTGAACATGTCATCAGCATTCATGTCTGTTTATTAACCTTTATGTTTTTCTAGATCTTCTGTTAAACCAAGTTGCTATTTGAACATATTTAATTAAACTAGTTATACTTTTGAATGAGCAAATGTGGTTTCAAAAATGATTTTATATGATTATATTATATCTTAAACTTGTTTTATGGATACAAAGCAGATATCATCTTGGTAAATTATGACATCATGTCATTTTTTATTAATTTGTAGAAATTATTTCTTTATTGACACATTAGCCCAGCAGGGAAACCAGAGACAATGAGGTCGTATGCAGGGGTGATAGGAAGCTGTGATGTAATCAGTTCTAAATAATATATTTAAGTGGTAAAAATCCATATTTCTCCCATAAGAATATTTGGTTTTTACTTTAGTCTTCAATATGCATTGTTATGAGAAAGATTTTGCATGAGATTTCTCTTTAGTGTTGTGCATGGTGAACAATGCACCTGGTGAAGTGAATGCCTCAATGAAAAGTTTTATGGGGCAGAACCAGTTGCTATACTAAGAAGCTAAGTGTTGTACTAATATACATAATGGATTCTATTTTTAGATGAACATATGTTCCTATAGCCTGGCTTCCTTACGCAAGAGGCCAGCAGTTTCAGCCCCACATTGTGAATATTGAGACTTAGATGATCAGAGGAGATGGGACTTTAGGTTGTGAAATTTTCATCTATTTTAGGCCTAACATATTTCATGACTGGGGGAAAAATTAAAAACAAAATAGATTAACATATAAACCCTACTATATATAAAACAGATAACCAACCAAGACCTACTGTATAGCACAGGGAGCTATATTCAATATTCTCTAAAACCTATAAAGAAGAAGAATCTGTAAAAATATATATGTATAACTTAATCACTTTGCTGTACACCTGAAACTAACACAACATTGTAAATCAACTATACTTCAATAAACAAAACAAAAATCTAAACAAAGTTCTAAAACAGTTTCAGCTTTTTGGTGTTTGTAGGGTGAGTTCTTCCAGAAGTTGACCTCAAAACAAAGATTCAAGTAGTTTATTTGGAAGGTAAGCTCCCGAAGCATGGACCGAGCAGTGGGGAAGTGAGACAGGCAAAGGAAGGCAGCGATAGTGGGTGAATTACCAGATACCCATTAACAGTCTGGGCAACTAAATCTCCATCCCACTGGGACCTCTGGGCATGGAGCACACCCCAGAATTATCTCGATTGAGGTAAGAGAGCTTGATATCTACCACCAGTTCCCGTGTCTCTCTGTTTGAAGACAGCTTTGCCCAGGGCTGTTCTGTCCGCAGCACCTCTGCCAGCTCTTCTCTGTGGCCAAGGAGCCTTCAGACTTGTGTCCCCAGACTTCGAGAAAGTTCTCAGACAAAGTTGCCTTTGGAAGCTGTCAGTGGGCATGCATGGATATACATGGCCACCAGCAGCAGTAACTACTCTGAAGGCTTTGATTTTAAGTGAGACTTAAAAAATCTCTACCACGGGTGCAGACAATTCATGGACAGATAGATCCTGCTTTGTTTGCATAACATATTAAAATGTAAAAGCCAGCATTAAAAAATCTGAGAGTTCATATGCAAATCTGAATTTCTCAGAAAATCAGAAGGCTTGGCAACGTTGGTCACCATACCACCACGGCCACATGTGGCTACCTGCATCAGACAGGGCCTGTCGGATCCGGCCTCTTTCATTTCGGCTTTTGAGTGTACAATATCAGGTGTCTGTGGCAATATCCTTTACTGGAAGCTTCAATAAGCTAATGATTATGAAGGCTCCTGTGGAATGCAGTCAGTTCTGCTACAGTGGGCTTGTTGGATTGCTGTGGTGTAGAGACTGATTTTACAGTAGAAAATGGCTGAAGGTCAGCAAATCCAGGCCTTACTCATAACTGCCAGAGCAAAGTAATTGATGCCCCAAGCCCATTTCTTCTCTATGAGATATGGATTTGAAGTGTGTGAGCTCTGAGCTCACTCTGCGCTTTAAAAGGTTATTATTCTAAAATGACTTTCACATGGCATTGTGCTGTGTGAGATTTATCAGTAACTCCTTGGCAAAAGATTTCTTGTTGAGTCAAGCCATTAATCTATTGGAAATAAAAATGGTGGGCTATAGGACACCAGGTAGAATGACTTTCCTTTGTGGAATGGGGGTTAATTCCATCACCAGCTCAAGGCAGTGGGCACTGAGTAGCTAAGTCAGCTACACCCACCCATTCCCCACTGTAGATCTGCACTGTCCCATAAAGTGGCATGTTGAGTTTTACACTTGAATTTTAATTAAAATATGAAATGCATTTCCTCAGCCACACTTGGCCACATTCCAAGTGCTCCATAGCCACCTGTGGGCAGGTAAAGTTAAAGAACATTTCCATCACTAACAGAAAGTTCTGTTGGGTGTCACTGCATAGAGACTGGGTCAGGAATAGTCTAGTCAAAGCTAGTGAAAAGTGAAAGTTTCCTTGAATTTATGGGGAAAGACCTTTCTTCTTTTTTGTTGAATCATGTCCTGTAAAGATGTTTTGTGGACATGACTTTCATATTTTGTTCCCTTGGATGAAGACGTTCGGGTGCTTTGGATACCTCTTTGGGAGCCTAACAGGTAGGCTGATCCCACAGAAGACAAACCAGTGAAGGACCAGATCCTCAGCAATGTCATTTGAGACATAAATCAGACCGTCTCAAATCCATGAGCGAGTGAATCTCCTTCATTGTCTAAGCTGGTTTCAGATGGGACATTGTCCCTTTTCAGTCAAGATTGCTAACTGAATCATAGGACATTCATGTATTTGAAGGAAGGCAGGGACTCAGATATTTAGGATCCAGTTGCATCTGGCCCATAAATGTGAAAGAGGAAAGAGAAGACAACACTTCTGCAATCTTCTCTACAATCCCCTGTGCAAGACATCATTGTATGTTGTTTTGTGCATTTTTCTGTGTGGAGCTATAGCTCTCAGGAATGGTTGTAATGCATAATTAGAGAAGAATACATATTGAGAAACAAGGAGAATGTGGAAATTTGTGCAGCAAATGGAACTTTGTATATTAGTCTAATATACAAATTGGATTTTGTAATTGGTTTCAATTGTACCAGAAGGACTTCTAGGGAAGGAAAGGAGAGCTTATTGGTAAACCACTGTTTTGCACGCATCATGCCTGTGTGCCTTCTGTAGACTGTGTTGTTAATTACTCGGTTGGTTTTCCCCATTTTGCACTGGGAAGCCGAGGCTGTGGCAGGGTGGCTGCCCCAAGAAGGCATCCCACGCTGCCAGCCTAGAACGGGGCCCTTCCTAGGCCCTCCTGGTGTGCCTCGTGATCCCCTTCAGCTTAGCTGTCATCATGCTCTGCTAATTGTGTCTCATTCATTATACTTGCCTAATACATCAGGAGGAGAAGGCAATGGCACCCCACTCCAGGACTCTTGCCTGGAAAATCCCATGGATGGAGGAGCCTGGTGGGCTGCGGTTCATGGGGTCGCTAAGAGTCCGACATGACTGAGTGACTTCCCTTTCACTTTTCAGTTTCATGCATTGGAGAAGGAAATGGCAACCCACTCCAGTGTTCTTGCCTGGAGAATCCCAAGGACAGGGGAGCCTGGTGGGCTGCTGTTTATGGGATTGCACAGAGTAGGACACGACTGAAGTGACTTAGCAGCAGCAGCAGCAGCAGCAATACATCAGGAAGTCTTTAAATTTAAGTGCTTTATCCAGTACGGTTGGCATGTCTAGTCCACTGCTAGAATACGACAATTGCTCAATCAGGTCTAGCAAGGCCGTTCCACTCACCTAGGATCACAGGGTGCCAGGGGGTGGGAAGCCAAGTCTGTCAGGACCCAAAGCCAGTGGTTTTCCTGACTCTTTCTTGTTTATTAACACCTTGTCCAGCTGCCTCAACCCCAGTAGTTTTTGTGACCAGCTTCCTGGAAGACAGAGGGAGTGTGGCGGCAGGAGGTGGGAGGGGGAGTCTCTCTCTAGCTCCTTCCTGCCGTGAGCCCCAAAACCCACCTTCACCTTCATCTGCTCTCTCCTCCCATTTCCCTCCTCTTTCCCAGGCAGTTCCTACCTCTTTGGTCCTAGACCCTGACTTCTCAAAGATTTTGAACTAATATTTATCCCTTTTATTTCATGTATTATCAATATTCCCTCTTTCACCAGATCCATACAATCAGTCTTAAGCATGACAAGCCTGTCCCACCTCTAAAGAAAGCTTTAGGCACTCTCTTTACCCCAACTGGCTGCTTTTCTTTTTCCTTGTCATTCACATAAGCGTCTTTAAAAACTTGCCTGTATTCTCTGCTTACCTTTCACTACCTCCTCTGTCCATAGCAACCTGGATTCTGCACCCATCACTCCAAACTGTTCATTCTAAAGCTACCAGTGACCTTTATGTCAGCATCAGTTCTGTTCAGTTGCTCAGTCGTGTCCAACTCTTTATGACCCCATGAATTGCAGCACGTCAGGCCTCCCTGTCATCACCAACTCCCGGAGTTCACTCAAACTCATGTCCATCGAGTCGGTGATGCCATCCAGCCATCTCATCCTCTGTCATCCCCTTCTCCTCCTGCCCCCAATCCCTCCCAGCATCAGAGTCTTTTCCAATGAGGTGGCCAAAGTATTGGAGTTTCAGCTTTAGCATCATTCCTTCCAAACAACACCCAGGGCTGATCTCCTTCAGAATGGACTGGTTGGATCTCCTTGCAGTCCAAGGGACTCTCAGGAGTCTTCTCCAACACACCACAACACCACAGTTCAAAAGCATCAATTCTTCGGTGCTCAGCTTTCTTCACAGTCCAACTCTCACATCCATACATGACCATATGGAAAAACCATATGTCAGCATATATTGGCCATTTTTAGCTCTTTGTGCTTGAACTTTTATGAGAATATTATTAGTATTGTTGATTGCCACATTTCTATGAAACATTTGATTTTCTTGACTGCTTTGCTTTCATATATTTTCCTCTACCCCACTCAGTTTTCATGGTTGGCTCTAGGTTGCCATTCTTTTCTACTCCCAGAATCACATCTGTACTTGCAGTTTCATTTACCATCTGGACACAAAGACTTGCAGATTTATGTCACCATCCAATATCTTGTCCCCTTGAAACCCAGAAGACAGCATTTCTAAGGCGGTCAGTGATCTCTCCCTCCCTTCACCCTTGATCTGGTCCTGCTGCCTTACTGAAGGTGCCACCCCCTTAGACCTGCACCATCTGGACCCTGGAGAGCGTCCTCTCCTCCTCCTTCTGCACCTTCCAGTCAAGCTCTTGGCCTCTTGCTTTCTGTGCTGCAGTCACACTAGCCATACTGGTGAGACTACGCCTTCCCACTTCCTTCCACCTGGAGCCGTCACAGTACTTCCCCTCTGCTTGCAGGGTGTGTTCTTGCTGTTTGCATCACTCCCTGCCTTGTTTGCCACACTCCTCACAGTTGTCACAAAATATTTTGCACAAAGTTATATGGCGTCTAGCACCCCTGTTAGAATGTTGACTCAGTGAGAGAAGTGTCCATGTTGTCCTGGTAAATGTTTTAACAACTGGCTCTCCTGCTGGGAAAAATGATTTGTTGGCATTTGCTGATTTCCATGGTGTAAATTCTTCCACTGTGTCTGATTTTAAGCTACCATTACATCACCACTGGATGCAAATTTGGGAAGAGAAGGACACAGTTGCCTCTCATAAGCTTAAAAGAAAATTCTAGCATAGCACTAGGATGTGGCCATGCTCTTCACTGCTGTGCATGTCATCATAACTTGGGGCTGTGCTAGGCACCTTGGTGATAGTGACTTGGAGGGTTGATAGTGATTGGAGGGTTAAATGCAGTGTCTTTATGTCATCATAGAAATGTAGTGGTAAAAATGCTAATATTTCAGACAAAACGGCATAAAATCTTTCATTTTAGAATTGGACCTGGCCTTAATTAAACTATTACAGCTAATCCCATCATTTTTGTCTCTTGTAATTGAGGGTCAGAGAATGGAATCTGGCACAATCATGTAACTAGCTAGTAAAGTAACTCAAGTTAAAGTGCACATCTCTTAATTACCAATGTGCATTCCTTCCAAAAGAAGTACAATTTTATAATACAAGTGATTTAATTCAGGTCATGTTATTATATAGTGGCGGAGTTGAACATACCGTAAATAAACCTACTTTACAAAAGAAAAGGCACTGTTTGATCATTCTTATTAAATTTTAAGTTGTCTGTTCAGAGAGATTTCCCCTTTATCATTCCCCCCTTAATTATTTCTTGTAGTTATATACAGATTAAATATATTAGTTAGCTTTTGCTGTGCAGTAAACCACTCCAAAATATATTGGCCTTTCTTTCAGCCACTGCTGTGTGGGCTGACAGTGTGGTATAGGCTCAGGCAGACCCCTGTTCTGGTTTACCCAGGCTTCTCTGGCAACTGCAGGAAGCTGGATGGGTATGAAACTGTTGATCATGACTGCCTCATGTCTGAGGCTGCAGCTAGGATGCTGCTGACTCGGATCTGATCCCGGTGGTCCCTGATCCTTCATCTTGTTTTTGTGGTGGGTTGGCAGAGTTCTGAGAGAGAATGGAACTTGCAAGACCCTAGAGTCAAAATTGCTATATAGGTACTTCTGCCCCAACTTATGTGTGAAATAAAATCATTCATAGGGTGAGGAAATAGATGCCAGCTCTTGATATCAAGGTCTGCAAAGCCATACTGCAAAGAGGCCTTGAAACACAGAAGGGGATGATTTGTAATAGTTTTTGCAATCAAGTACAGAAAAGGAATCTTTTCCTCAAATCATAGGAGACTCTGTAATACTGAAGTGTCCCAGAGGGGCAGAACTGACAAATGGCTTCCAAGGCTTCTTGAGATATTGAGGCAGTGCTGAATACCCTAGCCAGACTGTTGTGTTGACTGCATGCATGCAGCACTGAATCCTATACTGCTGTGAGGTGGAAGTCTCTCTTCATACCCTAGACTTTGGGTCTGCCGTTGATGTTTGGAGATGAAGGGATCCCTGTGAGGTGATGGGGCAGTGGAGCCACATGTCAACCCATGACGACTTGGGCAGCACCCTGTTAGTGACAGCTCTCAAAATCTGGAAGAACCCTGGGGAAGTGGAAATTAAACCTCAGGGTTCTTTACTGCTGGAAAATGATTGTGGGGAAATTTCCATAGTGGAGAGGTGGAAATCTTTCCAGATCTCTTCTTCTGTCCTAGGCCGCAAATGCATTTTTCTGGAATGAGAAACACATGAGTTTGACTGAGGACGAGTTAGTCGGTTTTGTCAATGAAGCATGAGAAGGGATCAGTCCTTACTCTGAGCTCATCTTTTTTT
Organism: Bubalus kerabau; assembly: GCF_029407905.1. Lineage (NCBI taxonomy): Eukaryota > Metazoa > Chordata > Mammalia > Artiodactyla > Bovidae > Bubalus > Bubalus kerabau. Next base: position 1,434,779 of record NC_073636.1, read on the forward strand.
AAGCTGAGTGTGCTCTGGGAAGACGCAGGCATCAGCATATTTGTATCCAACTGAGCCAACAGAGCCTGCAGTGAAAGGCAAGGAAGGCCATTATCCAGTGAGTGTATATTGGGCTGGGAGCCACTGAGGTTAAAACATTCACTTTATTGCCATCTCTTTATCTGTACTTTATAAAATTAGTTCACAATCTCCCTAATTGTTCTTTGGAGTAAGATCTTTGGAAGTGTTCTTTGGAAAAGATGCCCTGAGTAAGATAATGGACTCTGAAATCCAACCCCCTGGGTTCAAAACACATCTCAACATTGTGTGTGTCTCTGAGGAAGCTATTTAACCACTCTGAGCTTCAGTTTCTTCTTCTCCACAAGGAGAATAATATTGCTGCTTCATATGAATCTGGTGAGGATTAAATGAGATCACACACCTGAAATGCTTGGTATAGCACACAGAGTAAATGCTCAATGCTTCAGTTCAGTTCAGTTCAGTTGTGTCTGACTCTTTGCGACCCCATGGACTGCAGCACGCCAGGCTTCTCTGTTCATCACCAGCTCCTGGAGCTTGCTCAAACTCATGTCCATCGAGTCAGTGATGCCATCCAACCATCAAATTCTCTGTCGTCCCCTTCTCCTCCTGCCTTCAGTCTTTCCCAGTATCAGGCACTTTTCTGAGTCAGTTCTTTGCATTAGGTGGCCAAAGTGTTGAAGCTTCAGCTTCAGCATCAGTCCTTGCAGTGAATATTCAGGACTCATTTTCTTTAGGATTGACTGGCTTGATCGCCTTGCAGTCCAAGGGACTCTCAAGAGTCTTCTCCAACACCACAGTTCAAAAGCATCAATTCTTTGGTGCTCAGCTTTATGGTCCAACTCTCATTTCCATACATGACTACTGCAAAAACCATAGCTTTGACTATACAGACCTTTGTTGGCAAAGTAATGTCTCTGCTTTTTAGTATGCTGTCTAGGTTGCTCATAGCTTTTCTTCCAAAGAGCAAGTGTCTTTTAGTTTCATGGTTGCTGTCACCATCTGTAGAGATTTTGGAACTCAAGAAAATAAAGTCTGACACTGTTTCCACTGTTTCCGCATCTATTTGCCTTGAAGTGATAGGACCGGATGCATGATCTTGGTTTTTGAATGTTGAGTTTTAAGCCAACTTTTTCACTCTTCTCTTTCACTTTCATCTAGGGGTTCTTTGGTTCCTCTTCACTTTCTGCCACAAGGGTGGTGTCATCTGCATATCTGAGGTCATTGATATTTCTCCCGGCAATCTTAATTCCAGCTTGTGCTTCATCCAGACCGGCATTTCGCATGATGTACTCTGCATATAAGTTAAATAAGCAGGGTGACAATATACAGCCTTGACGTACTCCTTTCCCAATTTGGAACCAGTCCATTGTTCCATGTTCGCTTCTAACTGTTGCTTCTTGACCTGCATACGGATTTCTCAGGAGGCAGGTCAGGTGTTCTGGTATTCCCGTCTCTTGAAGAATTTTCCACAGTTTGTTGTGATCCACACAGTCAAAGGCTTTGGCATAGTCAGTAAAGCAGAAATAGATGTTTTTCTGGAACTCTTGCTTTTTCTGTGATCCAATGGGTGTTGGCAATTTGATCTCCGGTTCTTCTGCCTTTTCTAAATCCAGCTTGAATATCTGGAAGTTCACTGTTCACGTACTGTTGAAGCCTGGCTTGGAGAAATTTGAGCATTACTTTGCTAGCCTGTGAGATGAGTGTAATTGTGCTTTAGTTTGAACATTCTTTGGCATTGCCTTTCCTGGGATTGGAATGAAAACTGACTTTTTCCAGTCCTGTGGCCACTGCTGAGTTTTCCAAGTTTGTTGGCATATTGAGTGTAGCACTTTAACAGTATCTATCTTTTAGGATTTGAAATAGCTCAACTGGAATCCCATCATCTCCACTAGCTTTGTTGGTAGTGATGCTTTCTAAGGCCCTCTTGACTTCGTATTCCAGGATGTCTGGCTCTAGGTGAGTGATCACACCATCATAGTTATCTGGGTCATGAAGATCTTTTTTGTATAGTTCTTCAGTGTATTCTTGCCAACTCTTCTTAATATTTTCTACTTCTAGAAGAAACATGGGTCTTCCTTCCATGGAAGGAATATAGGAATATGGGTGGAATTATTTTATTTATTATGCCTTTCATATTCAGACTTTCTTATGATGACTATGTATTACTTTTGAAAACAGAAACTAATACAATAAATAGGGTTTTCTTTTAAAGGAAAATGTCAGAGCAAACAGAAAACTAGGATATGGGGAAAAAAAAAAGATGAATTTGAAGGTATAGCTGGTACACCAAAGAGCACCTGCACAGTGACTCAAAGAAATCTACCGTTTTGCAGTTTACTTGGTTTCCAAGCAGGACATACAGTTATTCTCAGTGTTGATTACAGCCAGTAGACTCGCCATTCAGAAGCTGTATGGTGACCGTAGCTAATAATATCACTGCCATTGGTTTGGACTTTTCTCCATATCAATGGAGAAAAGTGTTTTCTTCAAGTGTGTCCCTATAAAGAAGATCATGCCATCTCTTTTTTAGTGAGTGATACCTGCAGTGAAATCTCTGTAAGACACAGAAGCAGTAGTATTCACAGCAGTATTTACTCACAGTAAATATGAGTATTCACTCATATCTTTCTGAAATGTAGGTCAAAAACTACTCAGCACTAGCAGTTCTCTGAGAAATAAAGCATGTGAAACCATGTATACAACAGCTACACTGTTGTGGAGGATATGTAGCGTCAAATTTTCCCTTGTCTTCACACCTCTGTAATTTCACTTTGTTGGTTCTCCCATTAAAAAAGTGGAGATTATTCCCTCACCTCTTGGAGTTTGGCTAGCATTGTGACTCTCGTTGTCCAGTGGAATGTGATAGAAGTGATGCAGTGTTATATCTGAGCCTAGACTACAAGAGTTCTTTTGTGCTTCTGCTTCTTTGTTGGTCAAGAGAACAAGCTCAGGCCTGCCTGAAAGAAACCAGCAGACCACGTGGAGCAGAGGTGAGTCCTGCTGGACTGTTGGCTAACCATGTGACTTGCTAGTTGATTGCATGTGTGTGAGCAAGACAGCTGAGCTCAGCTGAGGCTGGCCCAGATCAGTAGGTCCATTCATCTGGCCTATACCCTTATTAGCAAAGTTAGATATATATTCTGTTGCCTTGAGGTTTTATGGTTGTTTCTTATGCAGCATTATTGCAGATAATGGATACAGCTGTCTTTATCCATTACAGACAAAGAAATGGACTGTATAGCCTTTGGGGTTCTAGTTCTCCATTTAACTAGATATTTGACTTTCAGCAAATATTTTAATATCTCTGATTGGCATATGTAAAATGGGAAAAAAAGATTTAACTCACAAAATTTCTACTGTGAAATGAAGAATTTGTCAAAGAATTTAGTAGCTGTGAATTACAATTCAAATTTAGGTTAACTTGAAATTCTGTACTCTACGCTTATATGTACACCATGTCTAAATTTTCTCCAATGCAGTTGATCTTTCACCTGCTAAATAAAACAAACAAGCATAGAGAGTATTTAAGGCCATGCCAATCAGTTTTAAATTAATGCAGGTATGTTTCGACGGCAGCCCACCAGGCTCCCCCGTCCCTGAGATTCTCCAGGCAAGAACACTGGAGTGGGTTGCCATTGCCTTCTCCAATGCATGAAAGTGAAAAGTGAAAGGGAAGTCACTCAGTCATGTCCGACTTTTAGTGACCCCATGGACTGCAGCCCACCAGGCTCCTCCATCCATGGGATTTTCCAGGCAAGAGTACTGAAGTGGGGTGCCATTGCCTTCTCCGTGTTTTGATATACTGTTAATCAAATATGAAGTTAGCTAGAGAAGAAAAATTTTGTAGTTTTTGTAAATATGGCTTACAGAAGGGGGCCTTTAAATAAAATGAAACAAAATAAACTTTGATTTACTTTTTAGTTCAGAATGAGAAATATGACTATCAGGCTTCAGGTACATTAGGGTAAAATTTGCATGCTCTAGTCAGGTAATGGCATGTGCAAAGAGAGAATTAATTATAATTGGCTTTTTAAAAATGCATTTTAGTTTTTTTGCTTCATGGTTCACAGATCACTGTATGATTTTGAAGTATAGGAAATAATTTCTCAAATTAAATCTAAACAGTATTCAGTTGTTTTATTTGTAGCCACATAGATAAAAGTGACTCTTGGTATCTGATTTATTTAATTTATTTTAAATAAAAATTAAATAAAATTTTAAGATAAATTTTTATTCTAATTAATTTAATTTATTTATTAGTATAAAAAAAATTACTGTTTTATCTATATCTTTCCAAGAAAGAAAGATGGTTTTGTTGGTTTGACCATAAATTACATATTTTGCATATATCATCTTGAAAATTCTGACTACTTCTAGGTTTTTAGAGTTTTAAATAACAGCTTTTTTTGAATAATGGTTTAACAATAAAGTTTAAAGTTTTAAATAATACCTTTTTTCGAATAATGGTAAACAATAAAGTTTAAAGTTTTAAATAACAACTTTTTTTGAATAATGGTATAGAGTCATTATAAAATGTAAAATAATAATAAAATAATACAATAAAAGAAAATTTTCTTCAGATACCTTCACCCAGAAACACATTAACTTTTGGAGAATATATTTCAGATATTGACCTATACATTTATACATATAGAAAAGTAACACATAAATAGAAATTCTTTTAGAAAAAATGGAAAATATGGTAATTATAATTCAATTAACATGTTAGATTTCATTTTACATCAAAGTTGCATGAAAAATAATCTGAATATAACCTAAAGGGTTGAACTCCAGATAACAATTTCACTGTAAAGTAAGTTGTTTCTAAAGGATCTCTCTAAAATTAAAGAAAAAATGTTATGAAAGAAATTGAAGTTCAAGTCAGTACTTATGTTACCAAAATTTTGCCCTTTAACCGTGTGTAATTATTGCCATGAACAGTTAAGAAATTAGATAAATGTTGCATCTTTTTCACTTTACTCTCACAATCCCCAACTGTATTAGTTATAATATTAATTCTTATATTTTTAAGGCTTCTACCATGCCACGGTACTCCATGGTCATTACTCCTGAAATTATTTAAAGTTAAATTAAAGACCAGCAATCAAATTAAAATGGGAAATGCAAAAAGTGCTTAAATATGACAAAGAAAACCCAAACATATTCATAATAGTAGAAATGTAAATTGTAACCACAGTGGATTTCCATTTTTTACCAATTGTCAATATGGTAATTGTCAATAATCAAGATTGTCAATAATTGTAAAGTCTGACATAGGCCTTATCATGTATTGCTGGGAAAAGTGCAAATAAGTGCCACTCTCATGTAGTGTAATTCAGTACTATCTACCAGAACTATAAGTGCATTGATCTTTCAATCCAGTAATTTCTCTTCTGGGTGTTTACCTTTTTTTGTATATCTCTGGTGTGTATGTGTTCTCAGTTACTCAGGCTTGTCCACTTCTTTGAGACCCATGGACTGTAGCCCACCAGGCTCCTCTGTCCATGGGCTTTTCTAGGCAAGAATACTGGAGGGGGTTGCCGTTTCCTTCTCCAGGAGATCTTCCTGATCCAGGAATCAAACCTGTGTCTCTTGCTTCTTGTGCATTGGCAGGTGGATTCTTTACTGCTGCACCAGCTGGGAAGTCATGTATATCTGTACATGTACAAAATGACATATGTACAAGGTTATTCATCTCATAGTTGCTTAACAAGTCTGTCTTAAAACATCCCAAGTGTTCAACCATAAAGGACTAGTTGACATAATTTATTCTTTCATGTTTTGCAGCGAAGGAGGAGATAGGAGGAGGGGAAAGGAGCAAGGAGAGCTCTTTGTATTTATGTAGAAAGATCTCTGAGATATGCTGATCAGTAAAATGTTCATGTTCAGAAAGTGTGCAATAAACAGACATGATTAGAATGTTCCTTGTCTGTATTTGCATGTAGACAGTTATATGACATTAGTAAAAGTATTTGCCTGGTGTGTGAATGGCTGGGCAGGAGAGGCACTAGTGGACTCTAGCTCTTCAAAATCATTGTGATTTATTAGTCAGTGACCATTAGTTATTCAAAAGGAAGTTAAAGCGTTAGCTGAATGGATTCAATTCTCAGCATCACTTCTTTTGTCTCAGACTCTTCTTTCCTGACTTCTATCATTTGGTTTACTTTTTGGTTAGCTGCATTTTTGTCATGCAGCTAATTTAAAAGGAGGATTCATAAGGATTCTAGGTCTTAAATTGCTGCATGAATGAGAATATTTACCTATCACAATTTTGTTTGTGAATCCTTACTTGAAAACACTTAAAATCCTTTGGTCTCACTTGTTTCTACCTCAAAATGTTGTTAGCATCATTTCACTTTCTTCTGGAATAAGATTGTGGTGTCTTTACTGAACTGTATTTTTTTTCTTTTAACCTTCTACTTTTCTTTTGTAGCTTTGGAGACTTTTTTAAAGATGAAAGAATTCACTAAAAATGGCTCATATCCTTTAATTTTACCCAGAAATTTGGATTTCTTTTTTAGGCTGTCTAGTATTGTTTCTTTATTTTGTGATTCTTAGTTTTAACTTTTGAATAGGAACTTGATTCACAAAGGAATTTTAGTTCTCAAGAATATATTAATTAAACCACTTGAGAACTAAACTTCCTTCATGAATAAATTTCATATTCAAAAGTTAAAACTAAGATTCACAAAATAAAGAAACAATACTAGACACCCTAAAAAATAAATCCAAACTTCTGGGTAAAATTAAAGGGTATGAACCATTTTTAGTGATATATATATACACTCCATGAGTATGTGAATGAACTGCAAGGGTAATCTGAGTTTTTGTACTTGTTTGTATTGCATGCATCATGAAACTGATGTTAATATTCTTAACTCTTAACCATATTGTTTAAGTTTTGAATTGTATGAATGCTCTTTAATAGAGAGGTAGGTCACTTAATAACTTTATTCTTTATTGACTATGATATAAGCATTGTAGATAATTTTTTTTCTGTGTGCAGAAGGTACAAAATGTCTTGCAAACCTCTTTGCCTGTGTGATGCTACAACAGCCTGACTGAAACAACAAGGGGAGGAAAGTCGCCTGGGTGCCTCCACGTGCCTGCAGTAGCCCAGATGATCTGAGAAGCAGATGCCAAGATGGGATTAAACCTGAAAAGGTTTAATTAGGGGAAACACCTCTGTGAGTGAAACTTGCAGAGAGCTGGGGAGGTTGGGAGACCCTTCAGCCTGTGGTGTAAGTTTGACCCTGAGTGAAAGAGAGAGGGAGAAGGGGTTGGTTGGAAGTATCCTAGACTGGCATGGCTTTTAACGAAGGTACAACAAACTTGAAGGAGTCAAAGGCAAGAGGAGTTTCCTCTCCTAGGAAAGGGTCTGCATCCATCTCTCTCTAGGCTCAGGCATTGGTTGGGAGCACCAGCTGGGGCTGTGGCCTTAGCATAAGTGTGGATGGTTTTCAGAGGAGCTAAGCAGGCTGAGTCCATCTGTCCCAGGCTTACACTGGGCCTCTTCCCTTAGTGTTTGTTCTTGGATGACTTCTTCCATTGCTAGCACATGGACAGTCATTATTTAGTCTCAGTCTGTAGTTTTGATCACATGCCAAATTTATTTTCCCATTGCCTTTTGTATATCTCCACTTTGCTGCCCTGCAGGCCCTCCAAACTCAACCCCCCACAATGAACTCATATTCCTTCACCCCTCCCCCATTCTGTGTCCCTATATCCCTGTTTCAGTTTATTGCATTATCTTATTTTCCTTCCCAAGTTAAAACCTTAGAGTTATCGTCACCTTTTCCTGCTCTTCATCTCAACTATCCAACCAGCTGTCTGGACCTTTTTTGTCATGACCAAAATTCTAGATTTTGGTTCCTCCTTCCATTTATTCTGTAACAGTGCTGATGTAGTCTACAAGTTTCTCTTTATGATTAAAAAGATTTAACTTAATTTAATTTCAGTAATTTGATTCAAATTTTGGTAAGCTAGACTTTTGTCATCTAGCTAATTTTAAAGGAGGATTTATGAATGTTTCATTACCCAAAAAATTGCTTAAGTGAATAGAATTGAATGGATAGGGCTTGCCACTCCATTTCTTTTATTTATTTGGAATATAATTTTTTTACAATGTTGTGTTAGTTTCTGCTGTATAATAAAGTGAATCAGCTATATACGTGTATCCCCTTCCTCCTGACTCACCCTCCTACCTCCCCATCCCACCATCTAGGTCATCACAGAATACTCCGCTGAGTTCCCTGTTTATACAGCAGCTTCCAACCAGCTATCCATTTTACACATGGTAATGTATGTTTGTTTTTGTTCAGTTGCTTTGCCCTGTCTGACTCTTTGTGACCCCATGAACTGCAGCACACCAGGTTTCCCTGTGTTTCACCATCTCCCAGAGCTTGCTCAAACTCATGCCTATTGAGTCGGTGATGCCATCCAACCGTCTCAGCCACTGGCATCTCCTTCTTCTCCTGCCTTTAATCTTTCCCAGCATCAGGGTCTTCTCCAATGAGTCAGCTCTTAGCATCAGGTGGACAAAGTATTGGATCTTTAGCATCAACATCAGTCCTTCCACTGAAAATTCAGGATTGATTTCCATTAGGATTGACAGGTTTAATCTCCCTGCAGTCCAAGGAACTCGCAAAAGCCTTCTCCAACACCACAGTTTAAAAGAATCAATTCTTGGGCTCTCAGCCTTCTTTATGGTCGAACTGTCACATGCATACATGACTATTGGAAAAAACATTGCTTTGACTATACAGACTTTTGTTAGCAAAGTAATGTATCTTCTTTTTAATATGCTGTCTAGGTTGGTCATAGCTTTTCTTCCAAGGAGCAAGTGTCTTTTAATTTCATGGCTGCAGTCACCATCTGCGGTAATTTTGGAGCTCAAAAAAATAAAGTCTGTCACGATTTCCACTGTTTCCCCATATATTTGCCATGAAGTGATGGGAGCAGATGCCATGATCTTGGTTTTTAAATATTGAGTTTTAAGCCACATTTTTCACTCTCCTTTTTGACTTTCATCAAGAGGCTCTTTAGTTTCTCTTCGCTTTCTGCCACAAGGCTGGAGTCATCTGTGTATCTGAGGTTGTTGATATTTCTCCCAGCCATCTTGATTCCAGCTTGTAATTCATCCAGCCTGGTATTTCACATGATGTTATTTGCATATAAGTTAAATAAGCAGGGTGAGAATATACAGCCTTGGTGTATTCCTTTCCTAAATTGGAACCAGTCTATTGTTCCATGTCTGGTTCTAACTGTTGCTTCTTGACCTACATACAGGTTTCTCAGGAGGCTGATAAGGTGGCCTGGTATTTCCATCTCTTTAAGAATTTGCCACAGTTTGCTGTGATCCACACAGTCCAAGGCTTTAGTGTAGTCAATGAAGCAGAAATAGATGTTTTCCTGAACCTCTCTTGCTTTTTCTGTGATAAAATGGAAGTTGGCAATTTGATCTCTGGTTCCTCTGCCTTTTCTAAATCCAGCTTGAACATCTGGAAGTGTTAGTTCTTGGTTCATGTACTGTTGAAGCCTAGCTTGGAGAATTTTGAGTATTACTTTGCTAGCATGGGAAATGAGTGCACTTTTGCGGTAGTTTGAACATTCTTTGGCATTGCCTTTCTTTGGAATTGGAATGAAAAGACATTTTCCAGTCCTGTAGCCACTGCTGAGTTTTCCAAATTTGCTGGCTTGAGTGCAGCACTTTAGTGTATATATACGTCCATCCTAATCTCCCAATTGGTTCCACCATCCCCTTTCCCTCCCCTGTGCCCACATATCTGGTCTTTCCATTTGTGTCTTTATTCCCACCCTGGAAATAAATTCATCTGTGCCATTTTTCTAGTTTACACATATATGTGTTAATATTTGGTATTTGTTTTTCTCTTTCTGACTACTTCACTCTCTATAACAAACTCTAGGTCTGTTAATGATCTCATTTTGGTATTTTTTATGGCTGAGTGATATTCCATTGTATATATGTACTGCATATTCTTTATACATTCCTGTGTTGGACATTTAGGTTTTTTCCATCTCCTGGTTATTGTAAATAGTGCTGCAGTGAGCATTGGGGTGCATATGCCATTTTGAATTATGGTTTTCTTAAGGTATATGCCCAGTAATGGGGTTTGTAGGTTATTGACAAGTGTATCTCTCCTCTTCCTAGAATTCTATAGCTGATCAGCTCCTTTTTGACAATTCTTCATGTTTGTAATGAAGGCCAAAATCTGCAATGATGAATGAGGCAGAGTTGTGGCAGATTTTCTACCTGTCATGTTGTTGTGAATGATAATTTTTGTGTGTCATGAGAAAGTTCCCGGTGCTAGAGCTGACAGTGCCTAATCCATATGTAGAAATACAGAAAATATCAAAAGTAGGTAACTAAATCAGTAAATGTATAGTACTCTTACACATTTTATGGTGATCGTGGTACTGTGCCTGTGTATAAATATATGGACAAGATAAAGCATTACATAATTGGTTACTGTATTAATAAGGTATTTATGTAACAAACAACCACAGATTCTTTGTTGCAGACAACTACAATCGATGTTTCTAGCTCTTATCTGTTGGTTGCTGGAGTTTAGCTGATTTAGGCTTGACTCAGCTAGGCTTGACTTCAAGTCCACGCCCGGGGCTTCCCTGATAGCTCAGCTGGTAAAGAGTCCACCTACAATGCGGGAGACCCTGGTTCTATTCCTGGGTTGGCATGATCTGCTGTAGAAGGGATAGGCTACCCACTCAGTCTTCTTGGGCTTCCCTTGTGGCTCAGCTGGTAAAGAATCTGCCTGCAATGTGGGAGACCTGGGTTCAATCCCTGGGCTGGGAAGATCCCCTGGAGAAGGGAAAGGCTACCCACTCCAGTATTCTGGCCTGGAGAATTCTGTGAACTGTATAGTCCATGGGGTTGTAAAGACTCGGACACGACTGAGCAACGTTCACACGCACTCACAGCGAGCCTTGACTTCAAGTCCACTCCCAGCTCTGGCCGTGGGTTAGGCTCTGTTCTTTCCTGCATGTTTTCACTGTGGAGCCCAAGCTCACAGACATCTAAAGAAGGCTCTTAGGGTGAAAGCACAACCCACCAAACAAGTACATTTGCAGTCTCTCCTTCTGTCATGTCCACGAACATTCCTTTAGCCAAAGCACGTTACATGACAGACCCAACCTAGAGGGTCTAGTGAGAGGAACTGCAAAGAGACAGGGAGGGGTGAAGTACAGGAAACAATAATGCAGTCTAACACAATTATAATTATTGCTTTCCATAAAAAGAAAACATTTATAAAAAACCTGGACTCTGTTGTGTGTACATGCCTCTCATGCTATATGTTTAATCGCATTAGGAGAAGAGATTAATTTTCCTGTGAAAATTAAATTGAAAACTAAAAGCATGTCATTTAGGTTTTTATACAATAGATTTATGGCATTATTACATGCTAATTCTCTGATAAGAATAGCCATCAAATGACAAACTGGTTTCACAGTTCTTGTGGAAACTTCCTGGGAATCATTCATTTTCATTCACATTTGTAATCCCAGACCAATTCAGAGATCGAATTGATTGATAATATGATGTTTTTCACTTTTCAAACTAGTCTCAGCCAGTTATGTTAGTGTCTTAGAAAGTGAGATAAATAGTCAAACATTAACACATAAGCATTGGATATTGATTCCCAGGAAATGGATTCTCAGAAGGTGAACTCATAATTCTTAAAGTATTATATGGTTAACTGTTACAGTTAGTATACAACTAGTGTGATTGTGATTTGATTGGTAATTAAAATATTTTTAAGTGTTTCAGAGAAAAACTCTGCGCATCAAATGATTTAGAAATTAAAATGAGATGTGTCCCAAGAGGTGAGTCGTTGTAATATTTAAAAATAAGGTTGCCTAACTGAGCATGATTTAAGTTTCCTATTACAAGTATTAGGAAGAATTTTAATTTTCTTTGTAGGCAAAAGACACTTTCATTTGCATTTTATATGGAAGGAAAGACATTACACATAGAAAGTATCTCTTCCTTCTATACCAGAAGTGTTGGCAGGTATACTTTTATCCAGTCATAGGAGACACAATGAACTTGTGGTTGAATGTGCTAGAATTTTCTATTAAGCTATGAAATTTGTCAGAATTGCAGTACCTTTTCATCTGTGTCTTCTTATGAAACATGAATATGATAATGTCATTAATTTTCACTCAGATTTTCTTCAGTCATATTATTCATGGTGAAATTCATTCAATAAACTTACCTTTTTTTAAATGAGAAGGATTCAAGAAGTGACAACTTCACATCTCTTTGATATTTGTCATTCTCCTCTTCCGTTAGCCTCAATACGTAACTGTTTACTGTGCTTTCATGGAATGTTTTATTAGGAAAAGAGTTGTACAGGTGTGGAATAGAAGAAAATATAAATTTTATCCAATATTTAAGAAAGGGTCATGATGTGAAAACCAGGTAGCATGTCCTGAATTAATATGAAGAAGTGGCTTCACTGATCTTCTTTTCCCCATATATGGATATATAAATATATGAAAACTATAGACCCCATACCAAGCAGTAAAGTCAGAGTACTTATGTAAGTTAGTTTTTCTTAAAAACTAAATTCTGAATGGCAGCTGACACTAGTACTGCTGTGTTGGTGAAGTATGGTCTGCATTCCCCATTTTGTTCATAACACATATTCCTAATCCCCTTTTTGTGAAACCTAGTTAATTATTAAATAGGTCAGAGTGTACACACTATTTGAAATTCTCAGATAAGTCATTTCTTAATATTTCTTTTGCATTTAGTGTTTTAAAAAGTTAGCAGTTTTTGCTTGATTCTGTGAAATTGTTCACTTTTATACTGTCTTTTTGAACTAATTGTTCCTGATTACTAATATTATAATTTTGAAGTTTGAAACACCCTGGGCCTCCCTGTCATGTACAAATTCTGTGCTCAATGAGCTCAATGCCCACATATAGCTCTGTGTTTATGAAGGCACAGCAAAGTGAAGGTTTCAGACAATCATCTTGACAGTAAGGCCTCTGGGCTGGCTGGCCACTATGTTTATAGGCAAACCAAACTGGACACTGGGTTACCTACAAACAGCCTGCTAAGTACAGAAACTCCGATGGTTTTCTGTTCTCAATGCCTGAGTCCCTGGCTGGTGGAAGTTGGATATTTAAGGGTGAGCATGAACTCTCCAGGTTCACCACAGAACCATTTAATAAGTAACCAGAGACCTGGAGATGTTCATGTAGTTCTTTAAATACCCAGGTTCTGTTAAGGTGCAGTTCACTGAAGGTCATTCCACAGTTTCAAATATTTAATGTTCTTTCCCAAGTGAGTGACCCAGGTCTGATAGACAAGCTGGTTGATTGCTTATTCGTAGCCGGCCAGTACATAGTCAGCAAATCAAGTTGATGACTGTAATAATTTGGCAGGGAAAAGCTGATCATCGGATGAAATAGAACCTCAGAGAGGCTGAAATAAATCTAAGGTATAATATAGCAAACTCATTAGATTAGAGTATATACACACGTAAGAATTTTTGAACTGAATATCTTTTGAAGGAATTCCTTTCCAGCTGAATATCTTTTTGGGTAACTTTTAATTCTGATATATTTCAAATTTACAGAAAATTTGCAAGACTAAAACAAGGAACAGCTCTATATCCTTCATACATATTCAATGATGTTTTATAATTTTTCCCACTGGTTTCATCATTCTATCTACCAAGCTATCAATCCACATATTTTTCTTTTCTGAACCATTTGGAGGTAAGGTAAAGACATAATACCTCTTGACCTCTAAATGATTCCATTTATATATATATATATATATATATATATATACACACACACACACACACACACACACACACACATATGTGTATATATATATTTACATTACTAGAGTGTATAATTTTAAAAATCAGGAAATTTGATGATACATATCTAATTGTTTTTTTTAAATAATGTGATATATAGAGAAACAAGAAAATGCAAGTGAATGGCTTCAATTCTGACATTAGTTGTACTGGGACAAATTGTTATGCTACATCACTGTGAAATAAAGTGAACTTAATTGTTTAATGGTCACATACTAGGCTAAATTTCAGTTATAAACTTGCTAAATGGTCCAAAAGCTCATTAGATGAGAGTCACTTATTCAATAACTCCTTTGCTTGTCTTAGTCACTTAGAAGTTTCCTCTTTTTTCCCAGTGATTTGCCAAGGAAATGATTATTGGCACTTAGTCAAGCACAGATTTTATACGCATTTGTAAAGCAGGTTTGAATTAAAGATCAAGGAAGGTTGACTTTGACCTTAATATCCAGCCATAACTGTTGTTCCTCTTTGAAGCTGAATTTTCAGGTGAACTTCATTGCCTGTGTCCTGGAATTTGATCACCATATTGGATTTCTAATTTTAAGTATGGAATTTAGTGCAAATACAATTAAGATACAATAAAAAGTTGGCAAAATCTATCTAAAATAAAGAACATTCCTCACTTAACGATACAACCTGTGGGAGAGTCAGTGTAGCAATATTAAGTAATACAAACTAACTTTTAGGAAATCAGTTTTTTTTAAATGTCTCAAATGTATTTAGACTTTCTAATGTAGCACTATTGTAGTAGTAATAAAGAAGGTTAAATCCTTCTACCTGATAACTTTAGGGAGATGCCTGCCCATTAGAATCATATGTTTCTACTGACTCTCTCATATTTATTTCTTTTAAGTCTGTGTTTCAAGAAATGGTATTATGCCAAGTGGAGGTCTTTTGCCTTAGAAAGTAATTAAAAAAAAAAAACAACATATGACTGGAGTGTAGACGCTAAGTGGTGGGGTTAAGATGAACACTGCAGAATCCCATAAAGGGCAGGTGTAGCCAGGAGGACTGTTTTGATCCCTGGGTTGGGAAGATCCTCTGGAGGAGGGCATGGCCACCCACTCCAGTATTCTTGCCTGAAGAATCCCCATGGACAGAGGAGCCTGGTGGGCTACAGTCCATGGGTCACAGAGAGTGGGACATGACTGAGCAACTAAGCCCAGCACAGCCGGGAGGATTACCCACCTGTGAGGATGGGTTAGAGGTGCAGGAGGAGGGCTCACCGTCAGCTGTACCTCCAGAGTAATTAACATGAAAGCCTCTTAGTTGGCATTCAGAGTTTTCGAAAAACAAGTGTAGCGTCACCTGGATGATCAGGTGGGTTATGGAGATATGACATGCATCAGTTCCAAGGCAAGTACGAAAGCAGAACTCATATCAGGGACTGGTGGAAATGCCACCTGCCTAGCACCAGTGCAGTATCTAAGGGTTCAGGGGGTGAAGAGGGTGTCTTAGAGACAAACAGAGAAGACTTGGGAGGAATTGGACATGGACAAAGGTGGGAAGAAAACTTTCTAAGAAACAGTATAAATAAAATGATATAGCTATAAAGAAGCAGGTAGCTACTGAGTATAGCCAAATACCATGGGAACTGGGGATGAATGCATATGTTGGAGATCTCCAGTTTGCTGTCAGTTCTAATGAAAATAGGGTGGAAAAGGAAGTGGTCCCTAACATCCTATAAGTATAATAGTGAAGTCTCTCAGTAGTGTCTGACTCTTTGCGACCCCATGAATTTTAGCCTATAACGCTCCTTCGTCCATGGGATTTTCCAGGCAAGAGTACTGGAGTGGGTTGCCATTTCCTTCTCCAGAGGATCTTCCCAACCCAGGAATTGAACCTGGGTCTTCCGCATTGTAGGCAGTTGCTTTACCATCTGAGTCACCAGGGAAGTCTATAAGTATAATAGATTATCCCTAATGGGTGTGTGACTTCCAAATATCCATTTTTAGTACCTTATGTATGTACATTTTATTATATCTGTAACTCTGCTAAGATTTTTGTTCATGCCCATTACCAAAGCGATGTCCAGCCTTTGGAATTTTTGCTTTTGCATATAGAATTTATGATATAATAACAGGATACAGTAAGATGCTGACAAAAAATATCCAGGATAAAGAGGACTGTTAATTTGACACATGTTTTGTAGAAAAGGCTGTGGGAAAACAGACACTCACATGTTGCTAGTGGGAGTGAATCATAATGAAACATATGGAGAACACCTTGGTGATATCCATCAAAATTACAAATATGCCCTTTGTGCTGGAAGTCTAGCTTCTATAATTTTTCTTGCAGATTCACTTATGCACAGTGTAGAAAAACTGCACTGTAGTCCATTGTAACAGAAAAAGATAGCAGCTCAAACTAAGTTAAAGTTTGAAAATGAGGACTGAACAAATCAACCCTGGTAGATCCAGCCATGCAATACTATGAGGTTGTAAAAGAAAATTTCAAAGAGAAGGAATGAAGACATGTATTATGTACAGATTTTGAAATAGCTCCTAGAGGGAAGGCAGGGATAATCTCATTTGCATGTACTTGCATGAAGAAACTGGAAGTAAATATAAAAAATGAATAAAAGTGTTGTGTGGTAGGTGGAGACTGGCAGATGGAGCCAGGGGTGGGTGTGAAAGTCTCCACTGTGTAAACCTTCTTATACTTTCAAATTTTTGAACTGTGTTCACATACTAGTTATTGAGAAAAAATTAAAAAGAGGACTATTGGATTCTTATAGGAATGGCAGAAACTGCGGATTTTCCATCCAAATATCTATTCTGATTGTTTTGATTTTAAATCAGAACATTGTCCTCTAGGGTTAAAAAAATGTTTTCCCAGCTTCCCTTG
This sequence comes from Bubalus kerabau, assembly GCF_029407905.1. Lineage (NCBI taxonomy): Eukaryota > Metazoa > Chordata > Mammalia > Artiodactyla > Bovidae > Bubalus > Bubalus kerabau. The sequence goes on from NC_073636.1 coordinate 1,451,524, forward strand.
CAGCTAGGTGTGGTTCTGTGACTAGTAAGATATCATTAGAGTTGCTGTGTACATGTTAGTATTTTTACATGGATCTCTTTATCCATGAGGGAGGGTCTTTCTCCCTTGCCTTTTTCTTCCTAAATGTAGGTTTGGTGTCCAGAGCCTCAACAGACATCTTGGACAGTGAGATGACCTTGAAATCAGAAACCATACGCTAAGCCAGCAGAGCAGAAAGATAGAATCATGAACCCCTGTGGGTGCTGTGGGGCCAACAGCATATGAGCTGCTTCCTGTTTTATGTTGCATGCAAAAGAAAAAACATCAGAGCTAAAAACTAGCTTCTATCTTGTGTGCATCACTCTTACTTTGACCATTATGTTGTGGAACATATGTAACAATCTAATCCAGTATTCACCCTCAATGTAGGAAAATCACGTTTCCCTTAAGATCTGTTCTTTTGTGAACTTCACTGGGGCACTCTCAGTCTCTGCCCTTGTTCCTTTTTTAAATTTAGTCCCTCTTTGGGTTGAAATAATATGGTTTGTGATAAATCTTTCCAGAGAATCATGAGATGTGACTCTTTTTAAAAAATTTTTTTACTGAAGGATAATTGCTTTACAGAATTTTGTTGTTTTCTGTCAAACCTCAACGTGAATCAGCCATAGGTATACATATATCCTCTCCCTTTAGAACCTCCCTCCCATCTCCTGCCCCATCCCACCCCTCTAAGTTGATACAGAGCCCCTGTTTGAGTTTGCTGAGACATACAGCAAATTCCTGTTGACTGTCTAATTTACATATGGTAATACAAGTTTCCGTGTTACTCTTTCTGTACATCTCACCCTCTCCAATCTATCATTGTGTTTTACTGAAGTGCTGGTCTTGGAAAGATTCCCATAAGTGCTTCATGTCATTTTTTAAAATATAAATGTACAGCTGCATTTTTAATATTTAATGGCAGTTAAAATAACCGTGCTTGCCATGTCAGAATAAATGTTCAGATTCTCAATCATGGACTTAAGGATGTGGAAATACATTGATTTTTGGAAAGGGACATGTCTGTGTTATTGCATACCAATAATTCAAGCAAAAAGTATAGTGAATGATAAAAATACATGGACACATGGATGAAATTTATTTCTTTGATTCATGGGATATTTGTTTGATGATGGGAAGGACTGATCTGTTTTCACCAAGATATCTGTTAATGAGACTAAATATCTATTAAGTAAACATTAACCTTTTTTTTTAAAGATATATTGCTATCTCATTGCTGGAAAACTCACAGTTTTTTTCATATCAGAAGGGACAGGCAGTTCTGTCAGTGGTTGCATAGTACCGTTTGTCTAAATCAACTTCTGCTCACTAAAAAGTGTTGCAATAACTTCACTAAAGAGAAATCTAATAGATTGAAGAAGTAAACAGATTCAATTGGTATTTCATAATTTCTAATTTTCCATAGACCTTGAATGACTTCTTCTGGGGCCATTATACTGATTCTATTTTGTACACACAATTTAGAAGCCACTTTCTCTGCTTTAAGTAGAAAAAAATATTCTACAACACATTTTTACATAATTATTCTACATTATGGAGATGGGCTTTCCCACATGCTATTAAGTGAAAAATATTTTAAGAAAGTAAAGAAGAAAATATACAGAAAGAAAATAGTTTTGGAGAAAGAAGTTTAGAAGATATCTCAGTCATTTGTCTTTATATCATTGTAGATAAGGCTTCTTCTCATTATAACACAATAACTTACACAGATAGAGGTGATATGGTCTTTATACCAAGTATATTCTTTATTCATTCATTTCTGTATTCATTATTCTGAAGGTACTTACTGATCATCTACTCTGTGCCAGAACCTTGGAGCTGGAGATAACAAAGTTGGTCTCCGATGTCATTAGAGCTATGTAAAGGAGTCTTTATCATTCAGTGATAAAGTCATTCATTCAGTGAATGAATTCCTTAATAAATACTGGTGATTATAGACTGAGATAGGTAGGTGTTAGGGATGATAGACCATACTATAAGAGTGAATGGCAAAGGACCCTGAGTCTGTGGGCTCAGAAAGCATTTAGCAGGTGGGAGCTGAAGTCTAGGTGAAATGTGGCTCGAGGTGGGGTGCACCTTGTGTTCTAGGCAGATGAGTCCTGTGGATCTTTGCTTTGTAGGGAAGCTTTACTTTTGCCACACGTAGAGCTTACAGTATGAGGCCAATGAAGCTAGAGCTTAGAGAGCAAGAGGAAGAAGCAAATGAGATAAAGAGGGAGAGAGAGACTGAGCTTTAAAGATTTCCTTCTTTATCCTACAACCCTATATATTTTGTAACCTTTTACTTGCACGTAGTTTTAGATCTACATAGATCTAAAGTTGCAAAGGTAGTACAACTTGCTCTCACGTTACATCTCACATCCTCATAGTATAATTTTAAAAGCTAGAAAATTAACATTGATTCAATACTGTTAACTAATCTACAGACCTAATTTGAACATTGCTGTATTTCAGCTGTTTTTTGTTTTTGTTCTTGTTCCAGAATCCAATCCAGTATCCTGTGTTGCATTTGGTTATCAGGTTTCCTTAGCCTCCTGCAATCGGTGACAGTTCCTCAGTCTTCCCTTGACTTTCAGGTCCTTGACACTTTTGAAAAGTATGGGTCAATTATTTTGTAGACTGTATTTCCATTTGACTTTGGAGATTTGGGATGTTTTCTCATGATTAGATGAAGTTATGTGTTTTTGACAAGAACATCACAGAAGTGATCACGTGCCCTTCTCATCATAATCAGGGAGAAAATGATCTTTTGCAGTATCATTTGACAAGGGGCTGTTTGACCAATTTTCCTCTAATTCAAGTTCTGCATCATCATTGAGCAAGCTTTTGGTGACCTGTAATTTTAGCTGCCTACTCTCTGTTTTACTCACAAAAGCATAAGGGAGGAAAGATGGAATTACAATTTAGCATTTTAGTCTGATATTTTTTCCTATACATGTTGAAATAGGAAATTAAAATTTCATACCCAAATACTGCAAAGTGTTCTTATAAGCTAGGTAAGAGGAGGGATAAAGACAGTTGCTCGGAAGTGGGCTTGGGGAAGGGGCTGCCTCTCAAGTGCACCTCCCTTTGCAAACAGCCTCCAAGACATTCCTTGTAGTCTTGCTGTAGGTCAGAGCATTTTTCTCCTTTTTCAAGGACTCCTTTATCCATCCTGGGTTGCCAAGACTGTGGCCCCTGGGAGGAAGCAGTGGTAATGGACAAATGGACAGGCACAGACAGACAGATGCACTAGAACCCACTGTCTGGACAGAAACACATTAACTTTTCAGTATATTTTGAGATTTTTTTCTATGTGTTTATGTAATTGTTTATACAATTACATTTACCAAAAGTGAGATAATTATATATACCCACACTATTTATTTGCTTTTACTAATAGAAATATTTTCCTTGACTATGAATACAGAGCAATAGATCATTTTTCAAGGCTCAATAATGTTCCCTTCTGTATTCTGTATTCCATACTGTCTTGAATTGGTCTCACGTTGTTGAAAATGTCACCATTCTCAACACTGTTGCAGTTGGCATCCTTGTATGTTGATTTTGTATTCTGCCCGTATATTTCCTTTTTGATACAACTCTAGGCTTGGATATTAATGCAAACATATACATGTTTGAGTCTTTGGTTGCATATATTTAAATTGGCTTCCACAATAAGATTTTCTCAATTTTAACTCCCACCAATAGGAAATTGTCCACTTCTGTGGACATTTGCCGTAATAGGAAAATTTCAACAAAATGAAAATAACTCATTGCTTCATTTTATTTCTTTGATTACTTTGAAGTTGAACCTCCTTGTATATATTATACCTTCTATTATCATTCATAAAGTGTTGGTTATAGTTTACTAATTTTTTAACTAGGTTGTATATCTTATTCTTATAGTTTATAGATTTATGTTTTAGTGATATATCAGTTATATTGCCAAAAATCTTCTATTTTGTAACTTATCTTTTAACTTCATAATTACTTAAATATTACTTACAGAAAAATTAAAAACATAAATGACAGACATCTTTGTACCTATGACTCATGTTTAACATATAATGAAGCAATACTTGTGCTTACTGTGGCAGGTACTTCTCCAGGAAGTTATGCATATTAGTTTATTTGATCCTTGTAAAACTTTTTTAAGATAGGTCCTGATTTTATATCCACTTTACAAATCAATATACTCAGGTACAGAGAGACTGAATAAGTTGCCTACGTGCACATAGCTACTGGATGGAGACATGGAAATTCAAAGTCAGACAGTTGTTTTTAAAGTTCATGATTTTACCACTGTATTCTATTATTAATTAAAAATATGTTCATTTATGATAGATACTAATTTTTGTTGAATCATTTGCACTGTGAATATCTTATCCCATTTGGAAGTCTCTTTTTTAATTTTGTTTATGCTATTTTTTGACATGAAGTAGTATCTTTTAATCATTGTATGATCATAATAATGAGATGAGTTTTATGAATCTTTCCCTTGGTGGATTATGCTTTTTTGTGTGTGACGTGCTTAAGAAATCCATCCCAGCTCTTGTATCATGAGGATAGATTCCAATACTTTCTTCAGAAAATCTATAATATTTATTTTTTAACATTCAGAGCCTTAATCAACATGGAATTAATTTTTTATTGGGTATGAGACAGGAATTTTATCATTTCACTTATGTTATACAAAGTATAGTTTCAGCAGTATTTGTTAATCTAATTTCTTTATAAAGGTCTTAGACCTCATATTTTATTATTTATTATTTCTAGGTGTTTTTAAAGTCTTCTTGTTACAGAAAATGAACTCATTTTGTTTTTTACCTTTCCAAATTGGTTATTCTAGTGTGTAGGAAATGCTATAAAGTCTAAGAATGTTGCTTTACTAATCTTGATCAATTGTCTTTTGCATTCTAATAATTTTTTTCTGAATATTTTCTTGGATTTTCTGTGTAGGAAAGTAATAAGTATATAATCTATACATAGCAACATTTTTCTTTCCAAACCTTTTTACCATATTTTTTTCTTGTCTTCTCGACTTGGGTCTCTGGCACAATACTGAGTAAAGGCAGAGCTGCCTGGATCTGTGTTTTCCTTCGCCTTAGAGGAACCACTTCTCATGGTTACTGTTAAGCATGATGTCTTCTTTAGATTTTTAGGAGATACTCCTTAACAAGTTAAAGAAATTCCCTTTTATATCTGATTTGCTCAGGGCTTTAGTGTTAATTTTTGTCAGAGACTTCTTTGCATGTATTAAAATCAACTTTTATTATATGTTAGGATAAACTCTACTGCTCACTGCTAAAATCTGCTTGCTAATATTTTGCTTCTATATTCACAAGTGAGGCAGACATAGAATTATTCGTTCTTGTACTGTCCTTTTCCAATATCAAGATAATATAGCTTCATAAAATGTTTGAAATATTTTCTTATTGGTTTCTTTATTCATTGTTTACTGTTTTTAAAATATTTCCAAATCTTCTCAGTTATTTACTTTTTAGCCCCTGGTTTGAGTCTTATTAAGAAAGGGCTCCCTTGCCAACATGATAAAGAGTCACCTCCCTTTTTCTTATATTTTAGATACTGTATTTTATTGTGTTAACCTTTGAAAGAAAGTGAAAGTTGTTCAGTCGTATCCAACTCTTTGTGGTCCTATGCACTATACAGTCCACAGAATTCTCCAGGCCAGAATACTGGAGTGGGTAGCCTTTCCCTTCTCCAGGGGATCTTCCCAGCCCAGGGATTGAACCCAGGTCTCCTGCATTGCAGGCAGATTCTTTACCAGCTGAGCCACTAGGGAAGCATATTGACCTTTAAATTTTAAGTAATAAGCTTTGCTTCTTATCTGTTATAGAATTTCCTTCTTTATATACATGACCAAGACAAGGTTATGCAATTTTTATTTTAAAACCAGAGAAAAAGTCCAAAGCCATTTTTAGCAGAAGCCTCAAATATATTCTTCATGGCACCAGCTGGGGTGCCCAAGAGAATTGCTATAGTTTCAGGCTTAAAATAAATGTAGGTGTCTACCTGATTCAACAATACGATTCCGTACTTAACACAGAAGTAAGCCTTCATCTCAAAATATATTAAAAACAGACAAGAAAATTTGCTTCAGGAATCTTCCTAACTCATACAAACTATTACTCAGGTAGAGCTAAAGATTTACTTTGCAAGCAGTTAGAATTCCCAAGTATACAGAAGCAAGGTGAATAGCTCAAAAAATGTGATGTTTTGCACATTTAGAGCAGCATTTACTTCAAGGATTTGCAATCGATGACACCAGTGACATTATTTTAGATTAATGTTGAATAAATTGAAAAGTGTAACTTAAAAAAAAAAGAGCAGATGCGTGAGGAACACAGTTTACCTACAGCATGAATAAAAACTCAGTTTTACCTGTACTGGGTTTTATAGGTCCTTCTTTTTTAAAAATTTAGTTTATTTTTTAATTGAAGGATAATGCATAACAGAATTTTGTTGTTTTCTACCAAACTTCAGCATGAATCAGCCACAGGTATACATGTATCCCCTCCCTTTTGAACCTCCTTCTCATCCCTCCCCATCCCACCCCTCTAGGTTGATTCAGAGCCCCTGTTTGGGTTTCCTGAGACATAGAGCAAATTCCTATTGGCTATCTATTTTATATATGGTAATGTAAGTTTCGATGTTTCTCTTTCCATACATCTCACCCTCTCCTCCGCTCTCCCCATGTCCATAAATCTGTTCTCTATGTCTGTTTCTCCATTGCTGCCCTGTAAATAAATTCTTCAGTACCATTTTTCTAGATTCTGTATATATGAGTTAGAATTCAATATTTATCTTTCTCTTTCTGACTTACTTCACTCTGTATAATAGGTTCTAGGTTCATTCACCTCATCAGAACTGACTCAAATGTATTATTTTTTTATAGCTGAGTAATATTCCATTGTGTATATGTACCAAAACTTCTTTATCCATTCATCTGTTGATGAATATCTAGGTTGCTTCCATGTTCTAGCTATTGTTAAGTAGTGCTACAACAAACAATAAGAATACGTATGTCTTTTTCAGTTTTGGTTTCCTCAGGATATATGCCTAGGAGTGGGATTGCTGGGTCATATGGTGGTTTTATTCCTAGGTTTTTTAAGAGAATTTCCATACCGTCTTCCCTAGTGGCTGTATCAATTTACATTCCCGCCAGCAGTGCAAAAGCATTCCCTTTTCTCCACATGCTCTCCAGCATTTATTGTTTGTAGACTTTTTGACGATGGCCATTGTGACTAGTGTGAGGTGATATCTACTGTAGTTTTGATTTGCATTTCTCTAATAATGAGCAATGCTTTTGATCTGTGGTGTTGAAGAAGACTCTTGAGAGTCCCGTGGAGTGCAACGAGCTCCAACTAGTCAATCCTAAAGAATATTCATTGGAGGGACTGATGCTGAAGCTGAAACTCCAATACTTTGGCCACCTGATGTGAAGACAACCCTGGAAAAGACCCTGATGCTGGAAAAAATTGAAGGCAGGAGGAGAAGGGGACAACAGAGGATGAGATGTTTGGATGGCATCACTGACTCGATGGACATGAGTTTGAGTAGACTCCAGGAGTTGGTGATGGACAGGGAAGCCTGGCATGCTGCAGTCCATGGGGTCACAAAGAGTCAGACACGCCTGAGTGACTGAACTGAACTGAATAATGAGCGATGTTGAGCATCTTTTCATATGTCTGTTAGCCATCTGTATGTCTTTGGAGAAATATCTGTTTAGGTGTTTTTCTCACTTTTTGATTGGGTTGTTTGTTCTTCTGGTATTGAGTTGTATGAGCTGCTTGTATATTTTGGAAATTAATTCTTTGTCAGTTGTTTCATTTGCTATAATTTTCTCCCATTCTGAGGGTTGTCTTTCACCTTGCTTATAGTTTTATTTGCTGTGTAAAAGCTTTTAAGTTTAATCAGGTCCCACTTGTTTACTTTTGTCTTTATTTCCATTATTCTAGCAGGTAGGTCATAGAGGATCTTACTTTGATTTATGTTATCGAGTGTTCTGCCTATGTTTTCCTTTAAGAGTTTTATAGTTTCTGGTCTTAAACTTAGGTTTTTAATCCATTTTGAATTTATCTTTGTGTATGGTGTTAGGAAGTGTTCTAATTTCATTCTTTTACATGTAGCTGTCCAGTTTTCCCATCACCATTTATTGAAGAGGCTGTCTTTGCCCCATTGTATATTCTTGCCCCCTTTATCAAAAATAAGGTGCCCATAGATGCATGGGTTTATTTCTGGGCTTTCTATCTTGTTCCATTGGTCTATATTTCTGTTTTTGTGCCAGTATCATACTGTCTTGATGACTGTAGCTTTATAGTATAATCTGAAGTCAGGAATGTTCCTTCCTCCAGCTCCATTCTTCTTTCTCAAGACTGCTTTGGCTATTCTGGTTCTTTTGTGTTTCCATGTGAATTGTGAAATGTTTTGTTCTAGTTCTGTGAAAAATGCTGTTGATAACTTGATAGGAATCACATTGAATCTGTAGACTGCATTTGGTGGTATAGTCATTTTCACAATATTGATTCTTCCTACTCAGGAACATGTAATAAATCTCCATCTGTTTTTGTTGTCTTTGATTTCTTTCATTAGTGTCTTATAATTTTCTGTGTGCAGCTCTTTTGTCTCCTTGGGTAAGTTTATTCCTAGGTATTTAATTCTTTTTGTTGCAATGGTGAATGGACTTGATTCCTTAATTTCTCTTTCTGATTTTTCATTGTTAGTGTATAGAAATGCAAGTGATTTCTGTGTATTGATTCTGTATCCTGAAACTTTGCTAAATTCACGAGTTAGCTCCAGTAATTTTCTGACAGTATCTTCAGGGTTTTCTATGTACAATATCATGTCATCTGTAAACAAGAAGAGCTTTACTTTTTCTTTTCTGATCTGTATTCTGTTTATTTCTTTTTCTTCTCTGATTGCTGTAACTAGGACTTCCAGAGGCATGTTGAATAATAGTGGTGAAAGTGGACAGCCTTGAATTGTTCCTGATCTTAGGGGAAATGCTTTCAGTTTTTCACCATTGAGAATAATGGTAAATTATTAATAATGATAAATTATTCTCAATGATGAAAAACTGAAATTATTCTATAGGTCCTTCTTGATTCTTCCTAGTATTTAATACATATATTAGAATGAAAGTTTCCAACATGGTTGATCTTAATTTTATTTCTCAACTAGGATATTCAGAAAGGCAGTATTTTGGAATGTTTTTCTTTATTTCTTGGTATTTGGTTAGTTATTTTTCACTCTTGTTAATGTTTAGAACTTTAGCCATTGTATACCTGCATAATGCTCACATTATTACAAAATCTATTTCTACAGTGATATGTATCTGTCTGTGGATACTTGCAACATATTTGCAGACATTCAAATGCAGAAGATGTTTATCTTTTTGGACGAAATTATTCTGATATCATACATAGGAGGTTGTTGTTTAACTCAGTAACATATATTGAGAGAACATTGTGTGTGAGGCAATGCATTGTGTTCTGAGGTTTCACATACAAATAAAAGGTTTATAATAGAGTGGAGAAGGCAATGGCACCCCACTCCAGTACTCTTGCCTGGAAAATCCCATGGATGGAGGAGCCTGGTAGGCTCCAGTCCATGGGGTCGCTAAGAGTTGGGCACAACTGAGCGACTTCACTTTCACTTTTCACTGTCATGCATTGGAGAAGAAAATGGTAGCCCATTCCAGTATTCTTGCCTGGAGAATCCCAGGGACAGAGGAGCCTAGTGGGCTGTCATCTATGGGGTTGCACAGAGTTGGACACGACTGAAGTGACTTAGCAGCAGCAGCAGCAGAGAGAGGAGATTGTTTACAAAAACAATCACATCAGATAATATGACTGGGAATCTAATGTCGTGAAAAATGTGTTGAAATACCACAGGAGAGAAATCAGTCAGTTTTTCAAAGGTTTGGTGGTGGATGTCAGAGCAGAGATGAGGAAAGACATACAGAGAAAGTAGAATTTGGTCTAGGCCTGGAAGGGAGGTGTCTTTCAGCTAGAAGGGGATGAAAGCATTGAATCATGAATGTTCTTTGCTTCTTTGGGGAAGGGCAGATTATATAGGGGTATGTGGAGCGCAGTGAATGTCAGTTATGGACCAGAGAAGTTTATGCTGAAAGCGTTTATGTATTGTGTTGTTTTTTTGTATAGATTGATCCAGTAGTTGTATGGAGAATCATGTACAGTCTGGAAAATGTTAAAAATTGCTACCTAGTTGAGAATTCAGTTCATAGTTTAAACAATGGTATTAGTACTAGGAATGTGGGAAACAGATGAAATTGATGGCACATTTAATGTGGAGAATAAGAAAGAGGAAAAAGCAGAGATGATCTGGAGGTTTCTGGTTTGAGAAACAGGAGGGAAAATTATAACTGGAATGGAGAATTGGGAAGGAAAAAAAAGTTTATTATTTTATTTTAAGTGATTTCCAGTCTGGTGATGAGTAAAAATAATAGTGAATTCAGTTTTGAATAGGAGCTTGCCTATTTAGGTGAAGATGCCAGTGTGCAATGGGGGCAGTGAGTTTGGAGTTCAGAAGAGTGAGCTGTACATATCAGCAGGACATGGGTAATGACTCTAGCAAAGGGAGAAGATGACTTTGTCCAGAGAGAGATGCACAAAGAGACCAGCTATCTGATCAACAGAAACTTTTAAAGCTTATAATGAGAAGGAGCCAGCCTGCCTCTTGCTAAAGAACAGTCAATGAGATGGGGGAGAAAAGTTTGAGAATATTTTTTGAAAATTGAAGAACAAGTTTTTCCAGGGGGAATGCCCAAGAGGACTGTGGGCAGCAGTTGCTTCATAAATCCCCTGGTTCTTTGCCCTTCCTTTGGTACCACACTAACGCAAATTCCACAGAGTTCAAGTATCTTCCTGCAAGATTCAGCCCCACTAAATCAGTTGTTCATTAGAACTCACCTTTCATCACCTTCCTCCCTCCCATGACTCACTTCTCAACTCCCCTCCCCGTGGTCACCTCCGGATAACCAACTTGCAGTCAAATCCTTGAGTTAGAGTCTATTTCTGGAGAGCAACAAACCTAAAACAAAATGGAAATAAGGGTTCTTTTCTTCCTAAAAGTGAAAAGCTGATACAGGTCACACTTGAGGTGTGGAGGTGTGATCATTATTTTTTGAGGGGTAGGGCATGCTGCATGTAGCTTGTGGGATCTTAGTTTCCTGACCAGGGATTGAACCCTAGTGTTGGACAGTGAAAGCACAGAGTTCTGATCACTGGACCAGCAGAGAATTCCTGAGGTGTGGTCATTCTTGATCAGTTATTCTATTATTTCCTACAGAAAGAGACAGACTTGTTTATTCAGCATACCCCAGGATACTCTATTCATCCTTTGTGTATGATTATTATTCATTCAACAAATAGTATTTATAAAGCGCACACTATGTGACACACTTGTGATTTTCTGGCTTAAGAGACAGGTTCCCTTTCCATCTTTTTTCTTTTCCTTACCATTTATCTGATAGCACTGGTTGCTTTTACTTTTCTGACACTGAACTCAGTTCAACTTTCTCTACTTTTACCACCTATGATAATAAAGTATTATCTTGGAAATATTTTTTGCATTTAAATTGAATATCCCTCTTGGAATTTCCTGTAAATTCTTTGTACTAAGATCCATTGATCATAATAATCAGGAAAGACAAAACTAAAATATTAAATTATTTAAAATAGTTGATTTAGGAGTGTTGCTGTGAAATATAGCAGGACCATAGAATACATTAATATTCTAAAATTTGCCAAAATAAAGAAAAATGAATTTTTTTCTTGTCTGATTCTCTTATCTGGTTCTTCTCTGACTTCTAACGTTATTAGCATACACATATTACCTTTATATAATTAAAAGACTTGTTGATACACCACCTTTGAAGTAGTCTTGCCAAAAAAAAAAAAAAAAAAATCAAACCTGACATTTGTAACACCTCTAGGTCCAACTATTGATTTTTTTGGAACTACTAAGAGGAGAAGCATGTGACTAGTCCATGGGGGATACAAAGGCACAATACATACTACAGAAAATAGGAAACTCTTTAGGACAATCAGCCTGGCTTAGTGAACAAATAAATTTCAAGAAGAAAGATGACAGAAAGAGAAAGTATAGGTTAAAGTACTTAAAGTAAAGTAAAGGAAAGTGAAGTTGCTCAGTAGTGTCCAACCCTTTGTGAGCCTATGGACTGTAGCCTACTAGGCTACTCTGTATGCATAGCCTTTATTTAGATTGTAGTTTAAAAAGAAAATTATGACATTTATGAGATAATTTGAACATTGAATACTTGATGGTATGTAAGAATTATTGCTAATTTGATGGTGTTTTATTATGTTAAAAGATAGAGTCCATTGCAAACATTATCCTCAATGGTGAAAAACTGAAAGCATTTCCTCTAAAATCAGGAACAAGACAAGAGTGCCCACTCTCACCACTACTATTCAAAATTGGTTTGAAGTCCTAGCCATAGCAATCAGAGAAGAAAAAGAAACAGAAGGAATCCAGATTGGAAAATAAGAAGTAAAACACTCACTGTTTGCAGATGACATGATCCTCTACATAGAAAACCCTAAAGATTCCACCAGAAAATCACTAGAGCTAATCAATGAATATAGTAAAGTTGCAGGATATAAAGTTAATACACAGAAATCTCTTGCATTCCTATACACGAACAATGAAAAAATAGAGAAATTAAGGAAACAATCCCATTCACCATTACAACGAAAAGAATAAAATACTTAGGAATAAATTTACCTAAAGAAACAAAGGACCTATACATAGAAAACTATAAAACACCGATGAAAGAAATCAAAAATGAAACAAATAGATGGAGAAATATACCATGTTCATGAATTGGAAGAATCAATATAGTGAAAATGAGTATACTACCCAAAGCATTTTATTTTATTTATTTATTTTTTTTACCCAAAGCATTTTAGAGGGTTGAATGATTTGAGAGAATAGTATTGAAACACATAAATTAACATATGTGAAATAGATGACCAGTGCAAGTTCGATGCATGAAACAGGGCACTCAAAGCTGGTGCACTGGGACAACCCTGTGGGATGGGATGGGGAGGGAGGGGGGAGGGGGGATAAGGATGGGGGACACAGGTACACTCATGGCTGATTCATGTCAATGTATGGCAATAACCACCACAATATTATATAGTAATTAGCCTCCAATTAAAATAAATAAATACTTTTTTTTAAAGTGTACAAACAATAAATGCTGGAGAGGGTGTGGAGAAAAGGGAACCCTCTTACACTATTGGTGGGAATGCAAATTGGTACAGCCACTATGCAGAACAGTGTGGAGATTCCTTATAAAACTGGAAATAGAACTGCCATATAACCCAGAAAGATGATAATGACAATCCTATATGCAAAACAGCAAAAGAGACACAGATGTAAAGAACAGACTTTTGGACTATGTGGGAGAAGGTGAGGGTGGGATGATCTGAGAGAATAGCATTGAAACATGTATATTACCATATGTAAAACAAATGACCAGTGTAAGTTCAATGCATGAATCAGGACACACAAAGCTGGTGCTCTGGGATAACCCAGAGGGATGGGATGGGGAGGGAGTTGTGGGTGTTCAGGATGGGGGGACACATGTGCACCTGTGGCTGATTCATACTGATATATGGCAAAGCCACAATATTGTAAAGTATCCTCCAATTAAAATACATTAATTAATTTTAAAAAAACTAAAAAGAAAAAAAGAAGCTGGAAATTAAAGTATAATTGTGAAAAAAAGGATAGAGGTCACACCTTTAGAGATGCATCTTAAATTTTTTACAGATAAAATTACATGATATTTGGGATATAATTAAAACAGAGTAGAGCAGTGGGGGCAGAGGATGATCTGTATATATGGTACGGATGGGCCATGGTTGGTAATTTGAGGATGGTTTATGGCTATGAGTGTTCCTTATACTGTTCTGTGTACTTTTGTGTATGTTGAAAATTATAACATGAAAATTAAATTAATTCTATAAGAATAAATCACCTTTGATATTATGCTTCTATGAAAAATGTCTTATTATATGATACCATGGATTTTTAAATTCTCTGATAGAAATAATTTTAAGTAGTTCAAGAATCAATTAAAATCATACTATGATGTTTCATTGGAAATCCAGCTTTGACCTATGTTCACAGAAGAAAAGAATATGAAAAGAGCACATTGGTACATGTTCTTTCCCCTACTCATGGCTTGTATAGATATTAGCACAGTGGGTTGGTTTTGTTTTTTTTTCCCCGAAGGTATTTCATCCCTCTCCCATCTTCCTGTTATCCTTCTTTATATTTTAATCATTATTATATGTTGCCAGTATTTTGAATAAGATGTTTAAATCTTATGTATTGTCCCTCCATTAAATTTGCTTAGTTTTAGAATTGCCAAGTTCAATAAAATGAGGTAGAAATGTTGGATGTTGGGTAGTTTAATAATAGAATGTAGAAATCTTTGTTACATTTGTAAAGGAAATGCCCATAGCTTGAGTTGGAAATTGTTACAGTTGCTTGTGTAATAGAGCAATTTGCCAAAATTAATATAATTTATTTTTGGAGCTGCATCTAGATTTTGCTTCTACCTAAAATATGAGATACAAAATAAATAATGCATTGTACTATGTCTTCATTAACACACTGTTTTAAATTATTTTTAGTCCTAAGTATGGTAAGTATGCAAAATTATCAGAATTGTTATGCTGAATCATATAAATGTATCCCAAGAAAATATTTCAAAAAAGAAAAAATGTAAATACACATGAAGATAGTCACTATAGTATTTTCAAGACCAAAATAATTAGATATGAGTTGAATAGTAAAAAGTTGCAAAAAGTAAATGTAATTCATGGTATTTCAGCAAAATTAATTAGTGAACTACTGTGAGAAATATATTTTTAAAATGAGGCAATATGGAAATATTTAGATATGAAATGAGGGGAAAAGAGAAGCAGAAGAAATATTGTGCTTTCACCCTGATAATAAATATGTGAAATATGTTCATTTATAGATAAAGACTGGGAGGATATACTTACTAATGAAGCCAGCTTTTGCATTAGAGTTGTGGTATTAAGAATGATTTATTTTTTTCTTTAAAATTCCCTTCTGTTGTTATAATGAAAAAAAGTTGAAGTGAAAAAAATGTGCATAAAACAACAAATTCTGCCATGAAAATCTCTAAGTTTTGCAAATAAAGTTCTAAAGGGAAGAAAATGGAAGATTAATCTTAACACTAAGAAATACAATACATAAATTGCAATGGACTGGCTGGGTTTTAAATCTAGTTTGTATTATAAGAGACAATGCAGGACTTGTAATACATGGCTCTGGCCTTAAATAGAAAGGGAAATGGTCTGCAAATTTTGTACTCTGAATGAATCACTGAATCACTATAAAGATAAATTCGATCCATTTCCCTTTCTGCAGTGACCCAGTACAACATCTGACCCCAGGTGGGCACTTGAACACTAGTGGAGAGGTTGAAAGCTTGGTTTTGAGGCCTTGCCTCTCCGAGTCAGTGCTTCCCAGAAGCAGTCTTTTCTTCAACAATGTCATATTTTATTTTTGTTTAAAATTGCATTCCTTTTTCAATAATTGCATTCTTTCTTCATCTACATTACAACTTTGGAATCGCAGATAATGTTTTCAAGTGCTAACATTTGAGTCCTACTCTCCCCATAGTCTTGAGGAGTATTTGCAATGCTGATGGATGGAAGAGGTTGGGGAGGGATTTGGCTTTTTGTTGGGGGTTATGTACTCCTCCAGTGTTCTTGCCTGGAGAATCCCAGGGACGGGGGAGCCTCGCGGGCTGCTGTCTGTGGGGTCTCACAGAGTCGGACACGACTGAAGCGACTTAGCAGCAGCAGCAGCAGCGTTGTACTCCTGGCATTTACAGAACATTTGGTGGTTTGTTTCCTATTGTCAGGATCCCAAAGAATAGACATACATTGGAACCAAACTGTAGAAAACTATTTTTCTTTTTGTCTTTCTTTCTTTTTCCCTCTGAGACACTGTAGGTGCTGTCCTAGGATCCAGTGGCTTGTTCCATTGACTTAAAGAAATTCCTGGAATGTAGGATCATAAGGCAAGATCATGTTTTGGAGTGTTTCTTTGGCTAATACCTTTTAAAAAAAATAATTTATTTTTTAATTGAAGGATAACAAAGAATTTTGTTGTTTTCTATCAAACCTCAACATGAATCAGCCATAGGTATACATATATCCCCTCCCTTTTGAACTTCCCTCCCATCTCCCTTCCCATTCCACCCCTCTAGGTTGATACAGAGCCCCTGTTTGAGTTCCTGAAACATACAACTAATTCCTATTGGCTATCTATTTTATATGTAAGTTTCCATGTTACTCTCTCCATACATCTTAGCCTCTCCCCCGATCCCCATGTCCATTTAGCTAATTCCTTTTTACTGTACAATTAATTTAAAATTAGAAGTTCTGAAAAACCAGCTGTATTTTAAATGAAAATTATAGATACAACCTTTGATAAGGGTTGGCAATAGAAGGGGAAGGGAGTAGGTGTCATTTTCCCATATATTACAAACACAGACATGCTTGGTTCATTCTGCCACTCACATATTGCTGCTAGGAAGCAAATATTTCCTTGTCTCTTGTTTATGTATGCATTTTAAAAATTAATGAAAGACAGGCATTATTTCACTAATATACAGGAAGGGCTTCCCAGGTGGCCCAGTGGTAAAGAATCCATCTGCCAATGTCGGAGACACAAGAAACTCTGGTTTAATGCCCAGGTCAAGAAGATCCCCTGGAGAAGGAAATGGCAACCCACTCCAGTATTGTTGCCTGAACAAGTCCATGGACAGAGGAGCTTGGTTGGCTGCAGTCCACAGGTTCTCAAAGAATCAGACACAACTGAGTGAGCCCACTTACACACATAGAAGTCTTAATAAAACATAGACTTAACATCATTATATCCATTTTAGGGTGTACTCTTCTTCAGGTATAAAAGTATGGTCTCTGTCCCAAGGAGTTCATACACGTTTTTTGATATGGTTGTTGTATAGATATCAAATATAAAAAATATGCAAATCAAATTAGCAGTGAGGACTAAAGCAATTTTTAAAATTTATTTCATGAGATTGTTGAAAATAAGGAAAAATGAAAATACTGTTTAAGATAAGTTAGTGTACAAAATAAACATTTTTATCCATGAACTTAATTTATTTAGCCAAATCCACAGATCAATTAAGTAAAATATGCAAGAGATTTTGGTCCTGCTTGATATGAACATTTTCCTCAGCTTTTCTTGGCTTTTTCAGTGAAGATTATGATCAGGTAGTCAAGATTGAATTTATGTGTTTGTTTCTAAAAGTGCTTTGCTGGCGGTTATATTTGGAGCGGATGATTAATACTGGCAGAGATAATATTAAAGAAAAACTTGTTCTATGGACTGTACAGATGGTCTTTGAGGGGCAGCCGCCTTGACCATAGGAACTTTGATTGTTATTTTAATTAAACTTGGAGGGCAGAAGAAAAGAACCTTTAAAAAAATAGTATTGAGGTTACACAATGTGTTTAACCTTGAGGTTTGTCAACAGTTGTAGAATAAAATGAACAGTTCTCAGGAACCAGTATGCAGTTTTTCAGTTCAGCAACCAAATAACTTTTCCATTCTAAATAAAAGTAGGAAAGAAATTTCCTTGGCAAATGTAGCCTTTGCTCTCAGAGGAGTTAGTTATTGTCTTAAAACAATGGGTGTATGTAAAATGTAATTTTGGAAAATAAAAGGGATGTGTCATTTTATGGTAATTTTACTGTGATGTGTTTATTATTTTACTTCTATAAGCTTAAAAATGCTTTTGTCATTTTTTAAAAAATTACAAATGTAGTACTTGCTTAATGAAAGTAGTTGATGATAGTCAAACTCCAAAGTCAAAATCTCTATTGGAAAAAAAAATCAAATGTATCTATATGTGATATAAAAGTATAGTTTGTCTTCATTTCCTGACCTTTCCAGAAGTCATGTTTGGGGTCAGTTTGGTGTGTTGCTCTACAGAATATTTTATTTTAAGTAAGAGTAAAACTTAGAAATACATATAATCATTGTATTTAACATTGATGAGTGTTTACCCTAGCCCTGCCTCTACTTGAATGCTTTTGTAAACATTTATCATTTAAATTTTACAACCTTTTATGATATAGGTGCTATTATAAACCTCCATAATATACAGGGGAAAACAAGACAGGGAGAAATTAAAAGTAATTTGTGCAAATTCACATGGTGAAAGCCTGAATTGGAATCCGAACCTGGCAGTATGTATACCAAGTCAAAACACTTAACTATGACACAGAACCCTAAAAAAATAAACTGAATAGCTATGTATGTCCAGCTGTATAATATTTGTTTTTGTAAAAAAAAAATATGGTCCTTAAGTGCATCGGCTGCATCTTCCTTTTTTTATTTTACAATAAGTCAAGCCCAACTTTCCAATGTTTGTATATATATCTCTATTTGTATTGTTCCTAAAAGTTTTATGACTTTTTAATAGTTCCATAGTTGGTATACACTATAATTTGTTTTAGAGATCTGCTCTTTCTTTAAGACACCTACGTTATTTCTCTTTGAGTTCTATTAAAAAAGTGACGGGCTCTTTTTTTAATATACATCCTGGTGCTCAAGTTGGACCATAAAGAATGCTGAGCACTGAAGAATTTATGCTTTTGAATTGTAGTATTGGAGAAGACTCTTGAGAGTCCCTCGGACTGCAAGGAGATCAAACCAGTCAATCCTAAAGGAAATTAGTCCTGAATATTCATTGGAAGGACTGCTGCTGAAGCTGAAACTCCAATACTTTAGCCACCTGACATGAAGAACTGACTCCTTGGAAAAGACCCTGATGCTGGGAAAGATTGAAGGCAGGAGGAGAAGGGGATGACAGAGGAAGAGATGTTTGGATGGACTTGAGTTTGAGTAAGCTCTGAGAGTTGGAGATGGATAGGGAAGCCCAGCGTGCTGCAGTCCATGGGGTCGCAAAGAGTTGGACACGACTGAGGGATTGAAGTAACTGAACTGGTTCTCAAGTGGAGATATTGCTATAGTACTGATTCTTAGCAGTAGTGTTGTTGAGTCAAAAACTGTGTTGAGGGACTTCATGGTTAAGAATCTGCCTTGCAGTGTAGGGACATGGGTTGGATTCCTAGTTGGGGAACAAGATTCCGTATGCCACACAACAACTAGGCCTACGCACCAGAACTAGAGAGTCTGTGTTCCACAGTGAGAGATCCTGCATGCTGCGGCTAAGACCCAACTCAGCCAAATAAATCAATTATAAAAAACTGTGGTGATTTGAAATTTGTGAAAGATACTCTAAATACTTTATCAGTTTACATTGTCACCAAAGGGCAGTTTGTAATAAAGTAGGAAGCACCATCCAAGAGAAATTTAATCATTTATTTAATAAGTTAATTGACTCATATGCCATGCATTAAAGAGTACTGTCAAAGAAGAACAAAACATGATTCTTTCTGCCTGGAAACTTCTGATTTACACAGGGCAGAAATATAGTCAAACTGACACAGGCAATTTTTTCAGGAAAGCCAGTCCATAGTTAATGATGTTTCACAGTCTCTTAACTTTGACCTACTTTAGAGACAACCATCATTGGTAGAAGAGACTTGAGCTCCACTTTGCCTGATCTTTTAGATCCAAGGTGACCAAGTGTTACAGCTAACATACCCTTGAAAGAGCCTTCTTGTTCAGACACTCCGTCATGTCTGACTCTTTGCAACCGCATGGACTGCAGCATGCCAGACTTCCCTGTCCTTCATTGTCTCTTGGAGTTTGCATTGAGTCGATGATGCCATCCAACCATTTCATCCTCTGTTGCCCCTTCTCCTCCTGCCCTCAGTCTTTCCCAGCATCAGGGTCTTTTTCAGTCAACTCTTCTCAGTAGGTGGCCAAAGTATTAGAGTTTAGCTTCCAATGAATCAGTCCTTCCAATGAATATTCAGGGTTGATTTCTTCTAGGATTCACTGGTTTGATCTTCTGGCTTTCCAAGGGACTCTCAAGAATCTTCTCTAGTTTCATGCCTGACCAGGGATGGATCTTAGTTCCCACACCAGGAATTGAACCTGTGCCCCCTGCATTGCAAGGCAGATTCCTAACCACTGGATCACCAGGGAATACCCAAAGGAGCCTATTCATTGGAAAATATCCTGATGATGTGAAAAATTGAAGGCAAAAGAAGAAAGAGCCAGCAGAGGATAAGATGGTTTGATAGCATCACAGACTCAATGGACATCAATTTGAGCATACTCCAGGAGATGGTGGAGGACAAAGGAGCCTGGCATGCTGCAGTCCATGGGATTGTAAAGAGCTGGATGTGAAACAGCAACTGAACAACTACAACCACCCTTGAAAATAGCTTTGATAATCTGTTTGTCTCTTTACAAGTGTTTACGGTAATGTCTACATTTTAAAATCTGAGCTTAAGTAGCTGCAAAAGATGTAAATTCCACCTTTATTATAAATACTAAAAAAATTGATCTCCCCAAAATTGACCCTCCTGCTGTCTCCCATGGAATCCAAAAACTTTTTTTTTTTTATGCCAATATTATCCAATTAGAAAACACTTAAGCTGGGACTTCTCTGGTGGTCCAGTGGCTAAAGCTCTATGCTCCCAGTGCAGAGGGCCCAGGTTCAATCCTTGGTCAGGGAACTATATCCCACATGCCAGAGCTAAATATCCCACCTGCCTACAGTGACGATTGAAGATCCCATGTGCTGTAACTAAGACCTGGTGCAGCCAAATAGATAGATAAATAATAATACTAAACGATGGAAAACATCAAAGTCCCCTTCTAAGAAGAGATCTATGATTGGTTTCTGCTTTAACTTGAACTTCTATACCACTCCTGTAGAATTTTAATCTAAGATATTTATACTTGAAATACTTGTATTGATTATTTTATTATTTTTTCTGCAGCAAAGGTATATATATATGTGGGTATTTATATATGAATTAAAAAAATTCTGTGAACATAGTCTCCAAGTGTTGAAAACATTATACTGGATGGAATAGTTTAATTATTATTAGTTATAATTGACAAACACAGCTATTTCTTGATAAATGATGATTAAATATCTATAATTTATATATTATAATAATTCTAAAATAAAAAGTAAAACTTTATTGTAATTATATCTATTAGTGAGACAAACAATGCTATCTTTAAAAAATTCATGTATCTGTGGTGAAAATTATGATTGTTAAAATGAAGTAAGCTTCAGCATCAAGAGTATTCCTTTTATTAACATACATACTGATAAGTATGCTCATAGATGGATGCTAATAGAAATACTTTTCTTATAGCAATGCCCCTTGATTCTTTGGACTCCTATGCTATATATCAAAAAAATGTTACTGATATATCACTAAAAGTCATTTTATTTTTCTGTTGACTGACAGACTCTTAATAAGACTCTCTCTAAATTTTGTTAAATTATTGGAAACAATTTTACTTGTAAAATGATTTATTTGCCAATTTTAAGGTCTTTTACTTTCTGAATTTAAGGGAAAGACATCAAGAGATAATTCTCTCTGCCAGTTAGTCTTTCACCTAAAGGCAGCAAGTGTAACCTTTACAGGTTTTGGAAAATCAGCTTGTTGGTAATCTCAATACACTTTGAATATATAATATTTTCTGAGAAAAGCTTTTATCATATTTTATTTCTACTCAAAGCTTGGTACTACAGTCTTAACTCATTCAGTTTATGGGAAATGTTCATCATGTAATTTAATTCAGAAACCTGGCCATCATTGTCAGAAAAAGCCTGATTTAATTTTACAATTCAAATAAACATGTTAATACAAACTGCCATGATATGCATCTAATTTTTGAATTCTGAGTGGGAGACAGAAGAGGCGTGAAGCTTTGCTGTGCATTTTTGTCTTGGTGAAGGGGCCCTATGCTGCTGTTTAGACGTATTTCCACTTTGTTTCCATTTGTTCTCATGGGATGCCCCCTCAGGATAGGTGCATTTATTCCCTTGGGCAGGGGATGGGAGAGACACATGTGTTAAATGAATATTGTAGCCCTCAAATTGCCTTACTTGACAACATATCTGAGCTTAGAGTGTACTGATGACGGACTGTCCAAAGCACCGTTACAAGCCTATGAATGATGTCTTGGATGCAGGAGCCTTTTATCATCCCTTTATTTGGGTGCCCATGGGATAATACCTTTTAGTAAGATTCTGACTGGATGAGGGGCAGGCTTTGCTTGGTAAACAGTGTGTTTCTCTTGGAAAATGTTGATGTGTTCACATGTCAGAAGAGTTGGTTATTAAGAGGAGAATGCCAGTGATGAGCCTTAATATATTTTCTTGAAGTTGAACTTTCAGATTCCCTACACATAATTATATTCAAATGAAATAGTCAGGGGGTGTGGACTGGTCTGTGCTGTTGCTGCTGCTGCTAAGTCGCTTCAGTCATGTCCGACTGTGTGCAACCCCATAGACGGCAGCCCACCAGGCTCCTCCGTCCCTGGGATTCTCCAGGCAAGAACACTGGAGTGGTTTGCCATTTCCTTCTCCAATGCGTGAAAGTGAAAAGTGAAAGTGAAGTCGCTCAGTCATGTCTGACTCTTAGCGACCCCATGGACCGCACTCCTCCATGGGACCCAAGCTCCTCTGCCCATGGGATTTTCCAGGCAAGAGTACTGGAGTGGGTTGCCATAAAAGTCTTCAAAAAAGGAAAAGATGCAGAACTGTGAATATTAATGATGAAATAAATTAGGAAAATATTGACCAAGTTGTCTTTGCTTGCTGAAATTCTTTAAGTTTTTCTTAAGTTTGTATTTTATAGTGGTACATATGTTTATTCCAGTTCTTACTGAAATCTATTGCAGTTCTTCCATGAATTATTATTGGGAAACATTGAAGACTCTTTTGTATCAATTTTCCTAAAATAAATTATTCAAAGCAGTTCATTATCTATAATTCTATCCTGAGTTAAAATAAAAATCTGCTTTCTAGGTCAATCTTCATTAAGCTATTAATATCCTTTTCATATTATAAGACTTTTTTATTTCCTTTATTAGCAACTAAAAGCTGCTGAAATACGAATGTTGTTGCTTTGGGCATTAACTGGGACTTGAATCCTTTTCAGCAGTTTTGCCCTGATGTTAGCAGCCTTCAGTCTGGTATGCACAGGTACAAGATTTTTATTTACTGAACCATTTTTAAATTTATTGACCCATGCTTTTATTTAACTTCTGATGATGGATGTGCCTCTCTTGTATAATTTGCATGAGAGCAAGATTTAGAATTGTTACAGAGACACTTAATTATGGGTACATTAGAAAAAGCTGCAATTTTATTACCCTACTTATGTTCAAGAACATCAAAACCTTGAGCATACATAAATGAGAAGCAACTTACAAAGTTTAGAACAGCATCTGATTTTTTGGCTCACTATATTAATTGATATGTAGTTTCTTCAAAAAGAATATCTATACATTTTAAATATATTTTATTCTAAACAAAATTTATATCAAGAAGATAATGATTGATGTAAAGACCACTGGAGTGAGAGTCCAGCTTCTCTCAGTTTTGTGGCCTTTACCCAACAAATCCATCTCTATGTCGGTTTGCTGAGTCTCTGTGTCTCAATTTATAAAATGAAATGATTGAATGATGGTGATTATTCTTATTCCAAGTTCTGTATTTTAGGACCTCATGGAGTAGCAATTTTAATTATTATTGTGTCTTAGGCTTATAAGTTCAATTCAGTCTCTCAGCCGTGTCCGACTCTTTGTGACCCCGTGGACTGCAGCACGACAGGCCTCCCTGTCCATCACCAACTCCCAGAGCTTGCTCAAACTCATGTCCATTGAGTCAGTGATGCCATCCAACTATCAAATTCTCTGTCATCCTCGTCTCCTCCTGCCTTCAATCTATCCCAGCATCAGGGTCTTTTCTAATGAGTCAGTTCTTCGCATTAGGTGGCCAAAATATTGGAGTTTCAGCTTCAGCATCAGTCCTTCCAATGAACATTCAGGACTGATCTCCTTCAGAATGGGCTGGTTGGATCTCCTTGCAGTTCAAGGGACTCTCAAGAGTCTTCTACAACACCACAGTTCAAAAGCATCAGTTCTTCAGCCTCATCTTTCTTTATAGTCCAACTCTCACATCTATACATAGGATTATATTTAGGATTATAAAAGTGATATCAAGAAGAAAACACAAACCATATAGACAATATAACACAAAAGGCAAAATATCTCTACAGTTTCTAACCTTGGAAAAAAGTTGTTCACTGTTTGCTTATGACAGATAGATGTGTCCTTGCATGAACACACCATTGCTTATTTACCTAAGAAAAGACATTTAGAGCACTTTTAAGTTTCAATTACACCCCACATGCAGATTCCTAAAGAACATTCTTTTATATTGTTTGGAGTTCTTATGTGAATTTTTTTCATCAGAGTATGTGAGAATTTAATTTTTTACCTGTGCTGCCACAAAAGCCATTCTAAAAATCAACATTATGAACTTTTTATTGTTTGCAAATTTGAAAATTGTAAAGCAAGTCACTTCTTGTCTTCCATTCCCCACTCTCTAAAGGCTGTTCAGCTGCCCTTCAGATACCATGTTTCCTGCTGGCACATAAAGACTCTGTATTATCTCAAAACTGGGTAGTGATCAAAATTATATTCAATAATTCACCCAAGAATTTATTGGGTCCAGAATTGCACTGAAGGCTGAAACCACAGCTGTGAACAAAAGCAGTATCTTCCCTCGCTTCCTTTATGAAACTTACAGTCCATGTGGTCAGGGACACAGATCCTATGGAGAAAATTGAAGGAAGGTGTGTGCATTTCTTACCTGTGGGAAGAGGCCTGGGAGTACAGAAGGAGCTGGCTTAGTCTGATGCTGGTGACTGGCGGGGAAGGGCTCGCTGGGTACAGATCCTACCTCTGAAGATGCCTTAACAGAGAATTGCCCATCATGGTGGTGGGTCTGGGAAGAGATCTGTAATCAAAGAAGACTGAATGTGCAAAGGCTTTGGGGCAGGAGGGAGCCAAGTGAGTCTGAGGAGCTGAAAGCATGCTTGGGACTGAGCTCAGAACACCAGGTGAAGGTTGGTGCAAGGTCAAGCCAAAACAGGGACTAGAATAAAGACTGCCTGGTTGGCCACATTTATTTCTTCAGTGCAGTAGGAAGCCAGTGAAGAATGTAAGCAAAGGTGGAAGTCAAGGTGGGGTTGATGCATATCTGTGTATGTTTTCATAAGCAAGTAACATGATTCAGTTGACTTCAATTCAGTTCAGTTGCTCAGTCGTGTCCGACTCTTTGCGACCCCATGAATCGCAGCACGCCAGGCCTCCTTGGTCCATCACCAACTCCTGGAGTTGACTCAAACTCATGTCCATCGAGTCGGTGATGCATCCACTGATCTCATCCACTGTCGTCACCTTCTCCTCCTGCCCCCCATCCCTCTGAGCATCAGGGTCTTTTCCAATGAGTCAACTCTTCACATGAGGTGGCCACAGTATTGGAGTTTCAGCTTTAGCATCAGTCCTTCCAATGAACACTGAGGACTGATCTCCTTTAGAATGGACTGCTTGGATCTCATTGCAGTCCAAGGGACTCTCAACACCACAGTTCAAAAGCATCAATTCTAAGGCACTCAGCTTTCTTCACAGTCCAACTCTTACATCCATACATGACTACTGGAAAAACCATAGCCTTGACTAGATAGACCTTTGTTGGCAAAGTAATGTCTCTGCTTTTGAATATGCTATCTAGGTTGGTCATAATTTTCCTTCCAAGGAGTGAGCATCTTTTAATTTCATGGCTGCGATCACCATCTGCAGTGATTTTGGAGCCCCCAAAAATAGTCTGACACTGTTTCCACTGTTTCCCCATCTATTTCCCATGAAATGATGGGACCAGATGCCATGATCTTAGTTTTCTGAATGTTGAGTTTTAAGCCAACTTTTTCTCTCTCCTCTTTCACTTTCATCAAGAGGCTTTTTAGTTCCTCTTTACTTTCTGCCATAAGGATGGTGTCATCTGCATATCTGAGGTGATTGATATTTCTCCCTGCAATCTTGATTCCAGCTTGTGCTTCTCATGATGTACTCTGCATATAAGTTAAATAAGCAGGGTGACAACATACAGCCCTGATGTACTCCTTTTCCTATTTGGAACCAGTCTGTTGTTCCATGTCCAGTTCTAACTGTTGCTTCCTGACCAGCATACAGGTTTCTCAAGAGGCAGGTCAGGTGGTCTGGTAGTCCCATCTCTTTCAGAATTTTCCACAGTTGATTGAGATCCACACAGTCAAAGGCTTTGGCATAGTCAATAAAGCAGAAATAGACGTTCTTCTGGAACTCTCTTGCTTTTTCCATGATCCAGCGCATGTTGGCAATTTGATCTCTGGTTCCTCTGCCTTTTCTAAGACCAACTTGAACATCTGGAAGTTCATGGTTCATGTATTGCTGAAGCCTAGCTTGGAGAATTTTTAGCATTACTTTACTAGCGTGTGAGATGAGTGCAATTGTGCGGTAGTTTGAGCATTCTTTGGCATTGCCTTTCTTTGGGATTGGAATGAAAACTGACCTTTTCCAGTCTTGTGGCCACTGCAGAGTTTTCCAAATTTGCTGGCATATTGAGTGCAGCAGTTTCACAGCATCATCTTTCAGGATTTGAAATAGCTCAACTGGAATTCCATCACCTCCACTAGCTTTGTTCGTAGTGATACTTTCTAAGGCCCACTTGATTTCACATTCCAGAATGTCTGGCTCTAGGTGAGTGATCACACCATTGTGATTATCTGGGTCGTGAAGATCTTTTTTGCACAGTTCTTCTGTGTATTCTTGCCATCTCTTCTTAATATCTTTTGCTTCTGTTAGGTCCATACCATTTCTGTCCTTTATCGAGCCCATCTTTGCATGAAATGTTCTCTTGATATCTCTAATTTTCTTGAAGAGATCTCTAGTCTTTCCCATTCTGTTGTTTTCCTCTGTTTCTTTGCATTGATCACTGAGGAAGGCTTTCTTATCTCTCCTTGGTATTCTTTGGAACTCTGCATTCAAATGGGAATATCTTTCCTTTTCTCTTTTCCTTTTCACTTCTCTTGTTTTCACAGTTATTTGTAAGGCCTCCTCAGACAGCCATTTTGCTTTTTTGCATTTCTTTTCCACGGGGATGGTCTTGATCCCTGTCTCCTGTACAATATCACGAACCTCCATCCATAGTTCATCAGGCACTCTGTCTATCAGATCTAGTCCCTTAAATCTATTTCTCACTTCCACTGTATAATCATAAGGAATTTGATTTAGGTCGTACCTGAATGGTCTAGTGGTTAGATATATATTAACATATAAATTGTAATAAAATATGAAAATAATGCTTAAAGTTTAAAAAGTTACTATCTTGCTCACCTTGTCCCAGTTACTCATGTTAGCTGATAGTTCATAATTCTTTTCGAAGTAGTTCTTTTCAACAATGCAGTAATTTTCCAGAGGTAAGCAAAGAAATAATACTAACATCAATTTCCTACTTGACAGAGAGTCCCAGTCCAATTTAGTGTCTACAACTAACAGTGTCAATATAAGTTAATCCTTAAGTACTTGACCAAAGCTAGGACATTGGTAACCGTGTTTTTAAAATCCTCCTCATTAAGGCTGTTAGAAAGCAAAAGTTAAGCAAAGGTGGTGGGAGGAAAGTACCATTTTGGATGGAATGTTTCAACTCTGTGAACAATATGCAAATAATATTGGTAGAAATAGGTCCAATATCTGCTGATGAAAGTAGCTGTGTCTTTATTCATTAAAGAGCTCCTGAAATGTACCTTGTACATCATTTTGCAGTATTGCTTTCCCCCAATTTAGGACTAATGTTTTTTGTTTTAAGGACTAAAGTAGCCTCATTCCTATTTTATTTTCTAATATTCTCTGATGTGGCCTTTGTGTTGACAATTAAGTGATTATGGGGTTTGGATGGTGGTTTGGGGATAACGTGCTATTTACATTGTCTTTTATTTTCTCAGATACAAAGGGCCCAGCACTGCTTCTGAATTATTTTGGAGACTCTTTGCACTTTCTTGCTTGAGGATTGTGTCTGTGGGATTGCTAAGCCTCTTCAAAGAAAAACTAAGCTAATTTGGAAATGGTGCAGTTATGGATGAAATATGTCTCTCACCATTTAATTTATTTGTGTGCTACTAGCTAATAAAGTCTTTTGTGTCTCCAACTGCACTTCCACTTCTGCAGGACTATTTACATCTAATCTACTAGGACTAGTGCAGCAGCTAGGGTTTCCCTGGTGGCTCAGTGGTAAAGAATCCGCCTGTGATGCAGAAGATGAAGGAGATGTGGGTTCAATCCCTGGGTCAGGAACATCCTCTGGAGGAGGGCATGGCAACCCACTCCAGTATTCTTGCCTGGGAAATCCCATGGAGAGAGGAGCCTGGGAGGCTACAGTCCATACGGTCGCAAAGAGTTGGATATGACTGAAGTGACTGAGCACACACTCAGTGCAGAAGCTGTGTGCTTGCCCTGTGCGTTTAAGGCCACTTAGACAGCCGTTTTGTTTTTGTGATCTCTTAACTCCCAGAAAGCTCCCATCCCAGTTTTTTCCTTCCACCTACTGCCACCAGATTATGAGTAGAAGCCAGCCCATAGGCTTTTTACATTTATGAATCTTGTGAATCTCAAAAGGCCATAAAAATCTGAAAACTTCAACAGCTTATGCAATCTGTTTGGAATTCTAGTTTGAGGCTCAGGCGGGCTTGTGAACATTGAGAGATCTGGGCCTGTCTTGACAAACTTGAATTTGCTGGATGCTCTGTGACTGTCAGCCTTGTTTTGATTATATAGACCAAGTGCTCTGGGCATAGATCCAAAACTTGCACAAAATGATCAACCCTGGAAACAAGTTTGAAAATCTTAGAGAAGGACTTAAATGGGGCAAAATATTGAATAGTCTGCTGTACTTTAAATTTTATATGTAGTGTAGGCTTACATAGATATATTTACACTTATATAAGTGAGTAATACACACACCATGAATATAAGAGAAATATCTACTTTATGTATGGTTAATGTGATGATACTCTAAGCACTCAATAATTCAGTGTTGGACTGTCCTTTATTCTTATTTAAACAGCTATTTACATGATTTTGAAGAGTTTGTTCAAATTAGCTGATATTTTAAGATCCTTTGACATTTTGCATAATTCTAGGACATGGGGACATAAGTTCAGAGAAGCTGGAAGGCTCCCACAGTCACAGAGCTGCTGTATTTGGGAGTTCTTACAAAGTGTTATGTAAACTGTATGTTTTTGACCCCGGGAGTCTTTATAATGGAGCTAAGTCCATATTTTGTACATAGACTTCTAGCCAGAGGATGAATATAGAAAATCTATTGGGGAAGATAGAATTTGAGGTTAGAGAACTTGAACACTGTACAGACCTAAGGGTGTGGTGTGTCTCAAGCTCAGCATGAGGCTGTAGGGCTTTTTCTTGACACTTGAAACAGATAGGAACCTGAGGCTACACTGGAATGGTGAAACTGTCTTCTAAAGAGCCAAAGCAGAGTTTATTGTGTTCTGTTTTGGTCTCCACAGTTTGAGAGGTATTTCTAAAACTGGGTTAGAGTTAGAGATGCATCTGAGTTTAAAAAGAAAATTTGGAGAAAAGATATGAAGTGGGTATATTTAAGTAGGAATAGAAATCTGATCAAGATTTATGGTGCCCACTGCTCAAGATAGATTTCTGGGAAGTAGAAGATCCTTACTATCAAAGAGGTCAATGTATACTATAGAACCATGCATACAAAAGATGTAGCATAAAAGAGAAATTGAGATGATCCCCCTTGTTATACATGAACACAAAAATATGTTATGAGTATGCACATACTTGGAGTTCTGTCTGCTAGTGGAACATTCAGAAGCCACAACAAAATGAAATGGTGTTAAAGTCAACCAGTTTCTCTGACCTGCCATGATTAGGAGTGGAACCTCCGCATCCTCCTCCCTCCCCAGAGACATTCTTCATGACGTGTCACTTGTACACAACTTGCCTCCAGTGTGGTTTGCCTCACTCCCTTTCTCAACATAACCTCTCTAATCATGTCCACATGATGGTGAGTGACTGCTGTGCAGCCTTGGTCTACCTCTCCTAAACCTTGTTTTAAATACACTCTGCTTTACTAAAGGTGACATTATTCCCAGTGATTCCCAGACCACATCCCTTATCCACATTTCCTTTTTAAAGTAGTTGGGACCTTGACCCAGAAGCTAAAGTATGTTCTGTAATTCTGAGTAAAGACACCTTCTGATGCAAGTGGTCTAGGATTATTATTAGCAGAGGGTCTCCACCACAAGTGGGGGTGAAGAGACTGGGTCATGGTGTTCAGAGATGGAAAGAGTTGACAAACAGTAAGCTGACTGATCAGTTGGGGAAGTCAGCTCAGAGGAGAAGAAAGCTCAGAGGAGGCTGAAGGGATGTGGTTCCAGAAGGAAATAGGTGGACAGAGGCTGGGTGGAAAGAGAGCAGCACAGAGGGACCTGCAGGTGGGGGAGTGGGTGGAGCTACACAGTAACCTGGAGGTGATGGGAAGGGTTTATGGGCTTTTGATGTCAATGACCCCAAGCTTCTTACCAAAGTAAGAGATAAAGACATCTGACCAGAGCATGAGTCATAAAATTGAGGATTCTGAGGAAAGTGGGAAAGAGTTGGATTAATTGCTGAAAGAGATGAACTTCTTCCCATTTACTCCCCCATCCATTCAGCAGTATTTAGATTGTGCATCGTATGGCCAAGGTTCAGAGGGGCTCACATGGTGAACAATGCACGTTTGTGTAGTCTTTGCTGACATCAGTGGGGAATGTGGTGTGGTACCTTGCTATTCCAGGTCTAATGAACAGATGAGCAGCATCTGTTTCCTTGGGAGGATGTAAAAGATGGGCAATTCAATGAATGTTAAATGTGGGCAACACTGGTACAGAGTATTGATTCTAGGTTCAAATCTCAGCTTCCACTTCTAACTAGTTGTGTGGTCTTTGTCAGGTTTCTAAATCTTTTTTTTCCCTTACCTAAACTTGCAAGAACAGTAATACTTATTTCATAGAGTTTTGAAGATTAAATGAATTAGTATTGATGTTTATAAAAATGTCTTGGCACATAGCAAGCACAATGTAAGTATTGGTAAATAACAATAGGTAGTTAGCTAGACAAAATCTGGAAAATAATAGAAAACACAGAGTGTGAATTAGTGGGTCTGAGATAGTACCTTGGTCTAGAATGTGTTTCAGGATTTTGTG
This sequence comes from Bubalus kerabau, assembly GCF_029407905.1. NCBI lineage: Eukaryota > Metazoa > Chordata > Mammalia > Artiodactyla > Bovidae > Bubalus > Bubalus kerabau. Next base: position 1,482,903 of record NC_073636.1, read on the forward strand.
GAGGGTGGTTGTTCTATTGCTTGGGGAATATGATGGGAAAGGGCTAACATATCCTGTACAGTTTTCAAGTTTCCTAGCAGACATGCAAGTAGGTAAAAAAAAGCTTAGAATGTTCTGAAGTTACATATAACTCCATCTTACATATAATTGCGAGAGTAAGGTGTTACGGAGTTTCATTACACACTGAGCTTTCCAGGACTGCAACTGCCTTGCGAATTGAGGGATGATCATACTTTATTTGGTTCAGAGCATTACCAAGAATTATTCACCATTTCAGAATGTCATTAATGCAACATCAATCCCAGCGTATGAATCCCGATTCAAGGCAGCCCCATCAGCCTGAAGCACTCAGTGTGGATCTCCTTATTTGTACAAAAATCCAAAGACTTCCCGTGTCTTCTAGTGAAGCTGTGCCAAGCACTGATATATTGAAATGCATGTGCTTTCAGAGTAACTCACTTTCTTTTTCTTTCTTTGTTCTTAAGCCATTTGTAAGTGGATGGCTAGATAATGGTTACATTCTAAACAAATTTTATTTTATTGCCAATATTTGTTAGATGGTGGCAGAACTGGGACTTATATGGGTGGGATCCACTGGTACAATCAAGTGCCCTGGGGAAGCGTCTGTGAGAGGTGTGGAGCCTGGGCAATTGTTAGAGGCTGGACGGTGGCCTCTGTCCATGAGGAAGGTATTTGTTAAATGGGCACAAATTGTCCCATGAGGGATTTAATGTCGTCTTAGCTTGCCAAGCTCTGTTTATTTGAGGATGATGTTGATAATTCTCTCTGAACTTTCATAAAAAAGGTAGAGGTTAGTGTCTGGTGGAGAATAGGCACTTCACCTAAAGTACGCTTGAATTTATGTCTAAACCCATTCACATATTCACACACTTCTGTATTTATGCTCAGTTGCTAACACAAGATTGTTTCCCTAGATACTTTCCTTCTGCCTAAGAGTGTGACATTAGACAGATAGATAAGAATTTGAATCGTTATATGTTAGAAACTTACTCTTTAACAAGTGTAATACATTGTTACTTCTAATACGTATATATGGTCAGCTTAAACAATCTGGATTTCACAAATGATTTTTTTTTTTTTTGTCTAGATTGCAAACTGTTTGCAGACAAGTAGTCGGTTTTAAATATCATTGTGCATCTTGTGATTAAAACAGTGCCTGAGGTAGAATAAGAATGTAGTTTATCTTTGGGGAGTGCATGAACCCTTGCATGGGGCACTGGTGGGCTTGGGAAGGTAAAATGAGTTGGAGTCATATGTTATAGGTATCACTTCCAGATATGACACTGAACTGAGTGTTGGACTTTGAGTGACTTAAAATTTTGTTTTCATCATCTAAAAGCTGAGGTATATATATTTAAATATGTTTCTTGCCCAGTTTATTTTTAAAATCAAAAGAGAGAAATCAGATAAACCATAAAGTCCTAACCTAACTTGAAAACCATGAAGTCCTAACCAAACATTCAGTTCAGTTCAGTCGCTGAGTCATGTCTGACTCTTTGTGACCCCATGGACTGCAGCATGCCAGGCCTCCCTGTCCATCACCAACTCCTGGAGTTTACTCAAACTCATGTCCATCGAGTCGGTGATGCCATCCAACCATCTCATCCTCTGTCATCCCCTTTTCCTCCTGCCTTCAATCTTTCTCAGCATCAGGATCTTTTCCAATGAGTCAGTTCTTAGCATCAGGTGGTCAAAGTACTGGAGTTTCAGCTTCAGCATCAGTCCTTCCAATGAAAATTCAGTACTGATTTCCTTTAGAATGGACTGGTTGGATCTCCTTGCAGTCCAAGGAACTCTCAAGAGTCTTCTTCAACACCATAGGTCAAAAGCATCAATTCTTCGGTGCTCAGCCTTCTTTATAGTCCAACTCTCATATCCATACATGACCACTGGAAAAACCATAACCTTGACTAGATAGACCTTTGTCGGCAAAATGATGTCTCTGGTTTTTAATGTGCTGTCTAGGTTGGTCATAGCTTGTCTTCCAAAGAGGAAGCGTCTTTTAATTTCATAGCTGTAGTCACCATTTGCAGTGATTTTGGAGCCCCCCCAAAATAATCTCTCACTGTTTCATTGTTTCCCCATCTATTTGCCATGAAATAGATGAGACAGGATGCCATGATCTTAGGTTTTTGAATACTGAGTTTTAAGCCAGCTTTTTCACTCTCTTCTTTCACTTTCATCAGGAAGCTCTTTAGTTCCTCCTTGCTTTCTGCCATAAAGGTGGTGTCCACTGAGGTTACTGAAGTGTATCTAAGGTTATTGATATTTCTCCTGGCAATCTTGATTCCAGCTTGTGCTTCATCCATCCCATCATTTTGCATGATTTACTCTGCATATAAGTTAAATAAGCAGCATGACAATATACAGGCTTGACATACTCCTTTCCCAATTTGGAACCAGTCTGTTGTTCCATGTCCAGTTCTAACTGCTGCTTCTTAACCTGTGTTTAGATTTCTCATGAGACAGGTAAAGTGGTCTAACCAAACATAAAGTTTAATAATTCCCACAGAAAGCACGGAATCGAATTTGGGTTTATTCACAGAGGAATGGTGCATTCATAAGGGGTGTAGTGGGCTTAATAGTTACAAAATTCACACATGCCTGTAACCTCAGACTCTAACCTTATATAGAAATATTATTGTTCTTTGCAGATTAATTAGTTAAGATGAGGTCATCCTGGATTTAGATGGGCTCTAAATCTAATGACTGGTGTCCTTATAAAGAGAAGAGAGAGCAAACATGGGAAGAGTCCCATATAAAGACATTATAGAGATTGGCATGATTCAGCTACAAGTCAGGGAATGCCAAGGTTGTCACTGACCTCCAGAAGCTAGGAGGACTTCCTCTCTAGAGCCTTCAGAGGAGCATGGCCCTACTGACACCTTGACTTTGGGCCACTAGCGTCCAGAACTGTGTAAAGTCACCCAGTACTTTGTGAAGGCAGCTCTAGGAAACTGATACAAGGTGTGGTGGTTTTTTCCTCCTGTGAAGAATGGGGCAGGACCAGAGGTGACTTCATGCTTCTGGAAGTTTGCCTAGCGTCTTCGGCACCATTATCATTAACTCATTAACCAGACGTTCGTGGAAAGAGAAGCAGTAAGCATAAGATTTAAAAGCATGAGCATTTGAGACTGACTTAGATGGGATCTTGGTTTCTACCACTGGCAATACTGTGGGAGCTTGGGTATACTCCACCTCTCAGCTGTAAAATCCAGGTGGTAATAGCTGTATCCTATTAAATGATCTGAAGATTAAATGAGGCTTGGAAGGTATGTATGTGTACATGTCACTTGGAATATTTGTTGAAGATTGCTGGTTATTTACTATACTAGGTAACTTGAGACAAAAATGAAAGTGAAAGTCACTCAGTCGTGTCCGACTCTTTGTGATCCAATGGACTATTTAGTCCATGGGATTCTCCAGGTTAGAATACTGGAGTGGGTAGCCTTACCCTTCTCCAGAGGATCTTCCCAACTCAGGCATCGAACCCAGGTCTCCTGCATTGCAGGCAGATTCTTTACCAGCTGAGCTATCAGGGAAGCCCAATAGTCCAATTCCATATATTTATTCTCTACCAAGGTATCAAAAAAGAGCTTAAACAAATGACATTTTCCATTTTGATTTCAGAGTTCTTGATCACCTTGCCTTCAAAGCATCAGAATATGCCTTTGTTGTGAGGATGATAACCCAAACTGGTCAATTAAACTCATTTGACTGACTTCCATTTCTGGATGTATTTTTCATTACATTTTTAAAGTAATTGCAATGGCTTTTTGCCATTTATTGAGTAGGAACCCAGGAATAGAAGTTAGGAGGCATTTGAAAAAGTCCTTGACCTTGCAGTTGCTTTGAAGTCTGGGTTTATGTTTCAAAATAAAAGCAAGATTTTAAATGTCAGCTCCCAGAGTGGCTTTTTCCAGCATTTTTGATTGAGAGAGGAGCAAGCCAGACCCTCCTCACACACTCTCACTACCTTCTGTGAGTCAGGCCAGGCCCTTCCGTCTCTCTGTCAATGAATTGTTCTCAAACAGCAGTAAAGTCTCAAATAGCAACCTAAATGCATTTACAAAATAAGTATTATGAGAAACTTATAGAGGAGATCAAAGTCAAAGTTCAGATTCACAAAAAGTTTCAATATTTAAAGAGACCTGAAAATTCCATATTCCACAGGCTTGTATATTTATCAATACTTCTCAGACATCTGTTTGCTTATTTTGTTAGACTGAAGTGAAAAGATCAAATATCTGGAAATTTAGGCTTAGCTTAAATTTTTTTCATTATTTTAATATTGTGCCATGTTGTATAGATTCCCATGCAACCCTATAGGCCCATTCATGTGGTTCTTGGTTCCCTAGTATTAATAGTTGTTTGTGTGACAATTACATCTACATACATTCTGATCCCAACAGGATAATGTTATAATTTTTCTTGAGCAGTATTATATATTTTAAAGAAATTCAAAGAAAAATTATCTTTTAAAAGAATTTACCCCCGTATTTACTGCTTCCAATGCTCATTATTCATTTCTGAAGATTCAGGTTTTACGTTTTGTGTCACATCCCTTCACTCTGAAGAGCTTCCGTTAGGATTCATCCTCAAAACATCAGAATTAGCCTTTGTCATATTGACAATAATGAGAACTGGTCACTTAACCTCATTTGATGACTAACTTTCCATTTCAGTTCTAGATGTCTTTTCATTACATTTTTGAAGTAAGATCTGAAGAAAAAAATCTTAGTGTTTTTGCTTTGGAGTGTCTCTATTTTCCTTTCATTCTTGAATAATACTTTTCCTGGATATAGAATTCTAGGGTGACATTTTTTTTTCCTTTCAACACTTTAAAGATGTTTCTCCAGCTCTTGTCCCCATGATAGTAATTCAAATCATTGTTCATCTGTAGGTAGTATCTTGTTTTACTCTTTTAGCTTCAAGGTTTCCCCCCCACCCCATCTCCGCTTTTCAGCTTTTTAAAAATTAAGAGAGTCTAGGTGTATCTTTCTTTGTATTAATTCTGTTGAGGTTTTGTTGAGTGTCTAACTGCAAATTCATAACTTCACCAAATTTGGCAAATTTTAGCCTTTTTTTTTATATATATATTTTGATATTGATTCTTCTCTTTCGCTCCTTTCCTTCTGGGGCTCCAATTGAATGTATGTTGGACTTTTTTTATATTGCCCCAGCTTACATTATTTTAAGTATTTTTTTAACTTATATCTTCAATATTGTAATCAGATACAAAAAAACGGTCTTTCTCAACCTTGGTTACTCTAGCCTTCTTGGTGAAATAAATTCATTGCTTTCACTATATTCTTTTCATGTTGGGTTATTATTTGTTTGTTTTAAAAAATACTGTTCAACTGTCCAACAAGTATGTGTGACCAGTCATTTATATAAACCAGCTAAATTACCACTTTACTCATGAGCAATATATATAACTCAATATTTATTGACTTTCTCAAGCAGCTTCACTCAATTACATGATCAAGCTTCCACTAATAGGTAAATGTTCCAGTCTCACTGGAGCACTGAGCAGTGCTTCTTTTAAGTGGCATTCTCTTCGACTCCATCTTTATTAAGCTTTCTTGTTTATGTTCCATATACAGAATTAGTTGCATTTCTACTGTAGAAAACATAAGGCAATTCTCAGGAGACTTACCCTTTTAGGATACTTGTCAGTCAAGTCAAATGTCTTCTTTGAACATTTGTATTGTCTCACAGCTCTATTTAGAAGGAGGCTATAAGACTGTTCTGAACAAGACTTACAGATTCATTCTTACCGTCACATTGGCAAATAGCCTGGAGGCCAGCCATTTGGAGGAACCCGAGTTGAGCTTTCAAGCCTGAAGGCTTGGTAAAGTCCCAACACTGACCTTTCAGTCTTTCTTTTCTTAAGGAAATAGAAAAATGACTGCTTACAATTGATTATAATGTGTATCAACTTTTAAAATTCAGCAGTTGAGCATTAAACTTGTTTTACTGTGCACATTTGCTTTTGTTGAATTAAGTCCAGGTCTCTTCATTTCCCAGGGCATAAAATCTTGGTTAAATTCCATGGGAAAGGATTAAGTTCTGGATATATAAACATCCATTCAGATACTTGTAAAATTTGAAAAGAGCATACATTCTTAACAGTGACTCAATTCAAACACATGCATGTAGATTAAACTTCCTTTTCAAGGAGGCATATTGTGTTAATAGTTTTAAAAGTGACTTTTCCAAGAGTGATTCAAAGAACTCCATTCTTCAGAATAAAATGCATGTTCAGTTCAGGTGAGGGAATTAGCATCAACCCTAAAGTACTTGCTTGGAGAGAGACAATTAAATTTTAGAAATCACAAGAGGCATAGAGTCAGTACATGAATTCGGGAGACTCAGCATGTGTGATTCGCATGTGTGAGGTTGATGGAATTTTTAAAACCAAACTATTGCTTACAGTTTCAAATTGTTTTCATTTTGAGTTATTTCACTTAAAAACAGAAACCCAAATTTAAATAAACATTCTGCTTGATGTAAAATAAACATGTAACTTACTTTTCACATTTGATGGATGCTTGTTTTGGAAATCATTGTGGTGAAATGGAAATAGTCACATAGTTTTCTGAGCCAGGTAAGTGTGGGTTTGAATTCTGGATGACTAGCTCTGCGGCTTTGATCAAGTAACTTAACTCCTTTGAGTCACAAATTCCTTTTCTATACATGAAAAATGATGCTCACCTCTTAGGATGGATTGAGGGGTTAGAAATTCAACCAGCACCCAATGGGTCTCCAATAAATGCTATCATTATTGGAAATAGACAAGACCAGAACATGAAAGCATTTTGTTTATGACTAATACTTTTTAAGTTATTTTGTTTTCATAGTTATGATGTTAGGTTGAAACAACTGAGACTATATATTAAAATCTCTTAGTGAACCTTGTGCATGCTAAGTTGTTTCAGTGGTGTTTGACTCTGTGACCCTAGGGACTGTAGCCCTCCAGGCTCCTCTGTCCATGGAATTCTCCAGGCAAGTGTACTGGAGTGGGTTGCTATTTCCTCCAGAGGATCTTCCCAACCAGGATTGAACCTGCGTCTCTTATGTCTCTTGCATTGGGCGGTGGGCTCTTTACATCTAGTGCTACCCGGCAAGCCCACATAAACCATAAATGTATGTTTATGGATTGAATGGTAGCCAATACTCAATGTTTCAGCTTTTTGAGGAAATTTTAAAACATTTTATACATAAAGATATGGAGTTATACATACAGAAGAGTATGTGGGTAATGAATGCTCAATTCAAGATAATTTTCACAAAATGAACAAATCCTGTAACCACTGTCCAGATCAAGAAATACGACATTCTCAGCACCAACCAGGGTCCCTGTCTGCTCCCTCCATTCCATCTTCTCCTCACCAAGAGTATTGTGACTTCTCTTACATTGATTAGTTTTTGCTGTTTTTCAACTTTATATGTGTGGAATCATATCATGTGTACTCTCTGATGTCTGGCTTCTTTAGCTCGGTATCATATGTTTCTGATATTTTTTATTAAAATTTTTTTTTTTTTTACTGAAGTATAGTTCATTTACAATGTTGTATTAGCCTCTGCTGTATAGCAAAGTGATTCAGTTATATATATATTTTTTTCATATTTTTTCATTATAGTTTATTGCAGAATATTGAATATAGTTCCCTGTGCTGTACCATAGGACCTTGTTGTTTATCCATTCTCTGATATTTATTTTTAAAGACTTATTTATTATGGAAAGTTTCAAATGTACCCGAAAAGAGAAGCAAAACAAACTCTAACATGTTCAGTTCACTTCAGTTCAGTCTCTCAGTCGTGTCCAAGTCTTTGTGACCCCATGAATCGAATCGTGCCAGGCCTCCCTGTCCATCACCAACTCCCGGAGTTCACCCAGGCTCACGTCCATCGAGTCAGTGATGCCATCCAGCCATCTCATCCTCTGTTGTCCCCTTCTCCTCCTGCCCCCAATCCCTCCCAGCATCAGAGTCTTTTCCAATGAGTCAACTCTTCGCATGAGGTGGCCAAAGTACTGGAGTTTCAGCTTTAGCATCATTTGTTCCAAAGAAATCCCAGGACTGATCTCCTTTAGAATGGACTGGTTGGATCTCCTTGCAGTCCAAGGGATTCTCAAGAGTCTTCTCCCACACCATAGTTCAAAGCATCAATTCTTCGATGCTCAGCTTTCTTCACAGTCCAATTCTCACATCCATATGTGACCACTGGAAAAACCATAGCCTTGCCTAGATGGACCTTTGTTGGCAAAGTTATGTCTCTGCCTTTGAATATGCTATCTAGGTTGGTCATAACTTTCCTTCCAAGGAGTAAGCATCTTTTAATTTCATGGCTGCAGTCACCATCTGCAGTGATTTTGGAGCCCCCAAAAATAAAGTCTGACACTGTTTCCACTGTTTCCCCATCTATTTGTTCACTACCTTTTAAAACCCAAATTTAAGTCATAAATACTTTGTTTCATCAGAACAGCCACGTAATTTCTGCTGCCCCAAAGCACTAGATGACTTTATTGAACTACCCTATCATTTCATCCATAAATATTTCAGTATGTGTCACAAGAAGAGGATTCTTTTTGTCACACCTAAAAATGTAGCAGTAATTACATTATATCAGTATCCTATTAGGAATCAAATATTTCCCCATTGTCTCAGAAGTGATTTTTTTTCCCAGTTGGATTTTTCACAACAGGGTCTGAATAAAGTGTGCATAAACCTTTTTTTAAAATGCCCAGTGTAAGGCTGGGAATTGTGTTTTATTTATATACACTGAATATTTGAGTGGTTGTATGGTTCTTTTTTTCTTGCCACCTCTTCTTAATATCTTCTGCTTCTGTTAGGTCCATACCATTTCTGTCCTTTATCGAGCCCATCTTTGTATGAAATGTTCCCTTGGTATCTCTACTTTTCTTGAAGAGATCTCTAGTCTTTCCCATTCTGTTGTTTTCCTCTATTTCTTTGCATTGATCACTGAGGAAGGGTTTCTTATCTCTCCTTGCTATTCTTTGGAACTCTGCATTCAGATGCTTATATCTTTCCTTTTCTCCTTTGCTTTTCACTTCTCTTCTTTTCACAGCTATTTGTAAGGCCTCCCCAGACAGCCATTTTGCTTTTTTGCATTTCTTTTCCATGGGGATGGTCTTGATCCCTGTCTCCTGTACAGTGTCAGGAACCTCAGTCCATAGTTCATCAGGCACTCTATCTATCAGATCTAGGCCCCTAAATCTATTTCTCACTTCCACTGTATAATCATAAGGGATTTGATTTAGGTCATAGCAGAATGGTCTAGTGGTTTTCCCCACTTTCTTCAATTTAAGTCTGAATTTGGCAATAAGGAATTCATGATCTGAGCCACAGTCAGCTCCTGGTCTTGTTTTTGCTGACTGTATAGATCTTCTCCATCTTAGACTGCAAAGAATATAATCAAACTGATTTCGGTGTTGACCATCTGGTGATGTCCATGTGTAGAGTCTTCTCTTGTGTTGTTGGAAGAGGGTGTTTGCTCTGACCAGTGTGTTCTCTCCAAAAAACTCTTTTAGCCTTTGCTCTGCTTAATTCCATATTCCCAGGCCAAATTTGCCTGTTACTCCAGGTGTTTCTTGACTTCTACTTTTGCATTCCAGTCCCCTATAATGAAAAGGACATCTTTTTGGGTGTTAGTTTTAAAATGTCTTGTAGGTCTTCATAGAACCATTTGGAGAGTGAAAAAGTTGGCTTAAAGCTCAACATTCAGAAAAACTAAGATCATGGCATCTGGTCCCATCACTTCATGGCAAATAGATGGGGTAACAGTGGAAACAGTGTCAGACTTTATTTTTGGGGGCTCCAAAATCACTGCAGATGGTGATTGCAGCCATGAAATTAAAAGATACTTACTCCTTGGAAGGAAAGTTATGACCAACCTAGACTGCATGTTCAAAGGCAGAGACATTACTTTGCCAACAAAGGTCTGTCTAGTCAACGCTATGGTTTTTCCAGTAGTCATGTATGGATGTGAGATTTGGACTGAAGAAAGCTGAGCATCGAAGACTTGATGCTTTTCAACTGTGGTGTTGGAGAAGACTCTTGAGGGTCCCTTGGACTGCAAGGAGATCTAACCAGTCCATTCTGAAGGAGATCAGTCCTGGGTGTTCTTTGGAAGGAATGATGCTAAAGCTGAATCTCCAATACTTTGGCCACCTCATGCGAAGAGTTGACTCATTGGAAAAGACTCTGATGCTGGGAAGCATTGAGGGCAGGAGGAGAAGGGGACAGCAGAGAATGAGATGGCTGGATGGCATCACGGACTCGATGGACGTGAGTTTGAGTGAACTCCGGGAGTTGGTGATGGACAGGAAGGCCTGGTGTGCTACACGCAGGGGGTCTCAAAGAGTTGGACACGACTGAGCGACTGAACTGAACTGAACTGATGGTGCTTTTTGACACATAATAAAGAGAGAAAAAATTTTAATCTAGTCGTATTAGATCAGTTACTGGGCTTTACATTAGCTTGGAGTCCTAAAAATTGAGCAGGTCCTTAATTTCCTGATATTTTATGTCTTTGCATACTTTAGATACCTCTTCAGCTTTGGAGGTGAGCTTTTAGGCAGATCTGTTTTGTTTTGTTTTTTTTTGCCTTTGGTATTATAGAGTCCTTTTTTTTTTTCCTGCTGTTTTACTGCTTTGATTTACCTACAAAGTGATAAGTACAATGGGCTATTTTAGCTCCGCTTGTCTAAAGAGATTCTTTACTGATCCCTGAGAAGGTTCCCTGAAAGGAGCTCTGTAGAGAAAGCCAATGTGTTCACACCTCAAGTTCTCACTTCTCCAAGTGGGGCTGGAATTTAAAAGTAAACCTGATTAAATTTTATCTTATTTTCAAGCTGTTAATATTCCTGAACACAGAAAACATTTGAAGTTTCCAGGTAAATATCTCTCAGTTTTTTTCTAGTTTAAACTTCAGCTCAGTCATTGGTCTTTTAAAGTTTCTACTTCATCACCTGTCACTTGTGTGAGAATTTGGCTTTTTGTCCCTCCCATCACAAGATGGCACTTGGGTGCACAGGGAGGGGCATCTTGCCCTTAATAATGCTCACAGGTTGATGGAGGGCTCTCATCTTGTTTGATGTGAAGCCAAGTCTTCTGTGGTCACTGAGAATTCAGCATCTTTTGGAGGTCGCCCTGGCCCCTGTTGTTAATGACCTTCTCAGTTGCCTCTAGTCACAAGCTCCCCTCCTGATCTGGTCTTCCCCAACCTCAGTCCTTCATCTTTGCACTGATCCTTGGAACTTGTGTGCTCTTGGCTGTTGTTGCCTCTCCCTGTGTGGTATGCTGGGCTCTGTGAAGTCACCCTTTGGCCCAGTCATCTCTCTCACCTTTGCATTAGATTGTGCCTGGGTCATGCTGAGAACACTGTCATGCGGATGGCTTGTTGCTGTTATTCAGTTACTCAGTCGTGTCCAACTTTTTGCAGTGCTGTGGACCGCAGCACACCAGGCTTCCCTGTCCATCAACAACTCCCCGAGCTTGCCCAAACTCATGTCTATCGAGTCGGTGATGCCATCCAGCCATCTCATCCTCTGTCATCCCCTTCTCCTCCTGCCCTCAATCTTTCCCAGCATCAAGGTCTTTTCCAATGAGTCAGTTCTTTGCACCAGGTGGCCAAAGTATTGGAGTTTCAGCTTCAGCATCAGTCCTTTCAATGAATATTTAGGATTGATTTCCTTTAGAATTGACTGGTTTGATCTGCTTGCAGTCCAAGGGACTCTCAAGAGTTTTCTCCAACATCACAGTTTAAAAGCATCAGTTCTTTGATGCTTACCCTTCTTTATGGTTCCACTCTCACATCCACACATGACTACTGGATAAACCATAGCTTTGACTAAATGGACCTTTGTTGGCAAAGTAATGGCTCTGATTTTAATGTGTTGTCAAGACTTGTCATAGCTTTTCTTCCAAGAAGCAAGTGTCTTTTAATTTCATGGCTGCAGTCACCATCTGCCAACTCTTTTTCCCTCTCCTCTTTCACTTTCATAAAGAGACTCTTTAGTTCCTCTTTGCTTTCTGCCATAAGGGTGGTATCATCTGCATATCTGAGGTTATTGATATTTCTCCTTGCAATCTTTATTCTGGCTTGTGCTTCATCCAGCCCAGTATTTCACATGATGCATATAAGTTAAATAAACAAGGTGACATTATACAGCCTTGATGTACTCCTTTCCCAATTTTGAACCAGTCTGTGGTTCCATGCCCAGTTCTAACTGTTTCTTCTTGACCTGCATACAGATTTCTCAAGAGGCACATAAGGTGGCCTGGTATTCCCATCTCTTGAAGAATTTTCCAGTTTGTTGTGATCCACAGTGTCAAAGGCTTCAGCGTAGTCAATGAAGCATAAGTAGATGGAGATGACTAAGCTTAGATTATACACTGTGGATTATACACATTATTACTTAGATCATACACTTATTATTATACTATATTATTATTATTATACACATTATTACTTAGATTATACACTTAGACTCTACACTGTGGAGAAGCAGTGTGTGTGTGTGTGTGTGTGTGTGTGTGTGTGTATAGTGTATATATAGATATAGTGTGTATATATATATAGTGTATATATAGATATAGTGAATATATATATATAGCAATAAACCATAATTGAGTGCTTCTCTCACATCTTCTAGGTTATACTTGGAAAAGTTCCCAGGACTCTTTGAGCTTTTTCCTCCTTATCTTCTTTACATTATAGCCTCCTACTTCTTTCTCCAGGGCTTACTGTTAAACTCTGTGCATTTAAGTCTTTCAGGATTGATTTGGTGCTTTCCTTAAAGTTACATGTGTTTGCTAAGTCGCTCCAGTTGTGTCTGACTCTGCTTCCCTATGGACTGTGGCCTGCCAAGCTCCTCTGTTCATGTGATTCTCCAGGCAAGAATACTGGAGTGGGTTTCCATGCCCTTCTCCAGGGAATCTTCCTGACCCAGGGATTGAACCCACGTCTCCTGTGTCTTGCGCATTGGCAGGTGGGTTCTTCACCACCAAGTTACATAGGTAATATTAAATATTCTTGTTGCCACATTATGAAAAATAAAAGGAAATAAGTGAAACAAATATAAAAATATTGTTGATTCAACTCCATATCTAAAGTATTTATAATTTCAGCATGTAAATAATATAAAAAATGATTGAAGTATTCTACATTTCTTTGAACAGAGTCTTTGAATTCCAGTGTGTATGTTATATACATATGACAAATGTCAATTTGGACCAGCAGCGTTCGGGACTAATGGCCACCATATTGGACAGCCATGGTTTAGGTGACCCAAGGTCCCCTAGAAAATCTCCAGATAATTTAAAAGAAAAACAAACAATAGATAAATGAAACAATTAGAATAGTGCTGTTTTCACTGCCTAAGTTGACTTCTGAATGAGTCATTTTAGTTATTTAACCCTAGATTCCCAATTCTGTACCTTCCCTTTTTTTGGTTTAAGGTTCATACAGCCACACTTGGAGAAGTTTTCATTATGCAGCGTTTGGGAGTTAATATAGAGAACTTGAAGTTGTGCAATAAAAGTGGAAATTTTAGGGCTCGAATGAAGAGTGCCTCAAGGATTTAGAAGTCAGAAGCGGTCCCTTAACTACGTATAAAATAGATAACTAATTCTACTGTGCAGCCCAGGGAACTCTACCCAATGCACCGTGGTGACCTGAATGGGCAGGAAGACCAAAAGGGAGGGATTATATGTACATGTGTGGCAGCTTCATTTTGCTGTGCTGCTGCTGCTGCTGCTAAGTCGCTTCAGTCATGTCCGACTCTGTGCAACCCCAGAGACGGCAGCCTACCAGGCTCCTCTGTCACTGGGATTCTCCAGGCAAGAACACTGGAGTGGGTTGCCATTTCCTTCTCTAATGCATGGGAGTGAAAAGTGAAAGTGAAGTCGCTCAGTCGTGTCCAACTCTTCACGACCCCATGTACCGTAGCCCACCAGGCTCCTACGTCCATGGGATTTTTCCAGGCAAGAGTACTGGAGTGGGGTGCCATTGCCTTTGCTGTATAGTAGAAACTAACACAACATTGTAAAGCAACAAAACTCTACTAAAACTTAATAAAAAAAATAAATAGTCACTGACTTTAACACTCCCAGAAATTCAAGAAAAATATATGGTATTAGCAAACTTTCTTAAACAACTCACTCAAAAAGATGATTTATCAATAGAAGGATGAGACTGGATTAATCCTTATCTAAAAATAGGATACAATGATATATGAAAGTGATAATTCTAATTAAGTGTATTTCAATATGACTGAGCTACTTTCACTCCAGTAAGTCAGTCAGCTACATCTGGTGGTGGTGGTTTAGTCACTAAGACATGTCCGATTCTTTGCGACCCCATGGACTCTGTACATGGGATTTTCCAGACAAGAATACTGGAGTTGGTTGCTATTTCCCTCTCTTCCATACTTGGGGATTGAATCTGGGCCTCCTGCATTGCAGGTGGATTCTTTCCCAGCTGAGCTAGCAGGGAAGCCCCACATCTCTTATGAATGAGGTATTACTCTAATTACAAAACAGATTCTGCCCCTGTAGAGGATGCTGGGTTCAGTGACCATACAAGCACATGCCCTCCACCCACACTCATGTACTCAGTCACCAAATCTTGGGGATTATGCCCCTTCCATTCCTCTTGGAACTGCACTTGCTTCTCTATCTTCACTGTCCACCTGGATTTCTGGAATGGCTTCTAAAAATCCCTTGGACTTCTGTTTGCATCCCTTCCTCCATGTTTGTCCTCAGGGCTAGTGATTTGCAAATGCTCGCTGGAGAAGACCACTCTGTGGAGGAAACTTTGATTGGACAGTGCTAGTATAGTCTCTAGTTCAGCAGCCAGAGGTCAGCATCATCTATCCCCTGCCTACCTCTCAAGCTCCACATCCTACAGTGCCCCAGGTTGGCCTTCTCTCTGACATGAATGATTGTGTGTTAATAGTTGAGTTCTCCTGTGTCTTCATACCTGCTGATCCTTTGTCTTGAACACGATTGTTTCCTTTACTTCTCTCTACCAAAGTCCCCATATTCTTCAATTAACCTGTATGTTCATCTCATGGGTAAACAGCTCCAAAAAGGTTTTCTAGAAACCATCCATATATCCCCACACACATGCACAATTTTACGTTGCCCCCTTCATTTCTTAGGTATAAGGCTATGTATGCATGTGTTCATTCTTTGTTGTGGTTGATTTATTCTCTCCCTTTAGATCAGCATTTCTCAGTCTTGATACTTTTAACATTTTGAGCCAAAAGTAGGGAGGTGCTCTGTGCATTGTGCGATGTTTAGCAGTATCTTTGACCTTTACCCACCATGTGCTGGGTAATACCCCCAGTTGCAGCCACCAAAGATATCTCCAAACACTGTTGTCTGTTTCCTGAGTGACAAAATTACCAATGATTGAGAAGCACTACATAGATCTATAAACTCTATAAAGGGAGTTCTCAAGGTGTATGTGATACTTTGAATTCATAACACTTCAGTTTCTGTACACAGCTGATGCTATGTTGGTACAAATATTGAATGAATGATTGTCTGTAAAATCTATCATCAAGTCTTTCTTTACTTTCTTCCTCTGTCCCCTTCTTCCTTTTTCTTTTATTCCATTCTTTGCACAGTAAGCAATGTATTTTCATGTCTATAATTTGATATCCTGAGTGAACTCACCAACCCAGAGGGAGGGTCCCACAGAAAGGATCGTCTCTGGTCAGATGTATCTCCCAGAGTCAGTTAATTTGGTTGGCTGATCCCCAGTAGAAAGATGGACAGTCATCAGTCTCCTAAACTGAAGACATAGCCTGGGAGTGAATCAGAGGTGACAGTCCCCCTGTGATGCTCAGTTTTATTGTTTTAACTGTGATCCAGTATTGGCATATCTGTTAGCTTTTTAAGCAGCTATTAGCTAAAGAATTTAGAATTTGGAGGAACCTCAAAGATCATGCATTCCAGTCTCCTCATTTTATCTATGGCTGTATGGATGTTTTGTTAGGTCCTACTCTGGTCACCAATAGCATCCTAGATGAACATAGAGTTTTGTGGCTCCATCATTTATAGCTAAATAATACAAAGTTACAGAACAGTGAAATTCATGATCTGAAAGTCCCAAGCATTGTATTCTTCTGCTGTTCTGCTCTCCAGGAAGGGCCCTGGCACTGCAGAAGGGTTATGGGATGGTGACCCAGCTTAGCTCTCTGGTTGTGCTCCAGCCAAGCAGAAAGGACCCAGGAGTTATATCCTAAGTCTCCACCATCACTGGGGTCTGCTTTTCTGCTTTACTCTTCTTTCTAGAATCCTCTGAGAAGACTGAATCAGCCCTTCTCAACATTCGGAAAACCTGGGCTTTATAATATCTGCCCTTCAGGCTGGGCACTATTTCTCCCCAGAGGTTTCTCATGTCTTTATGCCAGGCTCTGATGGGCACGACACTGCTGTTCTCTTGTTCTGGACTGGGAAGGTGATGAAGTCCTCTTCCCATCTTAGTTCATCACTCTTGCCACTGCCTGTCTAGACTTGATCATATTTGATCCTAGCAGACTCTGGGATCCCCTTGCAGCAGCTTGTGTTAGCATCTCGCTCTGACATTGCCTTGATGCTATGGTCAGAGCTCTAATGGAAATGTGTCAACATTTCTTTTTCATGTATGGTGGGTAAAGTACACATACTGTATAACTTACTATCTTTATCCTCAGTTCAGTGGTATTGTTGTTCGGTCGCTGCCTTATTTGATTCTTTGCAACCCTATGGACTGCAGCATGCCAGGCTTCCCTGTCCTTCCCTAATTCCCAGAATTTGCTCAAACTCATGTCCATTGAGTCAATGAGGCGATCCAGCCATTTCGTCCTCTGGTGCCCCCTTCTCCTCCTGCCCTCAACCTTTCCAGCATCAGGGTCTTTTCCAAAGAGTCAGCTCTCTGCATCACATGGCCAAAGTATTGGAGCTTCAGCTTCAGTATCAGTCCTTCCAATGAATCTTCAGGGTTGATTTCCTTTAGGATTGACTGGTTTGATCTCCCTGATGCCCAAGAGGCTCTCAAGAGTCTTCTCCAGCACCACAGTTGAAAGCATCAATTTTGGGGCTCTCAGCCTTCTTTATGGACCAACTCTCACATCTGAACATGACTACTGGGAAAACCATAACTTTGACTATATGGATTTTTATCACCAGAGTGATGTCTCTGCTTTTTAATATGCTGTCTAGGATTGTCATAGCATTTCTTCCAAGGAGCGAGTGTCTTAATTTCATGGCTGCAGTCCCTATTAGCAGTGATTTTGGAGCCCAGGAAAATAAAATCTGCCACTATTTCCAGTTTTTCACATCTATTTGCATGAAGTGATGGGACCAGATGCTGTGATCTTATCTTCTTCTTTTTTGAATGTTGAGTTTCAAGGTAGCTTTTTCACTCTCTTCTCTCACCTTCATCAAGAGACTCTTTAGTTCCTCTTCACTTTCTGCCATTAAATTGGTGTCATCTGAATTTCTGAGGTTGTTGATATTTCTCCTGGTGGTCTTGATTCCGACTTGCAATTCATCCAGCCCAACATTTTGCATGAAGTTAAATAAGCTAGGGTGACATTATACAGCTTTGATTACTCATTTCCCAATTTTGAAACAGTCTGTTGTTCCATGTCCAGTTCTAACTGTTGCTTCTTGACCTGCATCCAGGTTTCTCAGGAGACAGATTAGGTGGTCTGGTATTCCTGTATTTTAAGAATTTTCCACAGTTTGTCTTGATCCACACAGTGAAAAGCTCTAGCGTAGTCGATGAAGCTTCTAATAAATCATTGTTCTACTTTCCATTTCTTTGTATTTAACTCTTTTTTTTTTAATGATTTCACATGTAAGTGATATCAGTCAGTATTTGTCTATGTCTGGCTTATTTCACTTAGTAGAATATCTTCCTGGTCCATCCACATTGTTTTAAAGGGCAGAATTTCCTTCTTCTTCTTCTTTTTTTAAGACTGAATAATATTCCACTGTGTGTGTGTGTGTGTGTGTGTGTGTGTGTGTGTGTATTCTTTATCCATTCATCTGTCAATGGACATTTGGGTTATTTCTGTATCTTGGTTATTGTGAAGATGGCAATGAATATGACAGTGCACACACTGCTTTGAGATCGAAAGGAAATAAAAGCACTATCTTGAGGGAATGTGTATACATTTCCTTACCTGTATACACATTTATAAATGTGTATATATTTCCTTATAGCAAAGTGAACTCTCTCCAACCCAGGACGTACCTTTCTCAGCCTGAACACACTTTCATTTCTGGATGGCAATTTTTGCTTCCTTTGTAACTCAACTACATGGTCAGTTAAATGGACTGAGAAAATAACTCACATGTCACCTGGGACCTGCTAAGCAGTCCTGGAGCTGTGTTACAGACTTTCATTCTATCCCATCAAATATTTATTAGATACCCACTCTGTTCTAGCCCCTGAGGGTATGGTTAAGATGTTGTCCTGTGCTTCAAGCTGCTGATCATCTAGTGGGAATGGAAATGAAGTAAAAACATGATTACAGCACAGTGGCAAATAATAATACAAAGTGATATGTAACACAGATAAGGTGCGAGTTAGAGAATGATAAGAATAAATACACTTTGGAGGGGCAGTCTTTATGCCAGGGTCTGTACTAGTTATTTTATACAATATTTACACTTCTGTTTAAAGTCTCACAACCTTTTGGTAGGTGGACAGGTGTCTGAGATAGGGGAAACTCCCTTGAGAAATTGATATCTGTCTGAGCTTTCTTCTTTCTTTCTTATATATATTTTATTGAGATACAAAATACAGTTAGAAAAGTACACAGTTCCTGAACTTTTACAACATGAGTATGTCCATGTAATCTGCACCCTGACACCCAGATTAAGGAACAGGACATTCCCAGCATCCCAGAAGTCCTCACTTACTCCCAACCTAACCCTCAGTACCGCTGCCCTCCTTACCCTGCTCCCGTCCAGATGCTCCTGCCCCTCCACACAAGGGTCACCTCCTGCCTTGCACAGCATAGATTAACTGTGTCTGCTTCATACTTTATATCAATGGAAACATAAGGCAGGGCCTCTTTTGCTCTGGGTTCTTTCACTCAACATACTGTCTGTAAGACTAATCCGTATTGTCATATGCAATTGTAATTCTCGTTGCTGAAAAGTATTCCACGGTGTGATTGATCCAATATTCATCTGTCCATTGTAAAGTTATGAGCATTTGGCTAGATCTAGTTTGGAGCTGTTGTTAATAATATTACAGTGGATTTCCTAGTGAATATCTATGTTGCACATGTGGAGAAAGCATGTCTTCTGGGCATGTCTGTAACTCAGAGTGAAATTACTGAGTTATAAGCAGTCATGTACTCAAACGTAGAATGGAGAGGACATGTGTACAGTGTGCTCATGAGCTGGTGGATGCCAGCCCGCACACCACTAATAAATAGACTGTGCATACGTACAGTTTCAGTAAATATTAACAGTTTTCCAAAGTGGTTTTACCTAGTGCTCATTTTCAAGAAGCAAGTAAGAGCCATAGGGTTAAAAAGGAAACAGGGAAGAGTTTTCCAGCAATGCACAGTGTATGATTGTCAAAATTGGTTGTTACTGGTTTAGCCATGTGCATGAATTTGAAATCCTGCCATGAGTTTGCCTTGCTTATTCTGGCCTGAAATTTCCAGCCATAATGGAATGTAGCACTTCACTCTTTTTGAATCTCTTCCTTCTCAACATAGTACTACATTAAAGGTCAACTGTAAAATTTCCACATCCTATTAAATCTTGTTCTTGGAGTCTGATATAATGCTTCACAATGCTACTCCATTCAAAGACATACACATACTCATTGTCATGGAAGGATCTAGTGAATATGAAGTTTTTTGTTTGAAAATCCAGGGATTTTTTGGCCTCTGTTGTTATTGCCTTGACTTTGTGGCTCTGGCAACAATTGGTAAAGTTTTTTGGAGTAGCGATTTATTAGGTTGAAAGCAGTATTTTACTAAAAATAGACCTCTTGGCTGATCCTCAGTGTCTCAAGAGACAGTGTGAGTGAGTGTCTGTCTCTATTTACCACGATGTTAAGAATCACCAGGAACATAATGCTGACAGCTTAACCCCTTTTTGTCTACGATATCATGGTTAGAACTTATTTTTCTCTTTGTTAGATTCTATCTTTGGGAGGTTCAAAATTACCTTGTGAATGTGTCAGATGAATAATGATTTCTGAGGTAGTCATTTAAAAAAGAAGTTAATTTCCCCTAAAAGGGAGCACTCCTTTAGTGCTATTTCACCAAGTCCAGTTTGTGTAACTTCTTTTGGGGCTAAGAGACTAGTTATTGGACATTTCTGAATATGTACTTTATTTATGATTTTCTTGGAAATCATTACCTATGATAATTTTAAAGCCTTTGTTCCAACAATGTTGAAATATATGTGGAGCATTGAGGAAATGAAAATATTTCCTGCATTACTTCCTATTCATTCATGTAATGTATTTCATTTATAAACCATGATGCAGAATTAGTCTATTAGGTGAATAAGATTGAATGTGTCTATACATACAATCTAGCAGGATAAGAAAAATACGACATAATAAAGTAGAGATTGATCCTGAAGTGTAAGAATATTCTAATACTGGAAAAAGTATCCATATTAGCACTACCTCAACAGTCGAAAGGAGGAAAATGATGAGAGCATACTGTGCTGTGCTGTGCTTAGTCGCTCAGTCGTGTCTGACTCTCTGTGACCCCATGGACTGTAGCCTGCCAGGCTCCTCTGTCCATGGGGATTCTCCAGGCAAGAATACTGGAGTGGGTTGCCTTGCCCTCATTGAGGAGATCTTCCCAACCTAGGGATTGAACACAGGTCATACTGATAAAGTGACAAAAAGATGGAATAAAATTCAACATCTACTCCTGATAATCTTTAAGAGATCTTGCAAATTAAGAATGGTAAGATTCTATGTCAAACTAGCAACCATCATATGTGATAGTAACATTCTGGAGACATATTCCCATTAAATTGATAAGGAGCCAAGTTTTTAACTGTCATTCATATTAGTGAACATTGGCCAATAAAATGAAATTGAAAACTATAAATATTAGAAAAAAATCTATTTTATAATTTACATATAGTATGATTGTCTACTCTAAGATTACAGGAAGAACTAAAAAGATTAATGCTAATGAAGAATTCAGTAAAGAGAATATTTCCAAAATAAATTTATGAAATGAGAAGCATCCTTGTGTTTGGTAATGAAAATTTTGTGAAGATGATAGTCAAAACAGCAACCCAACCCAAAAAATAAAATACCTACATTTAAAAAAAAAATCTTATGGAGTGGATGGAATCTATACATTAAAAAAAGAAACAAAAACTAAAACATTTTCAAAGGAATAAAAAACAGTTTTAAATAGGGATACCATATTTATAGATATAATAAAATGCTAAAGATACACACCATTCCCAAATTAAATGAATGCAAATTCAAAGTTAAAAAGTTATTTTATAAATTTGAAAAACAGCTCAAGTGAACATGAAATTTTTTGGAGAAGCTACTTGAGAAACACTAAGAGGGAATGTTGCTGATTAAATTTTCAAACACAGTGTAAGACAGATAATGCAGCATTTTATTGACAATGGAAATCAACACATCAGTAAAACAAAACAGAAAGTCCATAAACACACCTAACAACTATAAAACAAATAGACAAACAAAATTAATACGTAGTAAAGATATTAAATCAGTTGGTTAATAGTAGATTATTCAATAAAAGGTAGAATCTACAAAAAGAAAGTTAAATTTGACAGCATTGTAGATTTGAATTCAGTATTTGCTCCTTCTCTGAGGACATAAAATCTTTCTCAGAAAGAAAGTGAATGGTCCGAAGACTTGACAAAATACTTTCTGAGTTACGCCCTCAGGATGGCCCTGGTAGGAGTGAGTTGAATGAAGTGAATAAGTGATGTTTTGTGCTCTTGAGAAATTTATTGAAAAGAAAGGTGACTTGGAGTGTGTAGGGAGGACTAAATGATGCAAGACTGGGATTTCAGTTAAGTTGACTTGAGGAGCTGGCAGACTACCCAGGTGGAAATATCCAGCAGGCATTTGGGATTATGGAATTGCTCTTGAATCAGAAGTAACAGGGCGATGATCCTGATGTGGGAACCAGTTGTCAAAAGTGACAGTGGACTCATTGGGAAAGCAAGGGTTCCACGTGGGTTCAGAGACCCCTGATTGCACAAGTCCAAGTCCAAGGACAGCTCTTCTCATTCTGTTCTCTGAGGGTATGCTCGAGGGCAAGCCACTCATATAAGCTATAGTAAGATCAGTGTTTTACTTTATGCCTTCATCATGCAAGGTGGCACATACTAGATGAGTTCTCTAAACAGAGCAAGACAGAAGATGTGTAAGGACTGTCCCATTACATGAGAGATGAGAGAGGGGGAGACAGGAGGCAGTGAGCTCCTGGGAAGAAGGAAACGGGGCAAATTTCAGGGACTGTTAGCACCATGGTGTCAAATGATTTTAGGCAGTAAGGAATGAGACAGGCCACTGGGCCTAAAAGTATAAAGAAATGGACAATCTTGGAGACAGTGGAGTCTACGGAGTAACAGGAAAGAAGCCATCAGGGCACCCTGGAGCAGAAGCCAGTCCCTGGGGAGGGAGAAGGACGCTGTGTTCAGAGGGGAGTATCCTTGATTGAAGGGCCTTTATTTCTATTTAGAGAAGCCTGAGCATTTCCATGTAGAACAAAAGGAATCAGGGGAAAGGGGAAATTGGAGGTGAGAAAGAAAGGAAGTTTCATAATTAAAGTCCTGAGGAAAGTGGAATGGGATTGGATTATTATGTCAAGCTCAGTATTGAACCTAGAAAAAAGGAGAGACTCTCCTTTCTCAGGATGAGACTGAGAGGGACAAGGTGCTAACTTCTTCCAGAAAAGAAATCAGTTAGGTCATGGAATCCAACTTAAAACCTAGTTGGAATGTGAAATAAAATCACGAACAAGGTCTCTCACGAGTTCTCAGACACTTAAATTTCTTGTGATAGATGCAGAAATACTTTAAAGCCATTGCTTGCAGCACTAATAACACTCTTTCATAGTGTCACCATCGTCGGCTGTAAGACATAGGGGACCAATTTAGAGAGTTTTACAAATGAGCCGGTAATGGGCATGGAAACATTGGAGATTGTGCCAAAGGTAATTTGCAAAAGTCTTAATTTTGCCTCCAGTAAGTTCTACTTAGTTTTACCAAATAGTGCTTCAGTTTTCTATAATTGTGTTTCCTCTTTCTAATACTTGGGGAAGAAAGATGAAGTCAAGTTAGGTATATTCTGAGATGAATCTTGAGAAAAGAATATTGATTGGATTATTGAGTTGATTGGTTAATACTTTAGAAAGATATGATGCGTTATAGCAGTCTTTTTTATTAAACACAAAATAGCGTTTCGTTCTCTGTGTTAGTAATTTGTTACAGAATTAGCAACACCAGTGTACTTTGAGCTCTTTCAGTCCAGAAGAGCCCAACACTGCAGCCACTAATATGCTATAAAGTGGGTCCTTTGTTGACGCTGACTTGGAACCTGTGTTAAAAATCCTGCCCAAGGCTCTAAGAATTTGGTTACAAATCTATAAAACTATTTCACATTTATGTCACTTCCTTTTGAAATGACAAGTAACTATCTGCAACTATTTGCTTATAAATCAGATATGGTTTTACAAAATACTAGACTAACAGATATTAAGGACTAGTTAAGTTTGGTGTTAGTTGCTTAGCTGTGTCTGACTCTTTGTGACCTCGTGGACTGTAGGCCACCAGGCTCCTCCATCCATGGGATTTCCCAGGCAAAAATACTGGAGTGGATAGCTGTTCGTTTCTCCAGGGGGTCCTCCCGACCCAGGGATCAAACCCAGGTCCTTAGATAACAGGCAGATTCTTTACCATCTGAGCAGCAAGGGAAGTTTAGGTATGTTAAGATGTGAGATATGTTAAGATTTCCAGCTAAGAAATCATTCATACTTTCTCAACAAACATGGAACTCAGAAAGGGCTTTGAGATTGTCTAGACTAAGACTTTAATTAAAAAAAAAAATTGTAATTATTCATAGAATCTATGAATGCCTTCTCTGTCTAAAAACCAAAAGCAACAAAATGAAGTCAGTGTCCACTTTGGCACTTCTCAGCTTCCCAAAGAGGCACTGGCTATGTGATCAGTCTACTCTGCAACCTTCTGAACTTGTCTTGAACATTGAGATACAAATATGTGTATCTACAGAAAATACATATTACCATTTAGTGTGTGTGTAATAAATAGCACCATGTTTTATGTAACTTGCTTTTTATATTTAATGATATGTCTTAGAGACATTAACTCTGCCTATTAACAGACAGAGCTGTTTCACACGTTTTATCAGATGTGGTGACAACTGTTACCCCATGTTTTAACACCATATTTCATCATATGGGTGCCCCATAGTTTGTTTCATGTCACTCTCTCAGATGGATATTTGGCTTGTTTCAGAATTTCCCCTGTTATGCATAGTGCTGGAATGCACAAGCCTCTTTGCACTGGCTTTTTTTAGGACAGCAAAGAGAAGGAAGATGCTGGTATTAAAATGTAAGAAGTTTATATGCACTTTACATTATAATAGACATTGCCCACTCTAGTACTCTTGCCTGGCAAATCCCATGGATGGAGGAGCCTGGTAGGCTGCAGTCCTTGGGGTGGCTAGGAGTCGGACATGACTGAGCGACTTCACTTTCACTTTTCACTTTCATGCATTAGAGAAAGAAATGGCAACACAATCCAGTGTTCTTGCCTGGAGAATCCCAGGGACGGGGGAGCCTGGTGGGCTGCCATCTCTGGGGTCGCACAGAGTCGGACACGACTGAAGCGACTTAGCAGCAGCAGCAACAATTACCTTTTACAGGGCTTCCCCGATCGCTCAGTGGGTAAAGAATGTGCCTGCAATGCAGGAGATCTCCGTTTGATTCCTGGGCTGGGAAGATCTGCTGGAGAAGGAATAGGCTACCCACTCCAGTATTCTTGGGCTTCCCTTGTGGCTCAGCTGGTAAAGAATCTGCCTGCTAATTTTCTCTCCCACCAGCAATCTTTTAATTTTAGGAATGAGGAAAATGAGGCGCAGATATTATATAACTTGGCAAATAAAAAATCTAAGGAATAGGAATCAGGTGTCCTATCTCCCTGATAGATTTTTAAAGCCTGCACCAGCGAAAGAAAGTGAAAGTGAAAGTCACTCAGCTGTGCCTGCTCTTTGCGACCCCATGGACTGTAGACTGCCAGGATCCTCTGTCCATGGAACTATCCAGGCAAGAATACTGGAATGGGTTGCCATTCCCTTCTCCAGGGGATCTTCTTGACCCAGGGATCAAACCCGGGTCTCCCAAATTGTAGGCAGATTCTTTATGATCTGAACCACTAAGTAAGTGCACCAAACTGCCTCCAAGTTTATTAAAGAGGAAATGTATGTATGAAATTATTATAGGAATGTATGTAGGAAATTATTAATGTAAGTGTATGTTCAGTTCAGTTCAGTTCAGTTGCTTAGTTGTGTCTGATTCTTTGTGACCCCATGGACTGCAGCACGCCACGCCTCCCTGTCCATTACCAACCCCCAGAGCTTACTCAAACTCATGTCCATTGAGTCAGTGATGCCACCCAACCATCTCATCCTCTGTTGTCCCTTCTCCTCCTGCCTTCAATCTTTCCCAGCATCAGAGTCTTTTCCAGTGACTCAGTTCTTCACATCAGGTGGCCAGAGTACTGGAGTTTCAGCTTCAGCATCAGTCCTTCCATTGAATAGTCAGGACTGATTTCCTTTAGGATAGACTGGTGGGATCTCTTTGTAGTCCAAGGGACTCTCAAGAGTCTTCTCTAACACCACAGTTCAAAAGCATTAGTTCATCTGTAAAAGAAGGAATGTATGTATGAAATTATTATAGCAATGTATGTAGGGAATTATTAATGTTTGTAGGAAATGTGTATATGAAATTATTAATATGTATTAAGCTGCTGCTGCTAAGTCGCTTCAGTTGTGCCCGACTCTGTGCGACCCTATGGACAGCAGCCCACCAGGCCCCTCTGTCCATGGGATTCTCTAGGGAAGAATACTGGAGTGGGTTCCCATTTCCTTCTCCAATGTATTAAGCTAGCCTCCTTGAAACTTTGCTCTATATTTGTCTTATTGTTTGCTAACTTGCAAAACCATTTCTGATTGGTCATTTAAATCAACAAGTTGAAGAATAATATAATTATAGTTTTCAATTTAGGAGTTATGGGAAACTATTAAAAACAAGATTCTTTACTTATTGGTTTTATGTTTTCCAGGTTGTGTGATCCTGTAATCTTGTGTCTACTAAAATTTTCATGGTTGGAGTATTTCCTAATGTAATTGAAATTCTTCTGGTTTAGAAATTTTATTTTCATATACTTATCAACCAAGTCATCTTTATTTTTTCACTTGATATGTTTCTAAGAAAATCTGCAGAGTGAGTTGATGGGAAAAATACAAACAAGTAATATACTTGAAAAATTAAATCTTTAGCTTCTAGAAAAAAAAATCATTTTAATGGAGTGAGGATTTACTCTCCAGAAGTCCTTTCATATCCTGGGGTCAGGATGGGTCATAGCCACCTAGTGATCCAGGATGGGCATTCAGTCAACCTCATTTGGGTTCTCTTCACTTCTTGACGTGGAAGAATATATCACTTGACCTTTCCAATATTGGGCCTGCATCATACATATTTCTGAAGAACTGATATGTCTTTGTTGCTGCCTAGTGGCAGCTTGATGTTGAAGCAAAAGTTCTATAGGAACCAAAAAAATGCAAGAAATACAATGAACTTTTCAGTAGACCCTGAATAGAACCAGGAACTGACTAGACATTTTCATGTATGTTGTCTAATATAGGCTCACAAGAGATTCATGTAGGGAATTTTATTTTATTCAAGTTCTGTATTAGGAAATAGAGTCTGAGAGAAGAAAGGAATATATAACAAGTAAATATAAAAGTTCTTAAGCCTCTTCTTTCTACCACCTTGCCTCCCATCTCAACAGAAATCAGTGAAAGCTGGAGCAAAGAGAGCCTCTAGGAAGAAGTGGAGTGGAGCTTGAGTTAAGTCTGAAAAAGCGATGTTAAGAGTCTGATGAAGAGGGGTGGGTAGCAGTTAAGGCAGAGGAGGAGTCTTTACAGGGACACACAGCTGCAAGCAGGTATGGTGTCAAATATGGCTTACTCACATTTAACAGCAAGGATCAGAACCCTGTGCACCTGGCTTTGGGCAGCATGATTTTGGAGGATAAAGGACTTTGGCGAGAAACCCAGTGGGGACTGATGAGAAATAGCAGCTAGAAATGCAGAGTGCAGAGCTCAGACGACTACCTGTGTCTCTCGAGGGAAGTTAGTGTCTCTTCCCTCCTTCTGACCTTCCTGCTACTTTCTACTTTGTCTCTCTAGGGGAGCTCATTTGCTTTGCCCTGAGTATGGCTGCCCCACTGCAGCAGAGGTGCACTAGCATCGGTGGGCTGCGGTGCCAGATTCCAAGGGCCAGAGGTCCACCTCGAGTGCAGTCAGCTTCCAGTGCTCACTTCTCTTGGCCTGGGAGCAGGATCTTGTATATCATGGCACAGGCAGCTTCTCTAAGAAGGCATTTGAACTACAGGAGTGAGAGATGGGAGGTCAGTGTGGTCAGACTTATGGAGTATCTTGAAAGCCAGTGAAAACATGCACTGGCTGTCTAATTGAGAGAGGAAAGTGTGCAAGGTGAAGGGGTTTAGTGAAGGGTAAGTCACAAGGGAGAGACTGGTAGAGAGATGAGCTAAGAGATAACAGAATAGGCTGTGGCGACTAGATTTGGAGAGATGGGAGTGGAGCAGGGATGGCAAAGCAGACAGAAGCTACTTGGAAAGGACAAGCAGGATTATTGACTGGTTATAAAGAAAAGGCAGCTTTCAGGTCCAAGTATTAGACAAAGTCGTGAGCCTTTGGGAGATAAGGGAGGAGAAGGAATGCAATTTTTTTTTTTTTTTCAGGACAGGGAGAACACATCTGTTTAGGGGAATGTGGTCTCAGATCTGTCTGTGGTGGGTGAACACTGCCCATAGGCTACAAGTGCAGTGGGCAAAGGGGTGGGAAGCCACAGTAATTTGAAGTTAATGAGATGAGATGGGGGATGGGTTTTGGAGGACAATGAGGAACTGAATTAGTGGCCAATTGCCTTCCATCCAAATTTGCATCATTTTGTGCTATCTCTGCATTTGTTGACTGAGCTTCCAGGTGGACAGGTCAGTCTTGAAACACCTGAAAAATATCATGACCTAATATTGTACTGAAACAGTGGTGATAAATGAGGTCCCTTCAGTCGGGAAAAATCTAGAAGCAAGCCCAATGTTACTGTGAATAAGACCGACGGTGAGATGGTGGGGATGTGAGGCAGGCTCAAGAGGGAGGAGGTATATGTATACTTATAACTGATTCAGATTGTTCTACGACAGAAACCAACACAGTTTGTAACAGGGTAAAGCAGTTACCCTCCAATTACAATAAAAAAGACTGATGCTGGAATCTGCTTTCATGCCTGTGCTAAGGCTTATGTCCAATGGTTCCCAAACTGCGTCTTAGACTACAAAGGCAAACAGGAGATGGTTAAATTTCAAATATGGGGATAAACATTTCTTCCACTTCTACTAGTGGGACTTAGCCTAATGCAGATAACATTGGTCTCAAAAAATGATTGTGTTTTGGCCAAGACACGAACTCCTTTTTGAGATTCTGCCAGTTCCTGGTGGAAGCCAGGAAATGTATTTTTAGATCTCTATAACTCGAGCTAAGAGGACTATGTACTGCTTAATGGTTGTCATCCGATGTGTATAAATAGAACCTTTACGGAGACAAGCCATATGCTTTGTAGTGGTTACCTTATTTAACTACAGATCTGCCTTACAATCACTTTAATTCCTAAAACCACTCAATTTTATTCATTAAGAATATGATTGCACATAGGAATGCTTTGTAATTTGGCTGTAGAATCAGAAACCAAGAATATTTTCCTCCCCAAAACTTGTAATAAGGTCAAACACTAAAGGCTTATAATAATTGTTTTTAGCTGTTCTCTTAGAATTGAAAACAAATGTCATCTAGTTTCCAAAGAGCAGTGTATTGCTAATCATTTATTTGTATAATAAATTTCAATTTCTTCAACATTTTTATGCATTACCTCAAAATTAAATGTGGTAAATGCTTTAGTTCTCTAATTTTTGAAGAATTAAAACAGTAGTCTTTTACTGATTAAGATCAGATTTATCCTTTGTATCTGAGATTTGTATGGATTTTGTATGGTAAAAATTAATATAGCAAACTAATAATGATATACATTTTTAATCAGTATAAAGATATGCTGCATGACCACCAAAATGGCAAAAAAATTGAAAACACCAACATTACCAAGTTTTGCAAAGATGTGGATAATTGGAACTCTCATGCATTGCTAGTGGGAGTGTAAATTGGTTAGGACCACACTGGAAAACTTTTTATTAGTATTTGTTAAAGGAAAGCATGTGTCTGCCATATGAATTTAAGATAAATGAACATATGTGTTCTTAAGGAGACAGTTATTAGAATGTTCATAAAATTTTTTATTTGCAATAATCCCAAGCTGCAACTACCTAATCATCTATCAATAAGAGAAAGGATAAACACATTGTTAGAATGAACTATTAATACATGCTATATTATGAATGAAATCTAAATAATGTCATATTGAATGAAAGAAGCCAGATGCAAAAGATACAGAAAATTCCTTTTGTATGAAGCTCTAGAAGAGGCAAAACTAATCTCTGGTGATAGAGATCAAAATAGTGATTTACTTTCCTTCTGGGGAAGATAATGTTGGAAAGTGGCACCTGAGCATTTGGGAGTGATATAGAGATGCTGCAGATCTCAGTTCAGATGGTGTCTCCATGAGTATAAACATATGTAAACATTCATCCAGCTGTGCCTTAGAGAACTTCACCACATGCATATTATACCTCAGTAAATGTATGGAATTCATGCTGCGTTTTCCTCTTTCCAATTCCGGTGAGCATGGACAAGTTAATTCTAATGCAGAAGGTTGCTACTTGGCTAAATTGAGGAGGAGATGGGTACAAATGAAGTATTGAGACAAATACAAGTGGCTTTAAATTCCTTGTATTTATTGCAAAGAAGTACATTGGTTCTATTGGGAAAGTAGCAAAATGATGTGGCTTTGGAGATATAATTTTTTTGGCCTGTAGAATAAGTAATAATATTTTTATATTTTATACCATATTATATATATTCAATAAAAGAATATTTTCAATTTTCAGTATATTTTTACTTAAAAATTTTATATCTATGTATCCATGTACACATACATGCATACATACATATATATACACCATGTCATGTAAATAGGATCATATGCTTACTTGTAGGATTTTTTTTTAGTGCAGTTTATTTGAAGTGGTTCTTCTCCCTATGTCACTTCCTCATTTGGTGTCATAATCTACTGTGTATCTTACCTAATTTTTTTATGCTTATATTGTAAGGCACATTTATTTTATATATATACTTAGATGTGTATATGTATGTATATGCCCATAGGTACAAATTTCTTTGTCCTTATGCTGCAAAAATAGTATAATATCATATACATTTTCTTACATCTTGCTTTAATCCTCCCAATAAAACTCCATGAAAATGCCAGCAAATCAAGTGATATGTCATGGTGCCTAATTGTCCATGGGGTGGATATGCCATAATTTACTCAAACAATCCTGTGTGTCTGGGCTTTGGTTGGGCAAGGTCTTTTGTGCACTGTGGTGAGAAAGTCTTGAATTCAAAAGCAGTGAGCAGATTATGTCACTTACATTGTCTGAGCCTGTCTCTTCATCCATCAAAGGGGGATACATTTATAGCTACCCCCCCCAACAATACAGGGAAGATAAAAGAATAAAAAACATGGTAGATAGGAGTATACATGTTTGATGTGAGCACCAAGTGAGGTGCTCTATGTTATTATTTTTCCCATTTTCCAGATGAAAAAAGTTGAGGTAATTTATACAAGGTCAACAGGAGATGTCAGATTAGAATTGTGCATGTCCCATTTTGAGAGCCTATGATTTTAGCTGCCATGCAGCACTGCCTCTCAAATGTAATGTTCATTAGACATTTTATTTTATATATAAATATCTACAGAAAACATAAAATAGAATGCCTTTCAAAAAAACATTGGAATTACTCTGTCAGTTGTCAATGTTCATAATAAAAGCAGAGGTTTGTATCAGATAACTATTTATGTGTAGGAAATCATCCAAAATTCAGTGGCTTAAAACAATAGCCATTTATATTGGTCATGATTCTGTGAGTCTACAATCTGGGCTGGGCTTAGTTGGATGGTTCTTCTGGCTTAATCTGGGATCACTCAAGAATCTGTGTTAGCTGCTGGGTCGGCTGAGCAGTGCAGCCTGGAGTTTTCCTGACTGTAACTGGGACTGTGGGGACAACTGGTCCATGGGGTATCAGACTTTGTTAGGTGTATGCAAACAGTTACAATGCAGTTTCAAGAGGGAGAATGGAAACACAAACTCTTGAGGCCTACACTTAGAACTATATCACCATGGTTTCTTCCACATTCTCTAAATCAGAGCAAGTCACAAGCCTATCCCAGATTCAGCCACTTGATGGGAACTGCCACCAACTCACAGTGCAGGAAGATCTAGGATGATGAAAAATTTCTCTCATCCAAAATGGGGAAAAAAAGGGAAAAATAAGTTTTACTCCTTTTATCCCATAGAACTTGGCACTGATTTCTTATCAGTGCCGTGTTTGTGTTTCTGCTGAAAATGAGATGTGTATTCTTTGGCTTGCAAACAGCTGGTTTTCTTTTGGCTCAGTCTGTATGTCTAAGCTGAATTAAATCTCTCAGGCTTTAGAGCCGTTCTCGTGTTCTTGATTGTAGTTCCTCTGTATTGAATGATTTTAATCTCTATTTCTCAGGAAGCCAGGGGACATGCCATTATTTATGGCTTTTCAAAGGAATGTGACTATTTGGCTACATAATCATTGTATCACAACCAAATTCTCTAATTCATGCGGCTTATAATGTACGTAAGTTGTGCATTTCCCAAAGAGCACTGTCATTCTTTCTTTAGAAGACAGGT